>NC_135233.1:974602805-974963430 GCF_051348905.1 Ranitomeya variabilis | reverse complement strand
TGACTAGAAATGAGCGGAAAATTCATAGACGCCAGAATGGCTTGTGTTACTACTGTGGTGATTCTACACATGCTATCTCAGCATGCTCTAAACGTCTTACTAGGGTTGTTAGTCCTGTCGCCATTGGTAATTTGCAACCTAAATTTATTCTATCTGTAACTTTGATTAGCTCACTGTCATCGTATCCTGTCATGGCGTTTGTAGACTCAGGTGCTGCCCTGAGTCTGATGGATCTGTCATTTGCCAAGCGCTGCGGTTTTGTTCTGGAGCCATTAGAAAATCCTATCCCTCTTAGGGGTATTGATGCTACGCCTTTGGCAAAAAATAAACCGCAGTTTTGGACACAGGTTACCATGTGCATGACTCCCGAACATCGGGAGGTGATACGTTTTCTTGTTCTGCATAAGATGCATGATTTGGTTGTTTTGGGTTTGCCATGGTTACAGACCCATAATCCAGTCTTGGACTGGAAGGCAATGTCGGTGTCAAGTTGGGGCTGCCATGGAATTCATGGAGATTCCTTGCCCTTGTCTATTGCTTCTTCTACGCCTTCGGAAGTTCCGGCGTATTTGTCTGATTATCAGGATGTCTTCAGCGAGTCTAAGTCCAGTGCACTGCCTCCTCATAGGGAATGTGACTGTGCAATAGATTTGATTCCTGGCAGTAAGTTTCCTAAGGGGAGACTGTTTAATTTGTCGGTACCTGAACATACCGCGATGCGTTCATATATCAAAGAGTCTCTTGAGAAGGGGCATATCCGTCCTTCTTCTTCCCCTCTTGGTGCGGGATTCTTTTTTGTGGCCAAAAAGGACGGATCTTTGAGGCCTTGTATTGACTATCGGCTTTTAAACAAGATCACTGTCAAATTTCAGTATCCTTTGCCGCTGTTGTCAGACTTGTTTGCCCGGATTAAAGGTGCCAGGTGGTTCACCAAGATAGACCTTCGTGGTGCGTACAACCTTGTGCGCATTAAGCAAGGCGATGAATGGAAAACCGCATTCAATACGCCCGAAGGTCATTTTGAGTACTTGGTGATGCCATTTGGGCTCTCTAATGCACCTTCAGTTTTTCAGTCCTTCAAGCATGACATTTTCCGGAAGTATCTGGATAAATTTTTGATTGTTTATCTGGATGATATTCTGGTTTTTTCTGATGATTGGGACTCGCATGTGGAGCAGGTCAGGATGGTTTTTAAGATTTTGCGTGAAAATTCTTTGTTTGTTAAAGGCTCAAAGTGTCTCTTTGGTGTACAGAGGGTTCCCTTTTTGGGGTTCATTTTTTCCCCTTCTGCTGTGGAGATGGACCCAGTCAAGGTCCGAGCTATTCATGATTGGACTCAACCCTCGTCAGTTAAGAGTCTTCAGAAGTTCTTGGGTTTTGCTAACTTCTACCGTCGTTTTATCGCAAATTTTTCTAGCGTTGTTAAACCATTGACGGATATGACCAAGCAAGGCTCTGATGTAGCTAACTGGGCTCCTGCTGCCGTGGAGGCTTTCCAGGAGTTGAAACGCCGGTTTATTTCGGCGCCTGTTTTGTGCCAACCTGACACCTCACTTCCCTTTCAGGTGGAGGTGGATGCTTCGGAGATTGGGGCAGGGGCCGTTTTGTCGCAGAGAGGCCCTGGTTGCTCTACTATGAGACCTTGTGCCTTTTTCTCCAGGAAGTTTTCGCCGGCAGAGCGAAATTATGATGTGGGCAATCGGGAGTTGTTGGCCATGAAGTGGGCATTTGAGGAGTGGCGTCATTGGCTCGAGGGTGCTAAGCATCGTGTGGTGGTCTTGACTGATCACAAAAATCTGATGTATCTCGAGTCTGCTAAACGCCTGAATCCTAGACAGGCCCGCTGGTCATTGTTTTTCTCCCGTTTTGACTTTGTGGTCTCGTATTTACCAGGTTCTAAGAATGTGAAGGCCGATGCTCTGTCTAGGAGCTTTGTGCCTGATGCTCCTGGAGTCGCTGAACCTGTGGGTATTCTTAAGGAAGGAGTTATCTTGTCAGCTATTTCTCCTGATCTGCGGCGTGTGTTGCAGAGATTTCAGGCTGGTAGGCCTGACTCTTGTCCATCTGACAGATTGTTTGTGCCTGCTAAATGGACCAGCAGAGTCATTTCCGAGGTTCATTCCTCAGTGTTGGCAGGGCACCCGGGAATTTTTGGCACCAGGGATCTGGTGGCCAGGTCCTTTTGGTGGCCTTCATTGTCAAGGGATGTGCGGTCATTTGTGCAGTCCTGTGGAACTTGTGCTCGAGCTAAGCTTTGCTGTTCTCGTGCCAGCGGGTTGCTCTTGCCCTTGCCTGTCCCGAAGAGACCTTGGACACACATCTCTATGGATTTCATTTCTGATCTTCCGGTGTCTCAGGGCATGTCTGTCATCTGGGTGATATGTGATCGTTTCTCCAAGATGGTCCATTTGGTTCCTTTGCCTAAGCTGCCCTCCTCTTTTGATCTGGTTCCTGTGTTCTTCCAAAACGTGGTTCGTTTGCACGGCATTCCTGAGAATATTGTGTCGGACAGAGGATCCCAGTTTGTTTCCAGGTTCTGGCGATCCTTTTGTGGTAGGATGGGCATTGATTTGTCGTTTTCGTCCGCTTTTCATCCCCAGACTAACGGACAAACGGAGCGAACTAATCAGACTCTGGAGGCTTATTTGAGGTGTTTTGTCTCTTCTGATCAGGATGATTGGGTGACCTTCTTGCCGTTGGCTGAATTTGCCCTTAATAATCGGGCTAGTTCCGCCACCTTGGTTTCGCCATTTTTCTGCAACTCTGGTTTCCATCCTCGTTTTTCCTCGGGACATGTGGAGCCTTCTGACTGTCCTGGGGTGGATTCTGTGGTGGATAGGTTGCAGCGGATCTGGAGTCATGTGGTGGACAACTTGAAGTTGTCACAGGAGAAGGCTCAGCATTTTGCCAACCGCCGCCGCGCTGTGGGTCCCCGACTTCGCGTTGGGGATTTGGTATGGCTGTCTTCTCGATTTGTTCCTATGAAGGTCTCCTCTCCCAAATTTAAGCCTCGCTTCATTGGTCCTTACAAGATATTGGAAATCCTTAATCCTGTATCCTTTCGCCTGGATCTTCCGGTGTCGTTTGCCATTCACAACGTATTTCATAGGTCCTTGTTGCGGCGGTACGTTGTGCCTGTGGTCCCTTCTGCGGAGCCTCCTGCTCCGGTGTTGGTTGAGGGCGAGTTGGAGTACGTGGTGGAGAAGATCTTAGATTCTCGTCTCTCCAGGCGGAGGCTTCAGTACCTGGTCAAGTGGAAGGGCTATGGTCAGGAGGATAATTCCTGGGTGGTCGCCTCTGATGTGCATGCGGCCGATTTAGTTCGTGCCTTTCACGCCGCTCATCCTGATCACCCTGGTGGTCTTGGTGAGGGTTCGGTGACCCCTCACTAAGGGGGGGTACTGTTGTGAATTTGCTTTTTGGCTCCCTCTAGTGGTTACTAGTGATTTGACTCTGGGTATGTCAGTCATCCCTTGTATGCTCACCTGGGCCGTTAGTTCAGGGGTGTTGCTATATAAGCTCTCTGGACCTTCAGTTCAATGCCTGGCAACGTTGTAATCAGAGCTAATCTGTTGTGCTCTTGTCTACTGATCCTGGTTCCTGCTAGATTAAGCTAAGTCTGCTTTCTTGCTTTTTGCTATTTGTTTTGTTTGCATTTTTGTCCAGCTTGTACATTATCTGTATCCTAACCTTGCTGGAAGCTCTAGGGAGGCTGGAGTTCTCCCCCCGGGCCGTTAGACGGTTCGGGGGTTCTTGAATTTCCAGTGTGGATTTTTGATAGGGTTTTTGTTGACCATATAAGTTATCTTACTACATTCTGCTATTAGTAAGTGGGCCTCTCTTTGCTAAACCTAGTTCATCTCTGTGTTTGTCATTTCCTCTTACCTCACCGTTATTATTTGTGGGGGGCTTGTATCCAACTTTTGGGGTCTATTCTCTGGAGGCAAGAGAGGTCTTTGTTTTCCTCTTCTAGGGGTAGTTAGTCCTCCGGCTGGCGCGAGACATCTAGCGACCAACGTAGGCATGTTCCCCGGCTACTTCTAGTGTTGGCGTTAGGAGTAGATATATGGTCAACCCAGTTACCACTGCCCTATGAGCTGGATTTTTGTACTTCGCAGACTTACTTGTTCCTCTGAGACCCTCGCCATTGGGGTCATAACAGTATGCCTTGCGTATCCTAAAAAGGGACCCCCACATTATCAAAATGATGACCGAAGATGATTACTGGTTGGCCTGCCTCCTGGATCCACGATATAAGGGAAAATTGCAAAATATCATGCCACATGAGAACCTTGAGCAAATATTGGCTACCAAACAAGCAACTCTTGTAGACCGTTTGGTTCAGGCATTCCCAGCACACAGCGGCGGTGATGGTTCTCACACGAGCCGTAGGGGGCAACATGGCAGAGGTGTTAGAGGTGCACAAATCCAAAGTGGCATTGGACAGAGGGGTTTTATGACCAGGTTGTGGAGTGATTTCGAATGACCGCTAACATGACAGGTACTGCTGCATCGATTCAAAGTGACAGGCGACAGCATTTCTCCAGTATGGTTGCAAACTACTTTTCCTCCCTTATCAATGTTCTCCCTCACAGGTCATTCCCCTTTGATTACTGGGTATCTAAAATAGACACCTGGCCTGAATTGGCAGAATATGCATTACAGGAGCTCGCTTGCCCTGCTGCTAGTGTGCTATCTGAAAGAGTTTTCAGTGCTGCTGGTTCAATACTGACCGATAAAAGGACACGTCTGGCTACCCAAAATGTTGATGATCTAACCTTCATTAAAATGAACCAATCATGGATTTCAAATTATTTTGCCCCACCTTCTCCTGCTGACACGTAGATTGCCTGAAAAATGTCTTGCTTTTGGCCTCCTCTTACTGACTTCTCCAATTCCTCCATTTGCAGCTGCTGAATGTCCACCATAGACCATTTTTATACCTCCCTAAATGGGCTGGCTCCCCCCACAGGGCCGTGGTCACCACCTGGCGCAAGCACCTGTGCAAGTGCCGTTTGCCTGGACAGGTGGGTGGGCCCACTCTTGGGCGACTGTTATGGACTGGTAATTTAGGAGCGACATGCGACTAGCTCTGGGCAGGTGGTAACTATACAGACCGCAGTCCCTGATCTTAACACAACACTAGCAGTAGCCGTGGAATGTTCCTGTCACTCCTTGGACATCTCGTCACAGCCGGAGAACTAGCTACCCCTAAAGGTAGAAACAGGAAAGCTATCTTGCCTCAGAGAAAATTCCCAAAGGATAGGACAGCCCCCCACAAATATTGGCTGTGAGAGGAGAAGGAAATGACATACGTAGTATGAAACAAGATTTAGCAAAGGAGGCCAATTCTAGCTAGATAGACAGTAAGGAGAGAAACACTGTGCAGTCAGTAATAAAAACTAGAAAAAGTCCACCGCAGAGATATGCAAAAATCTCCACACCTGACTAAAGGTGTGGAGGGCAAAATCTGCAGCCCAGAGCTTCCAGCTTAGCTAAATAGATACATACTGATAAGCTGGACAAATGAACAAAACATAAATGTGCTGAACAATAAGTCCACAGCAAGTGGACTGCAAAAGGACAAGCAAGGACTTAACTTTGCTGAACGGGTCAGAGTGTCAGGGAAATCCAAGAGCCGTGCCTCCAGGCAAGAACAATTGGCAACTGGCATTGATTGAGGGATAAAGCCAGACTAAAATAGCCGAGCAGAAAGAAGATCAGTGGAAGCAGCTGCTGATACTAAATCCAAGAAGCAGCTATACCACTCAAAACCACAGGAGGGAGCCCAAGAGCAGAATTCCCAAAAGTGCTACTTACAACCACCGGAGGGAGCCCAAGAGCGGAATTCACAACAGGCGACGGCACTGGCACAGGGTCCCTCATAGTACAATGAAGTGTCTCTGACGGTGTTGGTGCACAACCAATGTTAGACACACCACCGCCCATGAGAGAGTGTTCCCCCCCAGCTTGAACAGTGCTCTGCCACTTGCAATACTTACCTCTCGCTGCTCCACCACTGTGTAGTCTGTGCTGTTATATCCTTCAATGGCACTGCCAATACAAATTTGTTGAATTGATAGATGATAGTTAAAATATACAGGGGCCCTGGCCTCCATTTAGACCAGTTAATACTTTGTGCCTACTACCACTGTCTGCTACTCAGCAGAGGAGCCCACCCCTGTACCTAGCTATGCCACCAGTTTATTTATGAACAATTTTTTGGCAGACATTTAGCCCACTTTATTATTTGGGCCTACTAACTGTGTCTGCCACTCATTACAGTTTTCTTCCACTGAACAAAGCAATGCCACCTGTTTAGTCCTGTTACCACATTTGAACTGCATTTAGCCTACTTTATTATTTGGGCCTACTAACTGTGTCTGCCACTCATTACAGTTTTCCTCCACTGAACAAAGCAATGCCGCCTGTTTAGTCCTGTTACCACATTTGAACTGCATTTAGCCTACTTTATTATTTGGGCCTAATAACTGTGTCTGCCACTCATTACAGTTTTCCTCCACTGAACAAAGCAATGCCGCCTGTTTAGTCCTGTTACCACATTTGAACTGCATTTAGCCTACTTTATTATTTGGGCCTACTAACTGTGTCTGCCATTCATTACAGTTTTCTTCCACTGAACAAAGCAATGCCGCCTGTTTAGTCCTGTTACCACATTTGAACTGCATTTAGCCTACTTTATTATTTGGGCTTACTAACTGTGTCTGCCACTCATTACAGTTTTCCTCCACTGAACAAAGCAATGCCGCCTGTTTAGTCCTGTTACCACATTTGAATTGCATTTAGCCTACTTTATTATTTGGGCCTACTAACTGTGTCTGCCACTCATTACAGTTTTCCTCCACTGAACAAAGCAATGCCGCCTGTTTAGTCCTGTTACCACATTTGAACTGCATTTAGCCTACTTTATTATTTGGGCCTACTAGTTGTGTCTGCCACTCATTACAGATTTCCTCCACTGAACAAAGCAATGTCGCCTGTTTAGTCCTGTTACCACATTTGAACTGCATTAAGCCTACTTTATTATTTGGGCCTACTAACTGTGTCTGCCACTCATTACAGTTTTCCTCCACTGAACAAAGCAATGCCGCCTGTATAGTCCTGTTACCACATTTGAACTGCATTTAGCTTACTTTATTATTTGGGCCTACTAACTGTGTCTGCCACTCATTACAGTTTTCCTCCACTGAACAAAGCAATGCCACCTGTTTAGTCCTGTTACCACATTTGAACTGCATTTAGCCTACTTTATTATTTGGGCCTAATAACTGTGTCTGCCACTCATTACAGTTTTCCTCCACTGAACAAAGCAATGCCGCCTGTTTAGTCCTGTTACCACATTTGAACTGCATTTAGCCTACTTTATTATTTGGGCCTAATAACTGTGTCTGCCACTCATTACAGTTTTCCTCCACTGAACAAAGCAATGCCGCCTGTTTAGTCCTGTTACCACATTTGAACTGCATTTAGCCTACTTTATTATTTGGGCCTACTAACTGTGTCTGCCACTCATTACGGTTTTCCTCCACTGAACAAAGCAATGCCGCCTGTTTAGTCCTGTTACCACATTTGAACTGCATTTAGCCTACTTTATTATTTGGGCCTACTAACTCTGTCTGCCACTCATTACAGTTTTCCTCCACTGAACAAAGCAATGCCGCCTGTTTAGTCCTGTTACCACATTTGAACTGCATTTAGCCTACTTCATTATTTGGGCCTACTAACTGTGTCTGCCACTCATTACAGTTTTCCTCCACTGAACAAAGCAATGCCGCCTGTTTAGTCCTGTTACCAGTTTTGAACTGCATTTAGCCTACTTTATTATTTGGGCCTATAGCTGTGTTTCCTCCTCATCCTGCCCATTGCCCAGCCACTTCTAAATGAGTCTGCTGGTACATTGACCCAGACCACTACATTCCCCTTGCACTCTACACAGCCAGAATCTGACCCTGCTGAAAGTCAGGTTCCCCTTCCCGCAAACTATACCACCTTACACGGGGACAAAGAGGAAGGTGCAGATGAAAGTGCAGTTTCCTTCATCAGGTGGGGAGGCATACTCATTGGCGACGTCACTGGCACAGGGCCCCTCATAGTACGCAAAAGTGTCTCTGCCAGTGTGAGGCGCCACCCGCTGTCAAACACACCGCCGTACGATGAGGGGCCCTGTGCCAGTGCCAATAAGTGGGCCCTCCCTGCTTGCTCAGGATCACAGCACTTGCAAAGTTGAAATACTTACCTCTCCCTGCTCCACCGCCGTGACGTATCCTGCGTTTCTTGGGCCCACGGAAATCTTGAGCCAGCCCTACTCCTCCACAACTTTAGCCAACTGACCCCCAGTTTTCAATGCCTAACTATTATTATAAAGTAAATTAAGATTGACAAGCTTAAGTAATAAGAATTGATGTTTTTGGCATTAAAATGGACACTGTAGGTGTTTTCCTGTCCTCTACTCACTGCCAACTTTGATTCCCCATTGACTTGCATTGGGTTTCGTGTTTCAGTCGGCCCCCGACTTTTCACAATAATCGGCCGATTTCACCCGACCCAACTTTTGACAAAGTCGGGTGTCGCGAAACCCGACTCGATCCGAAAAAAGTAAAAGTCACTCAACTCTAGTGTAGGAACCGCAGCTGTCTAACCGGAGGTAATGATTTTACTGCCAATCAGAAGTAGTTTTTGCCACACTATCATGCACATGACAGCACGACAAACATCTAATGTTTGGAATGCTGAACTCTAGCAGTAACAAGCACTTCATAGTGAAGTCAATGTTTGATGCCCGTGCACAAACAGTAGGTGTTCGGTACGGACGTCAAACTTTACTGTTCAAGTTCCCCCATCTCTATGAGGTCAAAGTTTCCTTCGGTTGTAATACTGCAATTTTTTTCAGCAGTGAAATTTTATACAGCATTTATTGTGCTCCATTTGTGCTTCAAATACAAAAAAACCTTGTTTGACTAGTAATAGCATGGCTATGTTGATACTGCAGTCTAAATTGAACAAAGAGAAAAGACTAGACTCTTGACGTATGCACATTCACAGTACAATGACAAAAAATAGAACAATCTTTATCTACAAGTCAAGCAAGACAATATTAAAAACCATTAAAAAGACATATACATATGACCAATCAACCAACACCTCTCCAGGCTATATAAGCCATAAATATATAACATTGCACAATTGGCATAACAGGCTAGCTACAAGTATGAGTACAAACACAAATATATGTGACAGATTGTAGCCCATGGGAACTATGTAAAATGTTCCCACAATTCTAAGACACACTAAATTGCAAATAGACTGACCAGCAAAATATGGAGAGCCTAAAATGATGTACAATAAGATACAATAAATCCCATTGCTGCGATAAATATCCCTATTGCTATGGAAATAATCTACCAAAATATCAAAGGCCCATGCGAACAAATAGCCACAAGGACAAAAAAGTATGTCAAAATGACAATAATATCGCAAGCCTGGGAAAATGAGTCAATGCAGCGATCCTGACCAACAATCACTGAATGTGATGCAGAGCAAAAGAGGCTGCAATAGCCTATAGGCTGCCCACAAATTTTAAGTATAATACCAGTCCTTGAAGCGATGAATAGGGTCAAGTGGACTTAGAAGATTCCAAAATGGAGGAGGAGTGAGGTAAGGGCCCCACGCGTATCGCTGCTACCGCAGTTTCGTTAGGCGATGTGCAATGTTATACAGTATATTTTTGGCTTATATAGCCTGGAGGGGTGTTGGTTGATTGGTCATATGTATATGTCTTTTTAATATTGTCTTGCTTGAGATGTAAATAAAGATTGTTCTATTATTTGTCATTATACTGTGGATGTGCATACCTCATTAGTCTAGTCTTTTCTCTTTGTTCAATTTATTCAATTTTCACAGACTAGGTTATGCACCCCGTATTAGATTAGTAACTTTCGATTAGTCCAGCGTTTCTGTATTCATGGTAACCCGTATACCGGGAATGCGCCTGCTACTGCGCAGTTTTGGCGACAGCTGGAATAACCAACTATGCAGGAGCAATGTGGTAAATTAGCTGAACCGGCTTGGTCCTTTGGTAGGGTTGCTATATTGCGCAGGCGCTGATTACTGTGCTTCCTGATTTGAAGGAGCTTCTTTTAACGTGAATGCGCAGGTGCAGCTTTCGATCAGTCTGGCGTTCCTCTAACCATGGTAACCCTTGTACCGGGACTGCACTCACTACTGTGCTATCTCGGCAATTTAGCTGGAACAATCCACTACGCAGGCGCAATGAGGGAAAACTTGTTGAACCGGAAGCGGATGCCTGTCTGTGCATGCCATGAGGAAACCACACGTTGTCGCATCCTCACAGATGGTGAATATTGCATCTTATTAGTCTACTATAAAAGAGCAGGGTGAGGCGGTTTTACTTCACATTTCCCTGATGAAGACGCTCTTGTAGCGTCGATACGCGTGGGGCTTTAATCCCCCTAGCACTAGCACCTTATGTTTGGCTGCTGCATCTCTGTCTGGCTTTTTGGAGCTTTTTAGGATTTTGGACCACAGTACTTGTCTCGCTCCCAGGTTCTTGGGTGATATCTACTGTAATCCTGTGGCACCTATCCTTGTATGGTATCACTTGGTAAATATGCCTGGAATGCGAAATTCATGTCCAGTTCTTATTACTATTGTGTGGTGTAGATTGTTTGATGCCGATAGGGTATAGCTGGTAGCAGAAGGGTATTTATTGTTGTACATGTGTGTATACATACCTCTCATCTGATATATTATAAATCATTGGGTGCTTGATGGTATTTGTTTCCATTTGCCTGGGGGGTTGCATGTAGCTTATTAGCCATGTGCTTGCTTTTTGGTTTTTAATATGTTTTTAAATGTGTGTCTTACCTTGCTGTGCTTTTTGTATAAAGTTACTTTTTGAAGGTTGATCCCATTGTTATGCATATCTTTCTTCTTGTTTGTTTTACAATTGATGAATTTGCAATATTTGACGATTAATTAATCGAATATTCCCCAAACATAACCAAATGCCATTCAGCTCAATGGGAGGCAAAAACAAACGCATGCACAACACTTCATAACAGCCCTAAATGCAGCCAAAACACATCAAATGAGGGACAGACACCAGGAAAGTGGACTCAATTCACCCACAGTACAAATTGTAACATGGCACCACAGCAATCAGCCAGGCATGAGATATTATTATTATTATTATTATTTATTTATATAGCACCATTAATTCCAAGGTGCTGTACATGAGAAGGGGGAAAATCAAAATACATAAATCACGTACAGTAAACAAAACTAACAATGACAGACTGGTACAGAGGGAAGAGGACCCTGCCCTTGCGGGCTTACATTCTACAGGATTATGGGGACGGAGGCAGTAGGTCGAGGATTGCAGTAGCTCCAATGGTGTTGAGGTGGCCGTGTGGTCTTTACAGGCAGTAAGCCTCTTTGAACAGGTGGGTTTTCAGGTTTCTTTTGAAGGATCCAAAAGTAGTGGATAACCGGATATGTTGGGGCACTGAATTCCAGAGGATGGGTGATATTCGGGAGAAGTCTTGGAGGCGATTGGGTGAGGAGCGAATAAGCGTGGAGGAGAGGAGGAGGTCTTGGGAGGACCGGAGATTACGTGAGGGAAGATATTGAGAGATTAGTGTGGAAATATACGGAGAAGAAAGGTTATGGATGGCTTTGTAGGTCAGTGTATTGGAGTCTGGGACAGCATTTACAACTTTCAAATGAACGTCACAGTAAGACGAGGTGGGTGAGGGATCGGTGTAGGCCTACTTGGCTGGGAGCCCTGATACCACATGCAACACCTCTACCTGCTTTCATGCTGAGCCACACTCACGTGGCACAGATATCAGTTTTGTAGATTACCATTGTCAGAAAAATGTAAGGATTAACACAAGTAGTTGACTCCAAGGAAGTAGAAGCCTGATGGTCTTAGAGGCCTACTTCTACAGGCAACACAAATGAAGGAGACACAACCAGGAGTATACACATTTACAAAAATTAGTGGAAGACACCAACAAAGAGGCATGAATTGTAAAATAGTAGAACTAGTATAGCAGGGACCGACACCGCTTCCACTACTGACAACCCAGCAGATGGAGACGGTAATGGGCAAGGTGGTGCGATCACTGTTCTGTATCCCTCTGAAAACCTGGAAGGGGCATAACTAGGTGGCCTACCAAATCCATACTCGGACAAGTGGCAGCAGGTGAAAACTGCGCCTCAAAGGGGGACAAAGAGGTGGCACCAGGTGCTACCCCATGACTGATCTACAGAAGGTGGCAGCTGACCCCCTACAGTGAGTAAGCTGCTACAGCCCAATGGAGGGATGAAAAATGTCTGCACGCACTGTAGGGACTTTAGAACCATGGGTGCAGATGGGACTGGCTGAGGAACAGAAAAGCACTGGCAGGTGCGGACTGAAGCAGGAGTTAGACAGATGAGCACTGGCATGTGCGATCTGGACAGGCTGATGGACAGAAGAACATAGACAGGTACAAGCAGATGGGCACATACAGGTAAGAGCAGATGGGTACAGGGTTGTCAAGCAGACAGGAGGACCTGGGGAACCTGACAACTTGCAACCATGCAAGGTTAGCAAACAAAGTAGCTCAGGCACCTCCATATTGGAGGAGAATACTTAAATAGAAAGTGTTGCCCAGCTGTAGGCAGGGAATACCTTAACTTGATGCTGAAGGACCCTTTAAGAGGGTGGGAGCACGTGCGTGCACCCTCTACACATACTGTAGCTCCCTGTTCTACAACTGAACGTTGGTTGACATTGACACATAGGGGGTGAGATGAGGAGGTGGTGTGTGAGTGGGAGACACTGAATGTCCTGACTGTTAGGTATGAGGAGATCCAACAAAGGTCCAAGTCTGTAATGTCAACAGATCAGAAAATCTGTAGTAAGAGGTAATGGTCCACTGTGTCAAAGACAGATGCCAGGTCCAGGAGAAGGAGGAGGACAAACTCGCGTTGCTTTCATTTGGTGGTTAGTAGGTCATTGGGGACTTTAGTCAGGGCAGTTTCAACGGAATGGTGCAGTCCGAAGCCAGGTTGTAAGTGGTCAAACAGGGAGCAAGAGGAGAGGTGGGAGGACAGTTCAAAATGGATGTGTTGTTCCAGTAGTTTGGAGGCATACTGTAGGGGAGAAATGATATGATAGGTAGACAAAAAGGATGGGTCAAGGGTGGTCTTTTTGAGGATGTGTGTGATCAAAGTATGTTTCAATCAGGATGGAAGACACAATTTGTTAATGACAGGTTGAAGTTATGGGATAGGGTTGTGATGAAGACTATGGTAAAGTTTGGAATGAGGTAGGACGTTATTGTGTCAAGTTCACATGTGGTAAGGCAAAGTATTCAGCTGAGATGAGAGGAGAGGGAGTGGGAGCTAGTGGAAAGAACTGAAAGAATTGAAAGTACTGAATAGCTATTTAGGGTTGTGAGACAGGTATAATATGAGGGATGAGAAGTTGGTTTGTTTTGCTGCAGTCACAATTTATGCAGCATTTTTGCCACTTATGTTATTGGACGGGCAACTCTGCTCCCTTTCTTTGACAGCTGTACAATGGTACGTTTTGTAGATGAGGGCCAGAAAAAAATATGCTCCAGTAGATGGCAAGTGCTGCATCAAGTGGCTTCTGCTCCTCTTCCTCCACCTTAACATCACACACAGTACAGTCCTCAGTAGTGGCACCCCAAATACTTTTTTCCCCACATCACAACTCTCCAAGCGCCCAATCTGAGGGAGAGGGGATGGAACATCTTGATGGTGTGAACCTAAAAAGAAGAATGGCTTCCAATTGACCTGTATTTATTTATAGGGTTAATAACAGGATTGTTGTTGGCAGCGAGGAGTGTAGGGTTACCGTGGAGTTGATCATATGGTGGGATATACAAATATTCCATAGGTTCTAATCTGGACATTGATAAACCATATGCTCACTATTATTTTTCTAAGAACTAATTATTGTGAACAGCCTTTGGCATCCTCGGATGATTTGTTGCCCAATCGTGTCATTGACTGGATGATAGGGGCCAGCTGAGACCTATTTGCTATAAAGTAAGACAATAACCATGGGAGAGCGCAGCATGACAAGCACCCAATGGTTTAATTGGGATGTTTCAATGAAAAATGGGGGGATTAACCTCTCATCTGGAAGGTTGTGCACCCCTGCAAAACTTCAGTAGTTGACGTCTCCGTGCACTCCTGCTCTGTTGCTCCGGGACCGCTCCTGTGCTGTGCTTCCTGGTCTGGTCATGTGGGCACATGATACGGTCATGTTATGCCACTTCACAGGATCTGATGTCACTTCAGGTCCTGTTGCCTGGAGATGAATTCTATGGCCCCAAACTGCTCCAGCCACAATCCCTCAAGGGGAATAACAATGTTTTTTGGAAAAAATGGTAAACAAACCTTTTATTAAACCATCCACCTGAGGAAGGTAGCAGTCTGCTGCCGAAACGCATAGTGGTTTAATAAAAGGTTTGTTTACCACTAATCTATTGCAGTGTGCTATATAGCCATATCGCTCCTTAAACTGACCACATTTTTTCAAAAAAACTATTTGCTACAAAGATCACAGTGCTTGTTTCTGTATGACTCATGACCTGTGATCTCTGTGGTTATTGCATGGTCATTCCAATCTGTTGGCCAAGGAAATGCAGACTTTCCACCTTAATGATACAGATGGTTTCCAAAAGCTGATGGCTGTCGCAGTCCCACCAGTACCAGTTTCCCAATCACCATTACTTCTCTAAGAAAAATGGGTTTGCGCTACAGCAACAGGTCGCAGACGACATCACCCATTTCCTGAAAAATTCTATGTCTGCCATGGTGCATTTAAACAATGACACCTGGATGAGCAAGAATGGACAGGGGAGTTACATCTAGATGTCTGGGCACTGGGAGACTCTGGTGGCGGTAGGGGCAGTCGGGGAAGTTGCTGCTCCACAAGTCTTGCAATCCCCATGGCTTGCAGATTGCTTGGGGGAGAACTAAACCACTACACACCATACAATAGATAACTAAACTAATAGACAACAGGGATTGGAGAACTAAAAAGCTTGGGTTTAGCTGTTTTTAAACTAGTACACCATGGGATGGAGAACTAAAGCAGTAGACACCAAGGTGTCACTAGACACCAAGTCTTGGAATCCCCAGGGCTTGCGGAACAAACCTCTGTATGTAACAGTTCCTGCAGTGCTTCTGCCTCGTCCACCTCCTCTAGTGCTTCAAACTGCACCCTCAACCTCTGCCTTAATTAAACACACGTTCCAGCACTACAGAGAGAATCTTTCCCCCACCTCCACACTGTGCAGCCAGGGCTCACCATAATCAGGCAATGTTTACAATAATATGCCTTGGAGATCGCAGTCATACAGATCAACAGTTGTGGAGAGCTATCCATGCCAACTTGGAGCAATGGCTGTCTACACTCAACCTGGAGGCAGAGAAGGCAGAGTGCGATAACATTGCAAACCTGGTAGTGGCCCTATGCCAGGCCAACCTTACACACGTACCTTCCATGGCCCGCATCCTCAACCTGATGGTACAGCAATTCGTCTGCCACTGTCCCAGCCTGGATGCACTGCTGCAGAAACCACTGTTGTGCTGACTTCCACCATTCTACTTCAGTTGGTACATAGATTTTTCAGACTACTGGTAAACCAGTTGATATGCGATATGACCACACCATGGAATTAAACTCTGCACATGTTGCAGCAACTGTGGCAGCAGCGCCGAGACAGTACAGTACAGTATGACAGTTTTCATAGCCTGGGACAACACAGTATGAATATGGTGCAATTCACACTTGCATACTGGATGCAGATAAAGGACCTCTGTACCCTTGTGCATGTTTTCTTAATGGCTACTAAGATGGTTAGCTGTGATGATGCCATCATCAGCATCCCTGTTACTGTCATCTACATGCTGGAGCACACTTTAAATAGTGTAGGTGATCAGGTGGTGGTGGTGGTCCTGGTGGAAGAGGAGGGAGCAGAGGAGGATACCTTTAGAAGTTCAGGTCTGTCATCTCAAACATGTTTGCCATGGGAAGAAGAAATGGAGAAGGACCATGAAAAGGATGAGAAGGAAGAGGTGATGGAAGCACAACAGTTAGAAAATGAAGACAATGATTCCCACTATGTTATCCATAGTTGTGAGGACGGGATGGAGGAACAAAGCATGAGTGTTATACCACTACCAACACACTGTGGAGTTAGACCTCATGAAACAGACTGCCCTATGAATGTCTTCTTGCAGCACTATCTGCAACATGATTGTTACCCATATAGTTATGATTCCAAATAGTCCTCACCACTGGGTTGCCAGTGTGTTCTATCCACAATACAAAAGTAAATTTTGCCTGTTGCTTTTACCCCTGGAAAGGGATGCGCCCATGCTACAGTATCAAAACATGCTGGAAGACAATCTTGACAGTGATTTTCCCCAACACAGCAGTGAGGCACACTGTTTGAATCGCAGTTTTAGCCTTCCAACCACAGAAGCATTCAGTTGTCAACGCAAAAACATTAGCAGTTTTGCAGCACTGTAGTCCTGTGTAACAACCCCACCAAGGACAGCATCTGCAAAGAGTTTGTATGTTCTACCTGGGTTTGCGAAGGTTTGCTCCCGGTAATTATTTTTCTACCCATACTACAAAGACATGAAGATGGTAAATAGTATCATGGGTCCCAATGATAACAATGCCAGTAAGGTCCGTAAAGCGAATGTTGAATTATTGGTGCTATATAAGTGATAAAACCCCCCAAAAAATTTAAGTGATGATCAGCCACAACTCAGGTGGCACACATATCAGTTTCATAAATTAATATTGTCAGAAAAATGTAAGAATAGTAACACGGGTAGTTGATTCAAAGACAGTGGAGGACTGCCGATATTGGAGGCCTACTGCTACAGGCAGCACACATGAAGGAGACCCATCACAGACTCTACACATTTACTAAAAATTATTTGCACTCACCAACAAAGTGACATAAATTTTACCACAGTAGAAATAGTCAAATAGGGACCGATAGGTCTTCCACTGGACCCAATCCAGCAGATGGACATCCAAGCAGGACTGTTCACATTTCCACAAATTAGTGTTAACATCTCCAGCAGCAGCAGCAATAGCAGGCACATAAGCCAAATTAAAGATATCAGAGACTACAATTAAGCAAGAACAATGCAGCACACTAAAAACAACAACATCCAGTAACATAAATTGTCAGTAGTCTTTGGATATCACGCCACGTTAGTGGTTCACTAGTGCTTTCAGAAACATTAACAGAAACATTAACACCTACCGCACATACACCTTGAACATGAAGCCTAATCCCCCTTCTTCCATGACCTCGCTTTTTCCCAGTCATGTTGCTCAGATAGGGTGCTGGGAGCACACTATTAGCAACTAAAAATAGATTTTTTTACTCTGCACAACCTCTGCACAGTTTAATTTCAGCGGCGCAAAATTAGAAGGTGAAATATGGCGTGATTAATCACGTTACTCAAAGATATTGAATTGTTTCAGTGTCGATGAGGCCTGTATGACAAAGAAGATCTGCTCCAAAAAATTTCAATGTGAGATGTCCCCTACTGTATGATATTAGCTACAGATTATTTTATGTGGATGACAAACAATAAAAAAATTTCAAAGTGAGATGTCCCCTACTGTATGATATTAGTAATAGATTTCAAAGTGAGATATTCCCTACTGTAACAGAAGAATTTTTGAGGTCCTGTCAATGAGGTCTGTATAAAATTGACTACATGCTCCAAACAATTTCAAAGTGAGATGTCCGCTACAGTATGATGTTAGTAGCAGAATAATTTTTATTGCTGTGTCGATGAGACCTATATAACATTGACTACAAGCTCCAAACAATTTCAAAGTGATGTGTCCCCTACTGCATGACATTAGTAACAGAAGAATTTTGGTGGGTAGCTGTCGCTGTCGATGAGACCTGTATTACATTAACTAGATGCTACAAACAATTTCTAAGCGAGATGTCCCCTACTGTATTACCTTAGTAACAGAAGAATTTTTTGGGGGCCTGTCAATGAGGTCTGTATAGAATTAACTACATGCTCCAAACTATTTCAAAGTGAGATGTCCCCAATGTAAGACATCAGTAACATATGATTTTTTGGGGGGCCTGTTGTTGAGATGTGCATAACACTGACTACATGCTCCAAACAATTTCAATGTGATATGTCACATACTGTATGACATTAATAACAGAAGAATTGTTGGGGGGCCTGTCGATGAGGCCTGTATAACATTGACTAGATGCTTAAAACAATTTCAAACTGA
Organism: Ranitomeya variabilis; assembly: GCF_051348905.1. Taxonomy (NCBI): domain Eukaryota; kingdom Metazoa; phylum Chordata; class Amphibia; order Anura; family Dendrobatidae; genus Ranitomeya; species Ranitomeya variabilis. The sequence goes on along the minus strand of NC_135233.1, from coordinate 974,945,066 downwards.
GACATCCCCTTCTGTATTCGGTTAGTAACATAAAATATATATTTTTTGTGTGGATGAGGCCTGTGTAATCTAGAACATTATCTATGGCATTGGAACGCCCTCATTACTACAGTTGCTGCTGATAAGGTGCAGGTCTGCTAGAGAAATATGGCCAACGTGTTGTTATATGTACTGATCAGGAAAAGGGACAGGATGAAAGTGGAAATGGGAACAAGATCAATAACAGGGCAGCCATGAGAAGTACGAGATCCAGTATCCAGCCTACAATGATTACTCATTTACCCAACACCAATTACCAGTGAGCGTTTGATTCTCGTCAGAAGGTAGGTGTAACAGATGCGTGTCTCCAGCTAGGCATAAAAGAAATTCGATGTCAAAGATGCAAATAATCTAGAAGATAGGCTCATAACAATTTCAAACTCAGATCTTGGCTGCTGTATCACATTTGCAAAAAAAAAAATAACAATTTTTAAGTGCAACAGCTCTGCACACCAGACAATTTAAATGGCACTAAATGAAACATTAGATATAGCAGGCTGTATCATGTTTATCGACAGAAAAAAATAAATATTTTAATGTGCTTGAGGTATCGAGACAGCTTCATATCACCACCACAAAATGACAAAGAGGGAAACGGCGGGCTATATCACATTCAGGAACAGAATTTTGGGATGGAAACATGGGATACAACAGGCTGTTTCACATTTAGCAACAGAAAAAAAAAAAAAAAAATTTTTAATGTGCCTTAGGTCTGCAGACAGTTTCAATGACAAGGTGGTTAACAGCAGGCTGTTTCACATTTAGCTAGTGAAAAAAATTATTTAGAATGCTATACTCATGCATGGAGCACAATAGAAGCAGTACACTTGTAGGATATGTGCCCTGGTGGCTTTGTCTGTGGACCTTAGTAATGACAAAAAAAGGCTGGAAGGTAAATTTAACTGCCACACTGGACACTAGTTAGCTACACTATCTGACTGATATACAACCACCTAGCTAAACTAACTAACACTAAAATAATGCTGCCAGCAGTGCCAGCATCAGGAGTTACCTCTCGCGTTTCCAATCACAAATCCAAATGTGCCATATTCATGCCAATTTTATGTTTGGCGATTGTTTTCCAAACAAGTTCGCTCATCACTAATTGTAATACACCAACCAGACTAACAAGGTAAAATAGGATAAAGGAAAATTACCAATCATACAAATATACACACATAAACAAAAGAGGTAAACACTGGGGAGTGGAGAATGGGGTTAAACCAAAGAAGGAGAAGAAAGGGAATTATCACGCAATCAAAACCTAGCAATAAGAGAGAAGGAGATTGCGGTCTCTAGGGAGTGCTGAGGAAAAGGTCACAGGGAGTTTGCAAAGTTTTTTAAAAAACAATAGGTCCACTGCAGCTCCAGCTGCCTGCAATAGTCACAGATAAATCCACCAAACACCTTCTCAAACAAGACCCACCAACAGCCTCCAGCCATGCAGCATAAGTTAGATCTGACAATGAGTGGTAGCCAGAGCCCAGATTATATAGGAGATGGGAGAGGCTAACAGTGCACAGCTGAGAGCCTTAATGCAGGAAAGCTTTCAGCAGCTCTCAACTGAGCAGATTAATCTCTGCACTGCTAAAAGAAATGTGTTGTGAATTTGGATTCTGGGCTCCCCCGGTGGCCGCTTGTGGAATTGCACGTGTCATCCTCTTTCCTGTTTCACCTGGTTCCATCAGTAGTGGGTGTCGCTATTTAAGCTCATTTCTCTGGTGGTTTCTTGCCGGTCAACAATGTTATCTGATGCCTCTCAGTGCTTGTTCCTGCTTCTAGACAACTACTAGATAAGTTGGACTTTTGTCCATGTTTTGTTTTGCCTACTTGTTCCAGTTCACAGCTGAAGTTTTGTTACTGTGTCTGGAAAGCTCTCGTTGATCAGGGATTGCTACTCTGGCGTTATGAGTTAATGCCAGAGTTTAAGGTAATCTCTGGATGGTTTTTTGTTAGTGTTTTTCTGCTGACCATGAAAGTATACTATCTGTCTTCTGCTATCTAGTAAGCGGACCTCAAATTTGCTAAGACTATTTTCCTGCTGCGTTTGTTGTTTCATCTGAACTCACCGTCATTATATGTGGGGGGCTACTGTCTTCTTGGGAATATTTCTCTAGAGGTGAGCCAGGTCTTATATTTCCCTCTGCTAGCTATTTAGGTCTTAGGCCAGAGCTGGGCATCTAGCGATAAATAGGAAATGCTACCTGGCTATTTCTAGTTGCGCGGCAGGCTTAGTTCATGGTCAGTATAGTTCCATCTTCCGAGAGCTTGTCCCTCTATAGGCTTGCTATGATCTCTGCCTGCAGAGATCATGACAGTTTGACCGGCCAGTAAAGTGTTAAAGACCCAGGTTGAGAAAGGAGAGTTATAAGAAGTCTGCTGGAATTTTTTTTTTTTTTTTTTTTTCCTCCAGTCTGCCTTGCTGCAGTCTTTTTTCTCTCTCTCCTCCTAATCTCTGTATGGCTCTGTGAGCACCTGACAATAATGGATCTCCAGAGTGTAACTGCGGGTTTGAATAATCTCATCACGAAAGTACAAAATTTACAAGATTTTGTGGTACATGCTCCGGTATCTGAGCCGAGAATTCCTTTGCCGGAGTTCTTCACAGGGAATAGAGCTAGCTTCCAGAATTTCCGAAATAATTGTAAGCTTTATTTGTCCCTGAAGTCTCGTTCAGCTGGAGACCCTGCTCAGCAGGTTAGGATTGTGATTTCCTTGCTCAGGGGTGACCCTCAAGATTGGGCCTTCTCATTGCCAGCAGGGGATCCTGCGTTACGCGATGTGGATGCGTTTTTTCTGGCCTTGGGCTTGCTTTATGAGGAACCTCATTTGGAACTTCAGGCAGAAAAAACTTTGATGGCACTATCTCAGGGGCAAGACGAAGCTGAAGTTTTCTGCCAAAAATTCCGTAAATGGTCTGTGCTTACTCAGTGGAATGAGTGCGCCTTGGCGGCAACTTTCAGAGAGGGTCTCTCTGATGCCGTTAAGGATGTTATGGTGGGGTTCCCTGTGCCTGCAGGTCTGAATGAGTCCATGACTATGGCTATTCAGATTGATAGGCGTCTGCGGGAGCGCAAACCGGTGCACCATCTGGCGGTGTCTATGGAAAAGACGCCAGAAAGTATGCAGTGTGATAGAATTCTGTCCAGGAGCGAGCGACAGAATTTTAGACGGAAGAATGGATTGTGTTTCTATTGTGGGGATTCTACTCATGTTATATCAGCATGCTCTAGGCGTACAAAGAAGCTTGATAAGTCTGTTTCCATTGGCACCATTCAGTCTAAGTTTATTTTGTCTGTAACCCTGATTTGCTCTTTGTCATCCATTGCCACGGACGCCTATGTTGACTCTGGCGCCGCTCTGAGTCTTATGGATTGGTCCTTTGCCAATCGTTGTGGTTTTGATTTAGAGCCTTTGGAGACTCTTATTCCTCTGAAGGGGATTGACTCCACCCCATTGGCTAATAATAAACCACAATACTGGACACAAGTAACCATGCGTATCAATCCGGATCACCAGGAGATTATTCGTTTCCTGGTGCTGTATAATTTACATGACGATTTGGTGCTGGGATTGCCATGGTTGCAGTCTCACAACCCAGTCTTGGACTGGAGAGCAATGTCTGTGTTGAGCTGGGGATGTAAGGGTATTCATGGGGACTTACCTTTGGTTTCTATTTCGTCGTCCATTCCCTCTGAAGTCCCTGAGTTCCTCTCTGATTATCAAGACGTCTTTGACGAACCCAAGCTTGGGTCGTTACCTCCGCACCGTGAGTGCGATTGTGCTATAGATTTGATACCGGGTTGTAAATATCCAAAGGGTCGTTTGTTTAATCTGTCTGTGCCGGAACATGCTGCTATGCGGGAATATATAAAGGAGTCTTTGGAAAAGGGACATATTCGTCCATCTTCTTCTCCCTTGGGAGCTGGGTTTTTCTTTGTCTCAAAAAGAGACGGCTCTTTGAGACCATGTATTGATTATCGGCTTCTGAATAAGATCACTGTTAAGTATCAATACCCATTGCCATTGCTTACTGATTTGTTTGCTCGTATAGAGGGTGCTAAGTGGTTCTCTAAAATTGATCTTCGTGGGGCGTATAATTTGGTGCGGATCAGGCAGGGGGATGAGTGGAAGACCGCATTTAATACGCCCGAGGGCCACTTTGAGTATTTGGTCATGCCTTTTGGTCTTTCTAATGCCCCTTCAGTTTTCCAGTCTTTTATGCATGATATTTTCCGCGATTTTCTGGATAAATTTATGATAATATATCTGGATGATATTCTGATTTTTTCTGATGACTGGGACTCTCATGTCCAGCAGGTCAGGAGAGTTTTTCAGGTTCTGCGGTCTAATTCTTTATGTGTGAAGGGGTCTAAGTGCGTTTTTGGGGTCCAGAAAATTTCCTTTTTGGGGTATATTTTTTCTCCCTCTTCCATTGAGATGGATCCCGTCAAGGTGCAAGCTATTTGTGACTGGACTCAGCCCTCCTCTCTTAAGGGTCTTCAGAGATTTTTGGGCTTTGCCAACTTTTACCGCCGATTTATTGCTGGTTTTTCGGATGTCGTTAAACCACTGACTGATTTGACCAGACAAGGCGCTGATGTTGCTAATTGGTCCCCTCATGCTGTAGAGGCCTTTCAGGAGCTTAAGCACCGTTTTGCCTCTGCCCCTGTGTTGCGTCAGCCTGATGTGAATCTGCCTTTTCAGGTTGAGGTTGACGCTTCGGAGATCGGAGCTGGGGCAGTGTTGTCGCAGAAAGGTTCCGACTGCTCCGTCATTAGGCCTTGTGCCTTCTTTTCTCGCAAATTTTCGCCCGCAGAGCGGAATTATGATGTTGGGAATCGGGAGCTTTTGGCCATGAAGTGGGCGTTTGAGGAGTGGCGCCATTGGCTCGAGGGGGCTAGGCATCAGGTGGTGGTATTGACTGACCACAAAAATTTGATTTATCTTGAGACTGCCAGACGCCTGAATCCTAGACAGGCGCGCTGGTCTTTATTTTTTTCTCGCTTTAATTTTGTGGTGTCATACCTACCGGGTTCTAAGAATGTTAAGGCAGATGCCCTTTCTAGGAGTTTTGACCCGGACTCTCCTGGTAATTCTGAACCCACAGGTATCCTTAGGGAGGGAGTAATTTTGTCGGCCGTTTCTCCTGATCTGCGGCGGTCCTTGCAAGAGTTTCAGGCGGATAGACCGGATCGTTGTCCGCCTGATAGACTGTTTGTTCCGGATGATTGGACCAGCAGAGTCATCTCTGAGGTACATTCTTCTGCATTGGCAGGTCATCCCGGAATTTTTGGTACCAGGGATTTGGTGGCAAGATCCTTCTGGTGGCCTTCCCTGTCACGAGATGTGCGAGTCTTTGTGCAGTCATGTGACGTTTGTGCTCGGGCCAAGTCTTGTAGTTCTCGGGCTAGCGGACTGCTGTTGCCCTTGCCTATTCCTAAGAGGCCTTGGACACACATCTCGATGGACTTTATTTCAGATCTGCCTGTTTCCCAGAAGATGTCTGTCATCTGGGTGGTCTGTGACCGTTTCTCTAAAATGGTCCATTTGGTTCCTCTGCCCAAGTTGCCTTCTTCTTCTGAGTTGGTTCCTCTGTTTTTTCAGAATGTTGTCCGATTGCACGGTATTCCTGAGAATATTGTTTCTGACAGAGGTACCCAATTTGTGTCTAGATTTTGGCGGGCATTCTGTGCTAGGATGGGCATAGATTTGTCTTTTTCATCTGCTTTTCACCCTCAGACTAATGGCCAGACCGAGCGGACTAATCAGACCCTGGAGACATATCTGAGGTGTTTTGTCTCTGCTGACCAGGATGATTGGGTTGCTTTTTTGCCATTGGCAGAGTTCGCCCTCAATAATCGGGCCAGCTCTTCCACCTTGGTGTCCCCGTTTTTCTGTAATTCGGGGTTTCACCCTCGATTTTCCTCCGGTCAGGTGGAATCCTCGGATTGTCCTGGAGTGGATGCGGTGGTGGAGAGATTGCATCACATCTGGGGGCAGGTTATGGACAATTTGAAGTTGTCCCAGGAGAAGACTCAGCGTTTTGCCAACCGTCATCGTCGTGTTGGTTCTCGGCTTTGTGTTGGAGATTTGGTGTGGTTGTCTTCTCGTTTTGTCCCTATGAGGGTCTCTTCTCCTAAGTTTAAACCTCGGTTCATCGGCCCTTATAGAATATTGGAGATTCTTAATCCTGTTTCTTTCCGTTTGGACCTCCCTGCGTCCTTTTCCATTCATAACGTTTTTCATCGGTCGTTATTGCGCAGGTATGAGGTACCTGTTGTACCTTCAGTTGAGCCTCCTGCTCCGGTGTTGGTTGAGGGTGAGTTGGAGTACGTTGTGGAGAAAATTTTGGACTCTCGTGTTTCCAGACGGAGACTCCAGTATCTGGTCAACTGGAAGGGTTACGGCCAGGAGGATAATTCTTGGGTCAATGCATCTGATGTTCATGCTTCTGATCTTGTTCGTGCCTTCCATAGGGCTCATCCTGGTCGCCCTGGTGGATCTGGTGAGGGTTCGGTGCCCCCTCCTTGAGGGGGGGGTACTGTTGTGAATTTGGATTCTGGGCTCCCCCGGTGGCCGCTTGTGGAATTGCACGTGTCATCCTCTTTCCTGTTTCACCTGGTTCCATCAGTAGTGGGTGTCGCTATTTAAGCTCATTTCTCTGGTGGTTTCTTGCCGGTCAACAATGTTATCTGATGCCTCTCAGTGCTTGTTCCTGCTTCTAGACAACTACTAGATAAGTTGGACTTTTGTCCATGTTTTGTTTTGCCTACTTGTTCCAGTTCACAGCTGAAGTTTTGTTACTGTGTCTGGAAAGCTCTCGTTGATCAGGGATTGCTACTCTGGCGTTATGAGTTAATGCCAGAGTTTAAGGTAATCTCTGGATGGTTTTTTGTTAGTGTTTTTCTGCTGACCATGAAAGTATACTATCTGTCTTCTGCTATCTAGTAAGCGGACCTCAAATTTGCTAAGACTATTTTCCTGCTGCGTTTGTTGTTTCATCTGAACTCACCGTCATTATATGTGGGGGGCTACTGTCTTCTTGGGAATATTTCTCTAGAGGTGAGCCAGGTCTTATATTTCCCTCTGCTAGCTATTTAGGTCTTAGGCCAGAGCTGGGCATCTAGCGATAAATAGGAAATGCTACCTGGCTATTTCTAGTTGCGCGGCAGGCTTAGTTCATGGTCAGTATAGTTCCATCTTCCGAGAGCTTGTCCCTCTATAGGCTTGCTATGATCTCTGCCTGCAGAGATCATGACAGAAATGTATACCGTTTAATATGAAGGTGAAGTGCTTATAATCCGTGCAGGAATAGGATAAATCAGATGCTATGGTTTTCTGGCTCTCCTCTGTCTAGGTAAGCTCATAATGGAGGATCTGAGAAAACTTCCCAGACCTTTGATAGTGTTCCCCTGCCTCTGTTGCATCTGTTGCATCTGGTCTGTGTCTCCCTCATCTCTACTCCTTGGTTCTCCAAGGAACTGTGACCTCTGCCGTCAGCGTTGTCAGATGGGAATTTTTTCAATAATTCTTCAACTAGGGCCTTCTGGTACTGCAAAGTTTTATTAAACTCTCCAAGGGAAGGAAAGATGTAAAGGTCTACATTTTGCATAGGTCTAGAAGTGTGATCAACCAGTAATTGGTGTTGGCCAAAGTGAGCATAATGTGAGGGTCACGAGAAGAGAAGCAGAACAGAAGCTCTGCCATGTGTGCCAGACATGCCAGACAGCCATCAGCCAAGACTTTTGTGGCCCCAACAGGACAACTGTCCATCTTCTCCTCATCATCCTCATTGTACTCCTCATCATCCTCATTGTACTCCTCATCTTCAGGTCATCCATGCTGAACAGACGATATGAAGGTGGTGTGGGTAGTACCGTGTATAGTGCAGGCAACCAGATCCTGTTCCTCCTTCTCTTCCTCATTATCATCCAATCCATGTTTAGTAGATGAGATGAGGATAGGCTGCATAGCATCACCCTGTACTACAGTTTGTTGGTTTATCTCAACTTTCTCCACCTGCAAAGCCTCCTCTTTAATTGTGAGCAGCAAGCATTTCAGTAGAAATGGGATGGTTATGCTGATTATGGCATCATCACTGCTAACCATCTTGGTCGAGTCCTCAAAGTTTTGGAGAACCACATAGATGTCAGATATCCATGCCCACTCATCATCTCTTATGGTTGACCAGAATATCAAAGGACATAATGTAGCTGGTATTCAACGACTGCCCTCTGCTACTCACAAAACCTTGCCAACACATGTAACTGTAATAATTATAGGGGATAACTCAGGAGACTCTTTGCGTGGAACAAGACAACTACAGGACACAGTTTTATAAGTGGTAAAGTCTATATTATCACACGGTGATTCAAACAGGTGCAGAGAGAAACTCAAGTCCACAACACTTGGTGCAAAAATCAAATGCAGCTCAGCAGTCTATAGGAAACTTCAGAGGAAAATGCAATCACGCTGAAAGTCTATGAAGCACAATTATTCTTGAGGATACTTGACACGAATAAGTCCTTGCTTAGTCCAAAACACAGATAGATATGCTTATAAGGCAGTTCAAATAATATCTTAGCTCAACCAGGGAGGTCTGGGTAATAGTCTCAGGTTCTTGCAGAGCAGCAACAGCTTACAAGACCAGCAAATGCAGGTGGAAGTAAACACGAGCAGCAGATGAAAGAGGATTACTGGAACTGGTGTATGCAACAGGAACTCAGAGCAGAGCAGCAGGATAACCCCACAGGTTCACAGGAGCAGGTATATAGCCGGGGAGTCACCAGAGGTAAGGAGCTGGATGCAAGGCAGAATACTCTAGCACAGACTGAAGGCTGGGGTGGAGTTTTATAGCTGGAAGACACAGTGCACATGAGACCAAAGACGCCATCTTGGAAAAGGGCAGTAATGCACAAAAAGGTAATAAAAAATGTTCAGAGTCCTGACATTACTCCCTCCTTAGAAGCGGCCTCAGGACGATCCTGGACCTGGTTTCTCAGGGAATCTCTTGATGTTTTCCACAGGTTCCCAAGAGTCTTCCTCAGGGGGATATTCCTGCCATCTTATCAGATATTGGAGCAGTTTCCTGCGAATCCTGGAATCAACAATTTCCTCCACCACAAATTGTTCTTGCCCATCAATCACCACAGGCTGCGGAGGTGGCACAACACATCCCTGGAAGGTATTAGGAGATACAGGCTTTAGTAAAGATACATGGAAAACTGGGTGTACCTTCATAGTCCTAGGCAGCTTCAGCCGGCAGGCCACAGAGCTCACAATACCGTTGATCTTGAAAGGGCCAATGAATTTCAGTCCAAGTTTTTGTGAAAGAATGTTTAACTTCAGATTCTTAGTTGCTAACCACACGGAATCTCCTACCTTGAACATGGGTGCAGGTTTAGGGAATCTATCAGCCAATCTCTTATAATGATCTTGAGCTGTGGTCAGTGATTCCTTCAGAACCTCCAGATTTTGCCTCATCTCAGTCAGCCTTTCCTCCACTGCCGGAACCGGAGAATTAATTGGAGACCTAGGTAAGATACACGGATGATAACCCAGATTGGCAAAGATAGGTGTAAATTTAGTGGAGGCGCTCTGAGAATTGTTATATGAAAATTCGGCTAACGGCAGCAACTCCAACCAATCATCCTGGAGATGGCTGACATAGCATCTTAGATATTGTTTCAGCGTCTGGTTGGTACGCTCAGTCTGACCATTTGACCATTTGTCTGGGGATGGTAAGCGGAAGAGAGACAGACATTAATATTGAGTGCAGCGCAAAACCCCTTCCAGAATCTTGAAGTGAACTGCACTCCATGGTCAGAGATGATCTCATCTGGAACCCCATGCAACCGAAAGACATTCAGTATAACCAAGTTCGCTGTATCTTTAGCTGAGGGGAGGTCGGTGCATGGAACAAAATGAGCAGCTTTAGTCAGGCAATCAACTACCACCATGATTGTATTCATGCCCCCGGATCTAGGCAGCTCCACAATAAAGTCCATTGATATAGACCCCCAAGGGCGAGACGGAGCAGGTAATGGTTGTAGAAGACCCGTAGGTGCCACATGAGGAGTCTTGTAATGAGCACATACCTCGCAAGAGAGAACATAGTCCTTGGTATCCTTCAGGCAAGTTGGCCACCAGAAGAATCGGCTCAGGAACTTTTGTGTCTTCTGTACCCCCCTGTGACCAGCCAACTTGGAGTCATGTACCAACTTGAGGATCTGCAGACGGACAACCTCAGGGACGTAGATACGTCGATCTCTGAACCACATGCCACCCTTAAAGACAAGATTAATATCCACAGGTGGGTTGGCCAGAAATACACCATCACCATCATAGGCCTCCCTGCACTCCTTCCACAAGTCCTGATCGTGGATAACTCCGATGAAATTGGCATCAGATAGAATGGTATTGGACGGGGCTCCAGGTACGGAATCCGCAGCATGGATTCGGGATAAAGCATCAGCCTTCCCATTACGAGAACCTGGATGGTACGAGATAACAAAGTTAAATTGATTTAAAAATAAGTTCCAATGAGCCTGACGAGGAGAAAGACATCTAGCGGATCTAAGGAACTCTAAATTGCGATGGTCAGTTAGCACTATGATCTGTTGTGCAGCTCCTTGCAGATGATCCCTCCCCTCCATTCTTTGAAATCCGCAATAATAGCCAGCAAGCACAAGGATGTAGCAGACCCTTCTCTCCAGTTCTTTGGGAGAGAATAGCCCCCAAAGCATAATCAGAAGCGTCCACCTCCACAATGAAAGAAAGTGTTGGATTTGGGTGTATCAACAGCGGTGCGGATGTGAAACAGATCTTAAGCCGATCAAAAGCTTCTTGAGCCTGTGATGACCACTTAAAGGGCTTTTCCTTCTTTGTCAAGGAAATAATGGGATGGACAATATCAGGAAAATTTCGAATGAAGTGTCTGTAGAAATATGCAAAACCAATAAATCGTTGGACCTCCATAACGTTCTTGGGTACCGGCCAGTCAAGGACAGCCTGAATCTTACCAGATTCCATGTTCAGCCCCTGAGGAGAGATGATATAACCTAAGAACTGTATCTCAGAACGATGGAACTTGCATTTCTCCGGCTTAATATACAGATGGTTCTCTTTCAGACAACTTAAAACAGTTTTGACATGTTCTTCATGTTCCTGTAGAGAGTCAGAAAAGATTAGTATATCGTCCAAATAGATCACTACAAACTGGTCCAAGAAATCTCTGAAAATGTCATTAGCAAGGTGTTGAAACATTGCAGGGGTGTTACAAAGCCCGAAAGGCATCACAAGAGATTCAAAGTGTCCATACCGGCATCTGAATGCTGTCTTCCACTCATCCCCTAGACGAACATGCACCAAATTATAAGCCCCACGAAGATCCAGTTTAGAGAACACCTTAGCATGGTGGACTCTTTCCAGTAATTCTGGAATCAGAGGCAAAGGGTAACGGTTTCGTATGGTTACCTTATTGAGTTCCCGATAGTCAACACAGGGTCTCAGGGTCCCATCCTTCTTCCTTACAAAAAAGGTAGGTGCCCCTGCTGGTGAGGAAGAAGGATGAATGAAGCCTTTGGCCAGATTTTTATCAATATACTCCTTTAAGGCTTGAAGCTCAGGTGCCGCCAAAGGGTAAACGCTACCAAAAGGAATAGCTTCCCCAGGAAGCAACTCAATGGGACAGTCATAATGCCTGTGTGGAGGAAGCTGATCTGCATTCTTCTTGTCACAGATGTCAGAGAACTCTTTGTATGCTGGAGGTAAAGAAAATACCTGTACATGTGGTTCCATAACCGTGGACTCATGGACAGCTTCTGTTAACACTGAGTTGTTCCTTGTTGGAAAGATAATCTCCATGGTCTCCCAGTTGATATTTGGGTTCTGAGAATGCAACCAAGGAATGCCTAAAATCACAGGGAAATGAGGAGAAGAAATTAGCAAGAAAGAAAGTTGCTCCTGATGATTAGGCTCCAACAAAACTTCAAGAGGTACGGTCTCCTGATCCACAGGCCCAGAGATTAAAGGTGACCCATCCACTGTTTCCATGGTAATTGGAGAGGCTCTTTGCTGAATTTCAATACCATGTTCCTTGGCAAATGCGATATCCATGAAATTGCCACCTGCACCAGAGTCAATCATAGCTGCACTGGAGATCCACTGTCCTGACCACCGGATCTTAATAGGGAGAGAACAGTGTGAGTTCTTTTTCTTAAGCTCCTTGGGGGGTGAAGTCATAGAAATTGAATGGGATACAGCATTTAAAGGCAGGCTACATTCAGAGATGTCAGATTCATCATCACAGTTGTCATTCTCCCCTACTGCTCCTAGCACCGTGTTAGGCCGTCTAGGACACTTAGGACAATTGATCAAGAAGTGGTCAGACTGGCCGCAGTAGAAACATAGACTTTCACGAAGGCGATGCTCCCGGCGCTCATTGATCTCGCGCCTCTGAGCGGAATCAATTTGCATGGGCACCTCCTCCACCTCCAAAGATGTTTTACCTGCAGGCTCTTTGGAAGGAGGGGAAAAGTTAGAAATATGGTTATATGCAGCAAATTTCTCCTGCCTACGCTCAGTAAGGCGAATGTCAATGCACACACAATGCTGTATAAATGTCTCTAGCTCTTGTGGTGACTCAGAGTGAGCTAGTTCACCTTTTACAATACTAGACAGACCCCTTTTAAAAATAGGCAATTGTGCATAACTGTCCCAATTGGTATCTACCGCCAATCTCCTGAATTCAGTAGCATACTCAATAACAGAAGGTTTTGCCTGGCGTAAAGACAATAAAGCAGATTCAGAGGTTGCACGGTGATTAGGATCATCAAACATTAATGCCATAGCGGCCAATAAATCATCCAAGTTATTTAACCGTTGGTCACAAGACTCAATCATCGAATTCGCCCAGGCGAGCGCTCGTGTGGTCAGCAGCATTATTACACACAATACTTTGGATCTATCATTAGGAAAACGGTCAGCATGCACATCAAAATATAGCATATATTGATTCACAAAGCCATGAAATTTGTCGCAATCACCATTAAATCTGAATGGGGGCAACTTAGGTGGGCTAGCTGGTGGCGGTTGCCCAGAGGGAAAACTCGCTTGTGCAGCTATTTGCGTGCTTATGTCCTGAAAAGCCCATCCATACTGGGACTCTATGCCTGCAAGTTTGTTTTCCTGGGCTGCCATGCGGGTGCTTAAGTCCTGCAAAGGCTGTCCAAACACTTTTTGATTGTGTTCAAAGCTTCCAAACTTCTTTTTCAGACCTTCCACATCTTTCTGCAGTGATCTAATTATGGAAAACACCTGCTCTAGTCTGCTTTCTACAGTCATTGCTCCAGCAGTCTCCTTTTCTTTTTTTTTTTTAGGCTAGAGTATCCTGTAATAATTATAGGGGATAACTCAGGAGACTCTTTGCATGGACAAGACAACTACAGGACACAGTTTTATAAGTGGTAAAGTCTATATTATCACACGGTGATTCAAACAGGTGCAGAGAGAAACTCAAGTCCACAACACTTGGTACAAATATCAAATGCAGCTCAGCAGTCTATAGGAAACTTCAGAGGAAAATGCAATCACGCAGAAAGTCTATGAAGCACAACTATTCTTGTGGATACTTGACACGAATAAGTCCTTGCTTAGTCCAAAACACAGATAGATATGCTTATAAGGCAGTTCAAATAATATCTTAGCTCAACCAGGGAGGTCTGGGTAATTGTCTCAGGTTCTTGCAGAGCAGCAACAGCTTACATGTCCAGCAAATGCAGATGGAAGTAAACACAAGCAGCAGATGAAGGAGGATTACTGGAACTGGTGTATGCAACAGGAACTCAGAGCATAGTAGGAGGATAACCCCACAGGTTCACAGGAGCAGGTATATAGCCAGGGAGTCACCAGAGGTCAGGAGCTGGATGCAAGGCAGAATACTCTAGCAAAGACTGAAGGCTTGGGTGGAGTTTTATAGCAGGAAGACACAGTGCACATGAGACCAAAGACGCCATCTTGGAAAAGGGCAGTAATGCACAAAAAGGTAATAAAAAATGTTCAGAGTCCCGACAGTAACGTTGAGTTCCAAAGCATGGTGACATTGCAGCACACCAGTCAGTGAGCTGTAAGTTGCAAAGGCTATTGCAGCACTGCCAAAATGACTGCAGCCAACATGCAGAAATGGGCACACACTCAGTATACTTTCACACGTAGCTCAGGCAGATCTGGGTAGGTTTGGAGAAACCGCTGAAAAACTAAATTGAGTACGTGGGCTAGGCTTGGTACGTATGCAAAGGTGCCAGGCTTCATAGCTGCCACCAGGTTATGGCAATTGTCACATATTACCAAGCCCATCTGTACGTTCTGGGGCGACAGCCACAGATCAGTCTAGTCTTTTAGCCCTTTCAACTACTTTGCAGCAGTGTGCGGTTTGTCACCTAAGCAGATTAGATTCAGCAGAGCTTGTCCAATGCAGTGCTGGAGTGCTTCCAGCTTACGACTGATGGTTACATTTCTGAGATAGAGTGTGAGGAGGAGGTGCAGGAACTGCTGTAGAAGGTGGAAGAAACACTGATTGAACCAGGGCCTGCAATCCTGTGTTGTTAGCCCGTGTTCCATCCCAGGGTCCGACTGGGTCCCAGCCTCCACAATGTTCACCCACTGAGCTGTCAGGTAAATGTAGCATCTCTGGCCACAAGCACTTGTCTAGGTGTCTGTGGTTATGTGGACCTTGTCAGTAAAAGTGTTAATCAGGGCATAGCTGATGTTATGGGACATGTGCTTGTGTAAGGCAGGGACAGTATACAGGGATAAATAGTTGCAGCTGGGGACCGAGAACCAAGGGACGGCAACTGCCATGAGGTTGCGGAAATCTTCTTTGTCTACAAGCCTAAACAGCAACATTTCCAGGGCAAGTGGTTTGGAAATGGAGCCATTTAGTATTGTGGGTGGGTGGCTACCTATTTACGCTTGCATTCCAAGAACTGGGTTTGGAACAACTTGACACTGCGCTAGGACAAGGTGCTGCTGACGGTGGTTGCAAGTGTGCAATGACAGGGTGGGAGGAATCTTCACCTATGTCATAGACAGGGGATTGGCATGGCAGATGTTGCAAATGGCTTTTTTGGGTTAACTTGACTATCTTTAAAAAAGCACCAGACTCAGGAACACCTAAACCTTCGCCTGGCAACTTCACCAATGTTGTTGCTCTGTGGAAGTTTTGTCCACCTTGTTTCTCTGACCACCTCACTGCCTCTCCCTTCCCTTATGCGCTGCAGTCCTCGCTCTGAATGTCACCTTCCCAGGTTCGATAAGTTACCTCATCATCCACCACCTAGTCTTCCACTTTTGCACCCTGGTCCTCCTCCTGAATTGCTGACTTATCATTTGTTGGCAATTGTATCTCATCATCATCCACCTCTTGTGACAGTAATTGTATTTTCCACCATCACCTTGTGAGCATGGCTGCTCAAATAATTGGGCATTGCTACATGTGATCTCCTCTGTCCCCTTTGAATCAGGCAGGGTGAGAGGCCAAAATCTATAAATGAAAATGTGAACAGCTTTTCAGAGTCTCCAAGTGTGGTATCACTTTTCTCTGGGCATTCAGCATGGTGGGAGAAAGGAGAATCAGGGAAAGGATTTTGTGGTCCAGAATTATGGCTATTGAGACTGGACCGTGTGGAAGACAGGGCTGTGCTGGCAAAGTGACTGGAAGCATTATCTTCCATCCATCCAACAACCTTTTCTCACTGGTCTGTCATCAAGAGTGGTGTTCCATGCCCCCCTGCAAAGTAGGACAGGAAGCAATGTCGACATGATGTGTGTGTTTGTTGTGCTACCGCAGCAGGCACAGAATGACCTTGCCCACAGTCTCGGCCTCTACCCTATCCCTTACCATGCGCCCATCCATTTTTAAATTATGTATGATATATTCCTGTTGAAAAAGGTTTGCAGGATTAGTATCTCAGGAAAATTTGGGCACCTCAGGTGGACTTGATACTTTGTAGGAGCAATGTAGCGAAGCTATTTATAACCAACTAAGTTTGGCTTTTTTATTTGGATGCACAACTGGCACAGTATAAATGGTATATAATATTTCCCTGCTGAAAACAATTTGCAGGAATACTGTTGCAGGAAAATGTGCCCACGTCACATGGACTTATTACAGGTCAGGAGCATAACGATGCTGTTGCTAACCAACCAAGTCTGACTTTTTCATATTGATGCACAACTGGTGCAATATAAATATCATATACCGTATATACTCGAGTATAAGCTGACCTAAGTATAATCTGAGACCCCTAGATTTGCCACAAAAAAATGGGAAAACTTAATGACTCAAGAATAAGCCTTGGGTAAATTTCAAAAATAAAAATAGATACCAATAAAAGTAAAATTAATTGAGACATCAGTAGGTTAAGTGTTTTTGAATATCCATATTGAATCAGGAGCCCCATATAATGCTCCATAAAGTTCATGAGGGGCCCCATAAGATGCCCCATAATAAAATATGCCCCATATAATGCTCCATATAGTTTATGATGGGCCCCATAAGATACTTTATACAAAAATATGCCCCATGTAATGCTGCACAAAGGTTGATTATGGCCCCATAAGATGCTCCATAGAAACATTTGCCCCATACATTCCTGCCTAAAGGTTAATTATGGTCCCATAAGATGCTCCATAGAAAATTTGCCCCTATATTGCTGCATAAAGGTTGATTATGGCCCTATAAGATGCTCCATAGAAACATTTGCCTCATATAATTCTGCACAAAGGTTGATTATGGCCTCATAAGATGCTCCATAGAAACATTTGCCCCATATAATGCCGCATAAAGGTTGATTATGGCCCCATAAGATGCTTCATAGAATATTATGTCCCATGCAATGCTGCATAAAGGTTGATTATGGCCCCGTAAGATGCTCCATAGAAAATGTGCCCCATGCAATGCTGCATAAAGGTTGATTATGGCCCCATAAGATGCTCCATAGAAACATTTGCCCCATATAATGCCGCATAAAGGTTGATTATGGCCCCATAAGATGCTCCATAGAATATTATGCCCCATACAATGCTGCATAAAGGTTGATTATGGCCCCATAAGATGCTCCATAGAAAATGTGCCCCATGCAATGCTGCATAAAGGTTGATTATGGCCCCATAAGATGCTCCATAGAAAATGTGCCCCATGTAATGCTGCATAAAGGTTGATTATGGCCCCATAAGATGCTCCATAGAAACATTTGCCTCATATGCTGCTGCTGCGATTAAAAAAAATTACATACTCACTTCTTGTGCTGAGTAGGCGGGTACACTTGCGATAATCACCTGTCCCCATTCCACTGCCATGCACACCTCTGTCTTCCATCTCTCTGCAGTGACTGTTCTGGCAGAGGGCGCACAATAAACATGTAATCGTGCCCTCTGACCTGAACGTCACAGCCAGAGGATGCGGAAGACACAGCGGCGCACGGCAGTGGAACGGGGACAGATGAATATCGCAAAGCTCACACTCCCCAGTTATACTCACCCTCCCAGAGCCGTCCCTTGCAGCTTCGCCGATCTGATGGTCTCCGGGTGCCGGCAGCATGTTCCTGTGTTCAGCTGTCACTGGCACCGCTCATTAAAGTAATGAATATGCACTCCACCCAGCAGGTGCTGGTGCTGGAGAAGCAGGGACATGCAGAGTTGCGCCTGGAGCAGGTGAGTATGATTTGACAGCTGCCACTCCCCCTCCCCTGCCGACCCCCAGAGACAATGACTCGAGTATAAGCTGGCTGATAGGGGCACTGTCAGCCTAAAAAAATGGGCTGAAAATCTCAGCTTATACTTGAGTATATACGGTATTTCCCTGCTGAAAACAATTTGCAGGATTACTATTACAGGAAAATGTGCCCACCCCAGATGGACTTCTTACACTGCAAGAGCAATATAGCAACGCTATTTATAACCAACCAAGTCTGATTGTATGTATGCTTTTGATACACCACTGGTGCAGTTTAAATGGCATATAATATTTCCTTGCTGAAAAAGCTTTCTGGCATTACAGTTGCAGAAAACTTTGCCAACATCTGATGGACTGGTTACAGAGCAGGAGCGATATAGCAATGCTATTGCTAACCAACCAAATTTGGCTGTATACTTTTGATGCACATCTGTTGCAGTATAAATGGCATATAATATTTACCTGCTGAAAAAAATTTGCAGGATTAAAAGCAAAAAGAACATTATTCGCCCAGAGAACTTGAAAATCTTTTGCTACGAGTTGCAGCAGGAAGGATATGCAATTATCCCTATCCTGTCCTACACTTTCCCTTCAACATAATATCTCCCTAAGTGCTGCTAGCAGCATATGAATATTGATTATAATTAGCCCTAACACAAGTTGTTGTTGCAGTTGAAAGAAAGTTAACATGTGTCTAATCCCTGCCTATACACAGCTACAATTCTGTCGCTAGCTCAGCAGCGCAGCACTTCTTTCTATCTTGCCTGTGTCTGTTGGTACACAGTGGCGGGCATGGCGTCAGGGGTCTTATGTAGATCGGATGATGCAATGCAGGCAGCCAATCACAGTAATGGTGCAACCAAGATGGTTTCAACATTACGGTGACTGGCAGGCAATCCCCACATGTTTATTGGCTGTCTAAGAAGCCCCAGTGATCTTGTGCGATAGCATTCAAAACTAACAAGCATTTCGAGCACACTGATGCTAGAGTGAGTAACGAACAGTGACAAGCATGCTCACTCATCACTAGTCTTTACCTCTGTGTAGTGATCCATTAATTTCAGAGAAGCATCAACCAGGCATGTTTGTTTTCTTCAGAAAAAAAGATCCTACATAATTCTGGATATTTACACATGTGTAGCTCCTTTGCGCTACTTAGGGGGTTGATCGGGTTCCCTGGTATATGACTACACTCACCATGGGTAAGATACTTTTTAACTAGATTTACCGCTATTGTCTTCTTTTCCCTATATGGGCAGTGGTCACTGTGACAAGCCCTTGGGTTAAGTACCTTTTTACGGGCATCTAATGCTTGAATTCACACTGAGGTCATGTGTATACTATGTGGATTGGGTGTCAGATAGTTAATATTACATATAGTGGATTTTACTAGTGCCATGGTTTTGGTCCATATAAATACATTGGTTATACCAGGGATTTACTCAGTTCTAAACTAGGGTTTTCATCTTTGTTACAATTTCTGTGTTATTTTGTGATTTAATTGTGTCAACTTATTTATAATAAAATTTACTATTTTTAAACCGAAATGTTTTCTTGTGTATGGAACTCCATTTTTTCATGCGTTTGAATGTGTATCAGGAGTATACACTGTGTTCAAAATTATTATGCAAATTGGATTTAAGTGTCATAAAGATTTAATTGTTTTATTTTTCAAATAAACTCGTGGATAGTGTTGAGCATTCCGATACCGCAAGTATCGGGTATCGGCCGATACTTGCGGGTATCGGAATTCCGATACCGAGATCCGATACTTTTGTGGTATCGGGTATCGGTATCGAAACAACATTAATGTGTAAAAGAAAGAATTAAAATAAAAAATAGAGATATACTCACCTCTCCGGCGCAGCCTGGACCTTACCGAGGGAACCGGCAGCGTTCTTTGCTTAAAATGCGCGCGTTTACTGCCTTCCGTGACGTCACGGCTTGTGATTGGTCGTGTGCCACCCATGTGGCCGCGACCCGACCAATCACAGCAAGCCGTGACGTAATTTTCAGGTCCTGAATGCAGAATTAGGCATTCAGGACCTAAAATTACGTCACGGCTTGCTGTGATTGGTCGCGTTGTGGTCACATGGGCGGCACGCAACCAATCACAAGCCGTGACGTAATTTTAAAATGCGCGCGTTTCCTGCCTCCCGTGACGTCATGGCTTGTGATTGGTCGCGTCGCCCATGTGACCGCGACGCGACCAATCACAAGCCGTAACGTAATTTTCAAATCCTGAATGCCTAGAATTAGTCCAGGCTGCGTCGGAGAGGTGAGTATAGCAATATTTTTTATTTTAATTCTTTCTTTTACACATTAATATGGATCCCAGGGCCTGAAGGAGAGTTTCCTCTCCTTCAGACCCTGGGAACCATCAGGGATACCGTCCGATACTTGAGTCCCATTGACTTGTATTGGTATCGGGTATCGGTATCGGATTAGATCCGATACTTTGCCGGTATCGGCCGATACTTTCCGATACCGATACTTTCAAGTATCGGACGGTATCGCTCAACACTACTCGTGGATGGTATTGTGTCTCAGGGCTCAATGAATCACTGAAATCAATCTTAAACACATATGATGATTAGTTTTCCAGGTGATTCTAATTAAAGGAAAACTACTCAAAAATTATGTTCCACATTATTATGCAGGTCACAGGTTTCAAGCAATATGGGAAATAAAAAGGATCTCTCTGCTGCTGAAAAGCGTTAAATAGTGCAATGCCTTAGACAAGGTATGAAAAAATTAGATATTTCACGAAAACTTAAGAGTGATCATCATACTCTGATGAGATTTGTAACTGAAACAGAGCACAGACAGAGTTCATTCAAATAAAGGCATAATGAGGAAGTTTTCTGCCAGACAAATTCATTGGATTAAGAGAGCAGCTGCCAAAATAGTTATTTGAAGCTGCTGGTGCGTCTGGAGTCCCTCGAACTCAAGGTGTAGGATCCTTCAAAGGCTTGCTGTGGTGCATAAATCTACTATTCGGCCACTCCTAAACAGTTTTAACAAGCAGAAACGGTTGCAGTGGGCCCAGACATACATGAAGACTAATTTTCAAACAGTCTTGTTTACTGATGAGTGTCGAGCAACCCTGGACGGTCCAGATGGATGGAGTAGTGGATGGTTGGTGGATGGCCACCATGTCCCAACAAGGCTGCGATGTCAGCAAGGAGGTGGAGGAGTCATGTTTTGGGCTGGAATCATGGGGAACCAGCTGGTAGGGCCCTTTAAGGTTCCTAAAGGTGTGAAAATGACCTCAGCAAAGTAAATAGAGTTTCTGACTGACAACTTTCTTCCATGGTCTAAAAAGCAGAAACGTGCCTTCAGGAACAAAATCATCTTCATGCATGACAATGAATACCTCTGAGTCATTGGCTGCAATTGGCATAAAAGGAGATAAACTCACGGTGTGGCCACCATCTTCCCCTGACCTCAACCCTATAGAGAACCTTTGGAGGAACAGCAAACAAAGATCTTATGAGGGTGGGAGGCAGTTCACATCAAAACAGCAGCTCTGGGAGGCTATTCTGACTTCATGCAAAGAAATACAAGCAGAAACTCTCCAAAAACTCACTTTCAACTCACTCAGTTCAATGGATGCAAGAATTGTGAAGGTGATATCAATGAAGGGCTCCTATGTTACCATGTAACTTGGCCTGTTAGGAGGTTTTGGAGTTAAATAGCTTTTTTGTTCAGTGAATGTGACCTCCTAATGCTACAAATTCCACAAATGAGCATTTTCAGTTCTTTAAAACATATCAAATGTTTAGAAATTCTACTGTGCCTAATAATTTGGAACAGTGCATTTTGAGTTTTTATTCATTTTGGAGATTATACTGTTATCATTGGGAGGTTTCTTCAATAAAATTCGATGTATACTCTAACGGGTGATGACTTTTATTAGACTGACTGTCATTTGCACTGACCATTTAGGAAAATCCGAGAAAAATGTAATTTGCATAATAACTTGGAACATAGTGTACACTCACTATCCAGTCACCTTATGGGTAAATACATGAATCTATTGGGGCATTATTTACGATTACATGGGACCCATATTTTTTCTGTGAGTTAAGGTACCTTCACACTAAGCGACTTTCACACTAAGCCACCCATGTGACCGCTCGCGCGACCAATCAAAAGCCGTGACGTCACCGAAGGTCCTGGAAGGGCTGATTCTTAGGAAGGAAGGCTGCCGGAAAGAAGCAGGGCGCGTCCGAGGGTGAGTATATACCTAATAGGAATATACTCACCCTCGGCTTCTTTCCGGCAGCCTTCCTTCCTAAGAATCAGCCCTTCCAGGACCTTCGGTGACGTCACGGTGACGTCGCGGCTTGTGATTGGTCGCGCGAGCGGTCACATGGGCGGCCGCGCGACCAATCACAAGCCGCGACATCACCGCGACGTCACCGCAAGGTCCTGGAAGGCTGATTCTAAGGAAGGAAGGTTCCCGCTTAGTACCAGGGCGCATCAGATGGTAAGTATGGCGATATTTTTTATTTTAATTCTTTATTTTACACTTAAATATGGATCCCAGGGCCTGAAGGAGAGTTTCCGCTCCTTCAGACCCTGGGAATCATTGGAAACCCAATGCAGTGCATTGGGTTTCGAGTTTCGGCCGACCCCGACCCCGACTTTTTTATAGGATCGGCCGATTTCACTCGACCCGACTTTTGAAAAAGTCGCGTTTCGTGAAACCCGACCCGATCCTATAAATGTAAAGGTCGCTCAACCCTATCTATGAGTTTAAATGACAAACAAAAAAATTCTAACCTTATCACTCCTAAACGCTATGTGCATAATAATTTGGAACACAGTGTATATCCCTCCCTTTAACAGGTAGCATGGAAAGTGACAATCTATGTTACACACTACACTTTTTATTGGTTTTAATGACACAACTATAGACAATCAAATTGAATTAATACAAATCAAATTTGAGTGAAGCTCCCTTGGATTTCCAGAAGTTTGACTAGAATTCTATATGCTTTGGGTTTCTTGAAATGCTTATTTCCTGTCAAATTTGAATTGTATGTGATTCCATTTGTGCAAAATGCTCACAAAATGTTTGTCATCATTTTACACATAGTAGATTTTATTTGTCACAGATTGCTTAATGGACTTCTACAACATACCTTGCAGCCCTAAGGCAATCTCTCTCCTTCTCTCTCTCCGATGCAAATCATATTTTGAAAAATACAAAATAAAAATAGCCAAACCTGAATTTGAATTTCAAAAGTTTTGATAGACCCTAGTTGTGGCTAATGTGCATACAAAAGGAGGTCATTATTAAGTCACCAGAAAACAGTCTTAATGTTGACTTATTATTTAGCGCCATCTGTAATAGTTCTGTAAACAAATCTAATTAGTTGGAGATTTAATATGACTTGATTTCCTAACTTCTTTAGCCCAAGGATTTTAAGTCTTCTCCGAAAAAGAAGCTAGAATACAGGCAACATCAAAGTAGAGGATCTGCAAAACATCTAATTAAGTGAATAAATAAAAAGACAGATGGATGCTGCAAGCAAGGTTCTTACCTCCAGTAAAAGCAGCCTCTATTGCTTTTATACAGTGGTAAGCGTGATCGTCAACTGAAGAAAATTCAGTTTGGCAGTCACCTAAGTCACTTTCCACAGCCTAATGTATAATGGAGAGGTCTATCAGATAAGATGACTAGCTATGTAGAAGCTGAATTTGCCTTTCCTAAATAGTGCTTGTGGAATAACTATGAATTTGAAGCATATTTAATTAGTCACTACCATTGCCGTAAGATTTAAATGGAAAAGACATAATATCACAATAAATGATTCAGCGTCAAAGCACTGGATACAGCATCAGATTTTTCAACAGCTTTGTTCTTAAAAGATCGCTAATATAATTCCAGTCCTATTTGTTGCTGGCATCATGTTTTCTTAGGCTTATAATTTGACATCTGCAGTGAATACTGGGCCAAGGATATCTGGCTACACAATGTATTCCTTCAACTAACCTAAACAAATGTAGCTGCTGTTCCAAATGAGAGCTGGGATGTGCATTTTATAACCTTATCCATTATAAGGGGAATGTGCTGAGCACTTAGCCAGATATACTGTGCTATTATTACATAATATATTGTGTTATGTTTCTTATAACTCGTGGCAAAAGCTTGAACCTGGCCGTGAAAATATCCTTGAAGGCCTAACTGATAGATAAGACAAACAAAAGGCAGAGAAGTGCCCAGGTTATTGTTTAATAAGATGATGCTTGTTATCATTTAAAGTAGAAGAAGCTAGGGAAACAAGACAATCTACGTCAACCGTCAGTTTATACATGAAAGGTTATGCATTGTTTCAATTTAATTTGATGTTAAACAGCCGTCTCGCAAACATTATTGTGTACATTATTTATACGCCTTTCTGTTTTCATCTGTGCTCTTTTATTAGGCTTATATTATATTTTTGGTGGATAAAAAGAGACTACTAAAAGCTTCAACATGGAAAGCAGATTAACATATAGCAAAGAATTGCAGCAGACTAGCTATTCAACTTAGATAAAGAAACTATGGAACCTGCTGATTAACAGCTAAGAAAGAATTCCTGGTATACTAATTAAAGCTACTTAAATGTAATATGCTCAGTTAGACATGTCATCTACAATTGTAAAAAAAAGATTCATAGTTTCCAGGTTCAATAGCCAGATTGGTAGTCCATGGCCGCTGGACCAGAGCCCTGTGAACCTCTTCCTACCTGCTGCTGATATCTTAAGGGCCTCTTTTGATAGTAGGCCAATAACAATGTCATTATTTCAGTGTAACATAGGTATGAAGTCATGCCAGGCCTACTAATCAGAAGAAGTAGTCACATAAGCAAGGAGATAGCGGGCACCGCACAAATTGATAACACAGGGATCAACCACATGCATATAACAGAATCAAGAAACAAAAAAAGAGAAATGATATGCACACTAGTGGGATCAATCAACCATAATAAATTTTATTTAACATATTACTACAAAAGAGGCAACAAAAAAAGGACATACAATTAAAAACATTTAAAAAGCCAAATGGACCAACCTAGATCCCCCCAGGACAAACACAGATGGAGAGATGGACTAACATGGCGATACATGAGGTAATGTATACAAAGCACATAAGAGGCAAATAATTGACTGTGAGGCAAATTACACACAGATAAATAACAAAAGTAACCACCCGGTGCTGCCAGCTGACCTCAGGCATGTACCATAAGCCCATGTGTGTACTGGTAACCCATGTCAGACAAGCAGGAATAGACAAAATGTCAAAATAAATGCCAATATTTCTATACCATATGGTGTGCCTAAAACCTGCCGTGATCAATACTAATGCACCATAAAATAGATAGCCAAATGGTTACCCTAACTCCAACCACTGTGGAGTGTTATCCAAATAATGGAAAAGATGTAACAATGATCCCCTGGAGAATCCCCAAGCGGTAGTTGCACACAAACGGTGTGCAAGTAGCCAGGTTAAAGTGCATATAGAGGTTACCAAATGAAGTCCATAGGGGGATTATGTGCTTTGTATACATTACCTCATGTATCGCCATGTTATTCCATCTCTCCATCTGTGTTTGTCCTGGGGGATCTAGGTTGGTCCATTTGGCTTTTTAAATGTTTTTAATTGTATATCCTTTTTGTGTTGCTTCTTTTGTAGTGATATGTTAAATAAAATTTATTATGGTTGGTTGATCCCACTAGTGTGCATATCTTTTCTCTTTTTTTGCTTCTTTAATCAGAAGAAGTAGTGTATCAGGTAGGAGGAGATGGAGCAATGGAGTAAAGACATGGTGGTATTAGTCAACATCCTGCAAATCTTTTTCCTCAACTCTAATGAAATTCCTTATAACATACATATTATTATTTTTATTTACATCTACAGAACTTCTCTGAGGTTTATTCAAATCTGCTGCTTTCCTAAGCTTGAAGGTTATCTTTTTTGGTTCGCTGTTTCTAACTCTGTGCAAGTTGTAAGGTAACACTCCATGTTATGCTACAAGGCTTGAGAAGAAAAATTCTTTGTCTTTTGTCATAGTAGACAAGACACAAAGAGCGTTATAGTCTATAATTAATAGCGTGTTTTGCTTTTTAGTATCACTAGAGATGAGCAGATTGATCCATTGAGAATCGAAGTCGAGTCAAATTATTTAAAATTCACTGTTCAGTTTGAACGCTCTGAGATTCGATTTGCAAAGTTCGCCAAAAAAGAGAAATAAGTTCTCACCACCAATTCACACACTGCTAAACACTCAGTGAGTGGACTGATGACATCAGGTGTGGCTACATAGACTTCTACATAATACCCTGAAACTACCACATCACATGTTGAAGCCTGGCCAATCAGGGGGAACTATAACAACCATTATAAAATAAGGGGGCCAGCAAAGCAGTGCACTTTAGGCTTTTCCACATAGAGTTTTTCTTTAGGGACAAAGGGTTAGAGAGCACGGCTAATTCTACATAGGAATATAAAAAGTCCTAATCTGTTATGGTGTACTACCGCAGTGCTGACATTGAAAATGGGAGTCATAGTCTCATTCCGTGAATAATAATCCAAAGATTCCAGTGAGATAGGGAAGTGCTGCAGGTACAGTATATGGTTACTCAGGGTGACTCTGAACTGATTTATCTGAGATGTAATTCAGTAATAGCACCTTAATAAAAGCATTCATTTCCATTCTTCACATACTGTAAACATGGAGGGAAAACAAATTCCGAAACCAAGGCTTTAGTGGTACAAAAAATGTGCTTCCAGTGTTGTAAGATGAACAAGATATATATGTATATACACCATATTTTATAGACTATTAGACGCACAGGACCATAAAACACACCTCAAATTTTGGGGAGAAAAATAGTATACTTTTTAAAAAAAATAAAATGGTGGTCCGTTTCACAGCTTATTGTACCTTATTGATAGTACTTACATTTGAAGCAACACACCAGCAGTGCAATAAAAAAATTGTTGGATTGATGCTTTAACCCCTTCCTGACATCGGACGGGATAGTAAGTCCGACGTCAGGTCCCCTGCTTTGATGCAGGGCTCTGCGTTGAGCCCGCATCAAAGCCGGGACATGTCAGCTGTTTTGAACAGCTGACATGTGCCCGCAATAGGCGCGGGCAGAATCGTGATCTGCCCGCGCCTATTAACTAGTTAAATGCCTCTGTCAAACGCAGACAGCGGCATTTAACTACCGCATCCGGCCGGGCGGCCGGATATGACGTCATCGCCGACCCCGTCACATGATCGGAGGTCGGCGATGCTTCTGAATGGTAACCATAGAGGTCCTTGAGACCTCTATGGTTACTGATCCTCGGCAGCTGTGAGCGCCACCCTGTGGTCGGCGCTCACAGCACACCTGCATTTCTGCTGTGTAGCAGCGATCTTATGATCGCTGCTACATAGCAGAGCCGATCGCGCTGTGCCTGCTTCTAGCCTCCCATGGAGGCTATTGAAGCATGGCAAAAGTGAAAAAAAAAAGTTTAAAAAAATGTGAAAAAAATAAAAAAAACATAAAAGTTTAAATCACCCCCCTTTCGCCCCAATCAAAATAAATCAATAAAAAAAAAATTAAACCTACACATATTTGGTATCGCCGCGTTCAGAATCGCCCGATCTATCAATAAAAAAAAAGAATTAACCTGATCGCTAAACGGCGTAATGAGAAAAAAAATCGAAACGCCAGAATTACGTTTTTTTGGTCACCGTGACATTGCATTAAAATGCAATAACGGGCGATCAAAAGAACGTATCTGCACCAAAATGCTATCATTAAAAACACCAGCTTGGCACGCAAAAAATAAGCCCTCAACCGACCCCAGATCATGAAAAATGGAGACGCTACGAGTATCGGAAAATGGCGCAATTTTTTTTTATTTATTTTTTTTTAGCAAAGTTTGGAATTTTTTTTCACCACTTAGGTAAAAAATAACCTAGTCATGTTAGGTGTCTATGAACTCGTAATGACCTGGAGAATCATAATGAAAGGTCAGTTTTAGCATTTAGTGAACCTAGCAAAAAAGCCAAGCAAAAAACAAGCATGGGATTGCACTTTTTTTGCAATTTCACCGCACTTGGAATTTTTTCCCCATTTTCTAGTACACAACATGATAAAACCAATGATGTTGTTCAAAAGTACAACTCGTCCCGCAAAAAATAAGCCATCATATGGCCAAATTGACAGAAAAGTAAAAAAGTTATGGCTCTGGGAAGGAGGGGAGTGAAAAACGAAAACGGAAAAACGGAAAATCCCACGGTCATGAAGGGGTTAAACAATGGCAAGTGAAAGTGACCTCTGATTGGATTCTACAAGAAATAGATGGCGTAGTGTATGCTTTCATTAGTCACCAACCGCAAAGTCCTAAGCAATTATGATTAAAAAGGAAGTGATAGCTAGCAAAATATCAATTTAATAAAAAATCTGAATCAGATTTTAAAAAAATGTTCTGTTTCTTCTTCCAAAAAACAGCACCACTTTTGTCTACAGCCTTAGAAATTCCAAAAACTATGCTGTTTCCAAAATAGTTCTCAGGGTGTACCATGATTTACAATAAGAAATGATTATATTGGGGTACCCTGTTAGACAAACCTATGTACATAGAGTGTCGTGAAAAAGTATTCATGCCCCATGAACATTTCCACATTTTTTGTGTTACACCCTGCAACTTAAATGCATTCTATTGGGACTTTTTCACGCATGTATTTAAACATGGACATATTAAGGAGGCCTTAAATGTATTTTATTGGGATGTATGTGATATATCAACACAAAGTAGCAAGTATTTGTGAAGTGTAAGGGAAATAATAAATGGTATTCTAATTATTTTAAAAATATATTTCAGAAAATTCTGAAGTGCATTTGTATTCAGCCCAGTAGTCTAATAGCCCTAAATATAATCCTGTGTGACTAATTGCTTGCACCCTGCTGGACGCATTTCCTAGTTCCTGGCTCCTGCTCCACCTAGGTCCTCCTTGACATGAAAAATAGCTTACAATTTATGATACTGCTCCATTAGATGTCGCCTACCTACACCCATAACAGAGGTCCTTGACAAAGCTTGTTTCTGCTTGAAACATTGGACCACATCTGTTTTTGACTCCTTGCAGGATCAAAATAAATTAACAGTGCAGCAAGACCTACAGTCTCATTTTCTTTTGTGGTGCTGAGGTTTCTACCTCCAATTGCATTCACAAGTCATTAGTAATTAGTAAATTGAGTATACCTGTCTGTAATTTATTCTCAGTATATCTACAACTGCTCTGTGAAAGTCTCACAGGTTTGATTGAGAACATTAGGCATCAAACAGCACCATGGAAACTTGAAGACACCAGATAGGTCAGGGATAAAGTTGAGTAATGAGTAAAGCAGGGTTAGGTAATACAAAATAGCCCAACCTCTGAACATCTCATGAAGCACTCTTGAATCCATTATCCAAAAATGTAAGGAGTATGGCAGAACTGCAACCCTATCAAGATATGGCTGTCCATCTAAACTGCCATCCCAAGAAAGAAGAGCAAGAGGCCCATGGTTAACAATCAGGTGTTAGAATTAGATGTCCTGTTTGCAGTTTGCAAAAAGTTATGTAGGGGACACAGCAGGCATGTGGAAAAATGTGCTCTAGTCAGATGAGACCAAAGTAGAATGCTTGGAGCTAAATCCAAAATACTATACGTGGCAGAAAACTAACACTGCACATCACCCTGAAGCACCATCCCATCCGTCAAATATTGTGATGGCAGTTTCATGCTCTGGGGATGCTTTTCTTCACAATGGACTGGTACCTGGTCAAAGTTGATGGGAAGATAGAAGTAGCTTAAAAAAGGACAATCCTAGAGGAAAACCTTTTAGAGACTATAAAACATTTGAGACTGGAACGTATGTTCACCTGCCAGTAGGAAAGCGACCCTAAACAGATAGCCAGATCTACAATGGAATAGTTTAGATAAAAGCATATTCATATATTTGAATGGTCCAGTCATAAACCAGACCTAAATGCCATGGAAAATCTGTGGCAAGTCTTGAAAATTCCTGTTTACACACAGTTTCCATCCAATGTCACTGAATTACTGTAGAGCTACAGTTGAAACCAGATGTTTACTTACACTATATAAAAAGACACATATGCATGCTTTTTTCAGTATCTGACATGAAATCAGAATAAACCTTTACCGTTTTAGGTCAATTAGGATTACCATAATTATTAATATTTGCTAGTAGTGTATCAGAGGGACCATTCGTCAAACTCAATCTGACAGGTGCCCCGCCCCTATCAAAATGTATCAAAAGGGTGTAACCCCTCCTCCCCTCCCTGTCAGCCAGCTGTCCCTCCTTGTCTGGCTGTCAGCTTTTGATACACTTTGATATAGTTTGATACAGTGCTTATTATCCCAGTATTGTTTTTATATTAGATTTTGATATTGTTAATTTGATACAGCGATTGCATTCTGTAATCAGGGGCACTGTGTTTATTATCCAACGGTATGTCGTGTTTCTTTTTATAACAACAGCCTTATTATATGGTCACATTATCTCATTTACACAGAGTCCTTGTTGCGAGATTAACACAAACAGTTGTTTGTGGCTTCTGTAATATGTATTGTATTAAGTTTACTCTTATTTGCAAGTGCTGCGAGTTTGTTGTGTTTATAACACACCATGCTGTTTATTTTATATCCTATGAGATTAGTTGTCAATCCCCAACCGTGACCGGCTTACATATAACTTGTCAAACTCAATTGGGCACATTATGTATGTGGCCATATTACAACACCCGCAAGTAAGAAGCGGTGTGTTTTATACGATTATAAAAAGCCAAAGACACGATATTGTAAAAATTAAAAAGATTTATTAAAGTATGTATCAGACACAATACAGTATATATGGAATACTGAAACTCTGGCTGTTTAGTTAATGGTCAGTAGAGTCACATTTTAGCAACTGCTAGCAATTATAGTATCAGGCTCATTCAACTCAGTTAGCTAGCTAGAATGTATTCTTTATCTTTGTGTAGTTGTGGCATTTGCTCTTATTTGCAAGTGCTGCGAGATTAACACAAACAGGTGTTTGTGGCTTCTTTTTGAATATGCATTTTAGAAGCAGTGTTCTCTGTGTAGCTGAGATTAGTTATCAATGGAGCTGACCGCTACATATTTAGAATCAACATGTCCAGGGTTGTGTTAGGTGTGATAACGCCCCACCCTGTACAGATAATGCACATGCAAAGCTGGCAGCCAGCTGCCCCTTGATTTTTATCAGAGACGGTATTCACATATAATAATAATAATAATAATCATATAGTGCAAAATTGTGTCAAAATTGTGTTTATAACACGCCAGACTGTTTATTTTATAGCCTATTAGATATTCACATTATTTGTAGACATTCTAAATGAACATATTATGTATATCCCGTGTTTTGACAAGTATAAAGTGGTTGTTTTATATCACATGTACAATTAACATATCCCACAATTTCAGCGATCTCTTGATTTTTTATCAGAGTCGGTATTCACATATAATAATAATAATAATAATCATATAGTGCAAAATTGTGTCAAAATTGTGTTTATAACACGCCAGACTGTTTATTTTATAGCCTATTAGATTTTCACATTTTTTGTATGTCATGATTAAGGGAGCTTAGTCTCCAGAAACGCGTTGAGATTCTTACCCATATGGCTTGTGCTGAAGTCTGTATCCTCTATGCTCAATAGTATGTGAATAAAGAAAACTCTTTTTTACGGATTCGGTGAAGCTGGGCATTCTTTTCTTTTTGGACTCTATACGCCTGAACACAGCGGGTCCGTGCTCCCGAGGATTGGTTTATGCATCACGGGTGAGCTGGTTTATATTTCTTCTTTCAATGCTTATTTTATAGCCTATTAGATTTTCACATTATTTGTAGACATTCTAAACGAACATATTATGTATATCCCGTGTTTTGACAAGTATAAAGCGGTTGTTTTATACCACATGTACAATTAACATATTCCACAACTTCAGCGATCTCTTGATTTTTATCAGAGTCGGTATTCACATATAATAATAATAAAAAATTGTGTCAAAATTGTGTTTATAACACACCATGCTGTTTATTTTATATCCTATTTTTCATATGTAGTTGTTGTGAGATTGCATCTCAATATTATGAAAAATGACAGTCATTGGGCACATTATGTATGGGGCCATATTACAACACCCGCAAGTAAGAAGCGGTGTGTTTTATACGATTATAAAAAACCAAAGACACGATATTGTAAAAATGTAAAAAGATTTATTAAAGTTTGTATCAGACACAATACATTGTATATGGAATACAGAAACTCTGGCTGTCTAGTTAATAGTCAGTAGAGTCACATTTTAGCAACTGCTAGCAATTATAGTATCAGGCTCATTCAACTCACTTAGCTAGCTGGAATGTATTCTTTATCTTTGTGTAGTTGTGGCATTTTCTCTTATTTGCAAGTGCTGCGAGATTAACACAAACGGTTGTTTGTGGCTTCTTTTTGAATATGTATTTTAGAAGCAGTGTTCTCTGTGCAGCTGAGATTCGTTGTCAATTCCGCTGACCGCTACATATTTAGAATCAACGTGTCCAGGGCTGTGTTATGTGTGATAACGCCCCACCCTGTACAGATAAATGGTTGTGTTAGGTGTGATAACGTCCCACCCTGTACAGAAAATGCCCTTGCAAAGCTGGCAGCCAGCTGCCCCTCTGATACGATTCTGCAATGTTAGCGAAACCTCAATACAGTGGTGCACAAAGACACACACAAACAGTTATTTGTGGCTTCTTTTTGTAATATGTATTTTAGAAGGTACAATTAACATATCCCACAATTTCAGCGATCTCTTGATTTTTTATCAGAGTCGGTATTCACATATAATAATATTAATAATCATATAGTGCAAAATTGTGTCAAAATTGTGTTTATAACACGCCAGACTGTTTATTTTATAGCCTATTAGATTTTTACATTATTTGTAGACATTCTAAATGAACATATTATGTATATCCCGTGTTTTGACAAGTATAAAGCGGTTGTTTTATACCACATGTACAATTAACATATCCCACAATTTCAGCGATCTCTTGACTTTTTATCAGAGTCGGTATTCACATATAATAATAATAATTAGTCATGTGGATTTAGATTTATTTAAATTCACAGGTGGGGTGTATGTACACATGCATGATTTAGTTTAAAAGCATATAGTTCAGCGATGTCAGGAGTTGGACAAGCATTTATCAATCTTTCATACGTATCACAGAAAGATTTTAGTTTGATCTGTGCAAGTTTGATATGGACGTACTGAGCAGACATGGCAATAAAGATTTTGATGTGTTCATCACTCCACACAGGGCCCCCCGTGTAAGATGAATGTTCAGTAACAGTGTGTTTTTTACTTATGTGGTGCCGCGATACTGCGCGTTTCTTTAGAGGTAACACATTGTCAAAATCGCTAGAAGATCCTGCAAGAGCAGAATCTGCAGACTGTACAGCTTGACGCACCCATATATTGAACGGAACTGTGGGTGACCACATACCCTCGGAGAGTTGTTCAATTTCTCTGTTTTCAGAAGTAACTTGTGGGGTGCTGACTGTGCTATTGGCCTCCTGAGTTATACAGGGACTAGCGATCTGTGATGCAAATCACTTTCTTGAAGCGTTCTTAGATTTTTGATGTGGAATCTTGGGGCTTGGATTCCCGGAGTGTTTGGGTGCCGCGTAGCTTTAATCACGATCTACAACACAGATGGGTGAAAGAGGAGTTGTTCTCACAGACGCATTAGCTCTTTGTGGTTGATTCTGCGCAGATCCGTAATTACACCGCTGCAAGTCTCGTGGTTGAAGATCTGGCGTGTCTAAAAGAAAAGATGCAAGCATCTGTTACTCGCGAAATCGGTGTAAAATTGGAAAAGCTACACGCCGACACTTATCTATGATCCTGCGTAATATTTTGAAAACTTACCGGTGACAGTTACCCATGAAATCATTGTAACAATATTTGCATAAATCCAGTATAGAGCAGACCAGATATATACGGACAAGTATGAACTGGGAATTGCACCTCCGCAGCTCCTGGTTTAATGGAACGCGCATTGTTCAAACTCGTCGAGACGGAGATATTCTCTTTTTCAAATTGAATTTTTCTGACAGCTAGTTTACGAGTTGTAAATAAAATATAACTATTACAGAAAAAGTGAGATTCGTATGTATTTCAAGTGAACTGTTACCTTTTCTATTCTTGAGACACCTGCTTAACGAATTTCCACGTCTTTTAGGAGCATCGGGTAGCTGTGAAATTACAGTGTTCTTGACATCTATGATCTCGACGTCTGAGTCCAGATCCTGACATGATTCGGGAGCACGCCAGTTTTCCGGCATATAGACCGATGGTTGTGTGTCACTATCTGTATGAGAAATTGCACTTAGACCATGTTTACATTCAAAGGATTAAAGCAGTTGACACGGTATAATATAGTTTTACGGTATAATGACATAATTTGTGTAATACAATAGTTAATAGCCGTTATAGTTTTACGGCATAACCAGTATTTGTGGTGGAATTAACACAGATAAAATATATATATATATATATATATATATATATATATATATATATATATATATATATATATATATATATATATATATAACTTTCTTACCTGTGATAAGGTGAAGAGCAGGCTCATTATCTTCTAACGATTCCGCAGCTATGGAATCAAAGAGTTCATAATTCGGCGTGACGAAATTATTGCGATAATCGGGAGACATACACGCCCCTTAAATAAGATAGATTGCAAGAATATCAAGAATATATAATTAATATAAATTACTTATACTATAATGACTTAATCAGAATCATTCAATACTCTGTACACTATATTCCGTATTACCTAATGGGGTGCTTGTAAGAAGGGGGTTGTATTGATCGCGGTGATATTGGGATTCCATCTTAAATAAAATGGGGTAGAAGTTTTATCTATATCTATACCGACGATAAATACAGTTTAAAACTACGTTACAAATATATACGCTACATATACTGACGATAAGTACAGTTTAAAACTACGTTACAAATATATACGCTACATACACTGACGATAAATACAGTTTAAAACTACGTTACAAATATATACGCTACATATACCGACGATAAATACAGTTTAAAACTACGTTACAAATATATACGCTGTTGTGAATTCTGCTCTTGGGTTCCCTCCGGTGGTTGTTGATAGTAATGCAGTTGTCCCTGGGTTGCAATCCTGGGCAGGTGTCCCTGCTGATTGCAACTCTGACTGGGATATTTAGGTGTGCAGGATTCATTAGCCCTTGCCAGTTGTCCATTGTTCTTGGAGGTTTTGCATCTCTGTCTGGTTCCTCCTGCCCTGCTGCTAATTCAGCAAAGATAAGTGTCTGGTTTTTGTTTCTACAGCACACATGCTGTGTGCTTTACAATTCAGTGCTATTCATGGTTTTTTCTTGTCCAGCTTAGACTGTGTTTGGATATTTTCAGTCAAGTTGGATTCTCAGGAGAAGCAGATATACATTCCATGTCTTTAGTTAGATGTGGAATTTTTGTATTATCTGCTGTGGATATTTTTAGGGTTTTAATACTGACCGCTTAGTATTCTGTCCTATCCTTTCCTATTTAGCTAGCGTGGCCTCTTTTGCTAAATCCTGATTTCTGCCTGCGTGTGTCTTTTCCTCTAATACTCACAGTCAATATTTGTGGGGGGCTGCCTATCCTTTGGGGTTCTGCTCTGAGGCAAGATAGAATTCCCATTTCCATCTATAGGGGTATTTAGTCCTCCGGCTGTGTTGAGGTGTCTAGGATGTGTTAGGTACACCCCACGGCTACTTCTAGTTGCGGCGTCAGTTTAGGGTTTGGGGTCAGTACAGGTTCCACCTACTCCCGAGAAAGTCCCATGCGGCTCCAAGGTCACCAGATCATAACAATACGCTACATATACCAACGATAAAAAAAAAAAAAACAAAGCTCCCAGCATAGAGACCCGAACCAATAAGAACATGACAGGGAGTATTAATAATATTATTTTATTAATTCATTTATTAGTAGCAATAGTGACAACCATTAAAAAGATATTTATTTGTTTTTAAAAAATTAAAATACATATATGAATATATTCCAAAGTATGTGCACAATTAAAACCGCAAAATTATAGGGCCAGCCAAATCCTCATCATATATTACAAGTGGCAATTTATCCCATATGCACACTAAATTTAAGTATATATATATAAATAAAAATCAATATGTGCCAGTGATAAAAAATCACACAAGATATATATCAAAAAGTAAGAAGTCAGTCTTAAAAAATCATGGTGACAATGTGGAACAATATGTAAAGTGCCAAGTGCAACAAGTTAATTACCACCCAAGCGACATCTAGTGCAAAGAAAAAAACAGCAAAGAGGGCCAAATAATTGAAAGTGCTATGTGCCAATGCAATGGGAATGCCAATTACTTACTATAATAGATCGGGTGAATGATCCCAGGCTGCCAGCGGTTAAATAATGCGCACCCCGACGCGCGTTTCAGACCCGCAGTCCTTCGTCAGGGGGAATGTCCCCCTGACGAAGGACTGCGGGTCTGAAACGCGCGTCGGGGTGCGCATTATTTAACCGCTGGCAGCCTGGGATCATTCACCCGATCTATTATAGTAAGTAATTGGCATTCCCATTGCATTGGCACATAGCACTTTCAATTATTTGGCCCTCTTTGCTGTTTTTTTCTTTGCACTAGATGTCGCTTGGGTGGTAATTAACTTGTTGCACTTGGCACTTTACATATTGTTCCACATTGTCACCATGATTTTTTAAGACTGACTTCTTACTTTTTGATATATATCTTGTGTGATTTTTTATCACTGGCACATATTGATTTTTATTTATATATATATACTTAAATTTAGTGTGCATATGGGATAAATTGCCACTTGTAATATATGATGAGGATTTGGCTGGCCCTATAATTTTGCGGTTTTAATTGTGCACATACTTTGGAATATATTCATATATGTATTTTAATTTTTAAAAACAAATAAATATCTTTTTAATGGTTGTCACTATTGCTACTAATAAATGAATTAATAAAATAATATTATTAATACTCCCTGTCATGTTCTTATTGGTTCGGGTCTCTATGCTGGGAGCTTTGGTTTTTTCTCTTTAGTGTTTCCCCCACTAAAATTGTTGCACATGTGGTGATCTATTAAATATAGTGTATACTTCATTTTATTAATATATTTTTTTCAATAATATCATTCTAGTATCACTACTGTGTTTCTTTACTAATATACCGACGATAAATACAGTTTAAAACTACGTTACAAATATATACGCTACATATACCGATGATAAATACAGTTTAAAACTACATTACAAATATACACGCTACATATACCGACGATAAATACAGTTTAAAACTACGTTACAAATATACACGCTACATATACCGACGATAAATACAGTTTAAAACTACATTACAAACATATACGCTACAGACAAACTTACTTTCTCAAAGAGTAGAACAACTGCTCAGATGGGTGAAAAACTGTCTTTAAGATTTTGTGTAGCAAACTGCATTGCCTGTATTTAAAGAGAAAACACCGCCCACAAGTTCTGACAGAGTAAACTATTTTATACACCTCAGCAACATATTTATGCGACTGCTGCATAAATATGTTTATACCAAGCAATACATAGGTAATACGGAATATAGTGTACAGAGTATTGAATGATTCTGATTAAGTCATTATAGTATAAGTAATTTATATTAATTATATATTCTTGCAATCTTTCTTATTTAAGGGGCGTGTATGTCTCCCGATTATCGCAATAATTTCATCACGCCGAATTATGAACTCTTTGATTCCATAGCTGCGGAATCGTTTGAAGATAATGAGCCTGCTCTTCACCTTATCACAGGTAAGAAAGCTATATATATATATATATATATATATATATATATATATATATATTATCTGTGTTAATTCCACCAAAAATACTGGTTATGCCATAAAACTATAACAGCTATTAACTATTGTATTACACAAATTATGCCATTATACCGTAAAACTATATTATACCGTGTCAACTGCTTTAATCCTTTGTATGTAAACACAGTCTAAGTGCAATTTCTCATACAGATAGTGACACGCAACCATCGGTCTATATGCCGGAAAACTGGCGTGCTCCCGAACCATGTCAGGATCTGGACTCAGACGTCGAGATCATAGATGTCAAGAACACTGTAATTTCACAGCTACCCGATGCTCCTAAAAGACATGGAAATTCGTTAAGCAGGTGTCTCAAGAATAGAAAAGGTAACGGTTCACTTGAAATACATACGATTCTCACTTTTTCTGTAATAGTTATATTTTATATACAACTGGTAAACTAGCTGTCAGAAAAATTCAATTTGAAAAAGAGAATATCTCCGTCTCGACGAGTTTGAACAATGCGCGGTCCATTAAACCAGGAGCTGCGGAGGTGCAATTCCCGGTTCATACTTGTAAGTATATATCTGGTCTGCTCTATACTGGATTTATGCAAATATTGTTACAATGATTTCATGGGTAACTGTTGCCGGTAAGTTTTCAAATATTACGCAGGATCATAGATAAGTGTCGGCGTGTAGCTTTTCCAATTTTACCCCGATTTCGCGAGTAACAGACGCTTGCATCTTTTCTTTTAGACACGCCGGATCTTCAACCACGAGACTTGCAGCGGTGTAATTACGGATCTGCGCAGAATCAACCACAAAGAGCTAATGCGTCTGTGAGAACAACTCCTCTTTCACCCATCTGTGTTGTAGATCATGAGGAAAGCTACGCGGCACCCAAACACTCCGGGAATCAAAGCCCTAAGATTCCACATCAAAAATCTAAGAACACTTCAAGAAAGCGATTTGCATCACAGATCGCTAGTCCCTGTATAACTCAGGAGGCCAATAGCACAGTCAGCATCCCACAAGTTAATTCTGAAAACAGAGAAAGTGAACAGCTCTCCGAGGGTATGTGGTCACCCACAGTTCCGTTCAATATACGGGTGCATCAAGCTGTACAGTCTGCAGATTCTGCTCTTGCAGGATTTTCTAGTGATTTTGACAATGTACTACCTCTAAAGAAACGCGCAGTATCGCGGCGCCGTGTAAGTAAAAAACACACTGTTACTGAACATTCATCTTACACGGGGGGCCCTGTGTGGAGTGATGAACACATCAAAATCTTTATTGCCATGTCTGCTCAGTACGTCCATATCAAACTCGCACAGATCAAACTAAAATCTTTCTGTGATACGTATGAAAGATTGATAAATGCTTGTCCAACTCCTGGCATTATCGCTGAACTATATGCTTTTAAACTAAATCATGCATGCGTACATACACCCCACCTGTGAATTTAAATAAATCTAAATCCACATGACTAATTATTATTATTATTATATGTGAATACCAACTCTGATAAAAAAATCAAGAGATCGCTGAAATTGTGGGATATGTTAATTGTACATGTGGTATAAAACAACCGCTCTATACTTGTCAAAACACGGGATATACATAATATGTTCGTTTAGAATGTCTACAAATAATGCAAAAATCTAATAGGCTATAAAATAAACAGTCTGGCGTGTTATAAACACAATTTTGACACAATTTTGCACTATATGATTATTATTATTATTATTATTATATGTGAATACCGACTCTGATAAAAAATCAAAAGATCGCTGAAATTGTGGGATATGTTAATTGTACCTTCTAAAATACATATTACAAAAAGAAGCCACAAATAACTGTTTGTGTGTGTCTTTGTGCACCACTGTATTGAGGTTTCGCTAACATTGCAGAATCGTATCAGAGGGGCAGCTGGCTGCCAGCTTTGCAAGGGCATTTTCTGTACAGGGTGGGACATTATCACACCTAACACAACCATTTATCTGTACAGGGTGGGACGTTATCACACCTAACACAGCCCTGGACACGTTGATTCTAAATATGTAGCGGTCAGTGGAATTGACAACGAATCTCAGCTGCACAGAGAACACTGCTTCTAAAATACATATTCAAAAAGAAGCCACAAACAACTGTTTGTGTTAATCTCGCAGCACTTGCAAATAAGAGCAAATGCCACAACTACACAAAGATAAAGAATACATTCTAGCTAGCTAAGTGAGTTGAATGAGCCTGATACTATAATTGCTATCAGTTGCTAAAATGTGACTCTACTGACTATTAACTAGACAGCCAGAGTTTCTGTATTCCATATACAATGTATTGTGTCTGATACATACTTTAATAAATCTTTTTAAATTTTTACAATATCGTGTCTTTGGTTTTTTATAATCGTATAAAACAAACCGCTTTTTACTTGCGGGTGTTGTAATATGGCCCCATACATAAAGTGCCCAATGACTGTCATTTTTCATAATATTGAGATGCAATCTCACAACAACTACATATGAAAAATAGGATATAAAATAAACAGCATGGTGTGTTATAAAAACACTTTTGACACAATTTTTTATTATTATTATATGTGAATACCGACTCTGATAAAAATCAAGAGATCACTGAAGTTGTGGAATATGTTAATTGTACATGTGGTATAAAACAACCGCTTTATACTTGTCAAAACACGGGATATACATAATAAGTTCGTTTAGAATGTCTACAAAAAATGTGAAAATCTAATAGGCTATAAAATAAACAGTCTGGCGTGTTATAAACACAATTTTGACACAATTTTGCACTATATTATTATTATTATTATTATATGTGAATACTGACTCTGATAAAAAATCAAGAGATCGCTGAAATTGTGGGATATGTTAATTGTACATGTGGTATAAAACAACCGCTTTATACTTGTCAAAACACGGGATATACATAATATGTTCGTTTAGAATGTCTACAAATAATGTGAAAATCTAATAGGCTATAAAATAAACATTGAAAGAAGAAATATAAACCAGCTCACCCGTGATGCATAAACCAATCCTCGGGAGCACGGACCCGCTGTGTTCAGGCGTATAGAGTCCAAAAAGAAAAGAATGTCCAGCTTCACCGAATCCATAAAAAAGAGTTTTCTTTATTCACATACTATTGAGCATAGAGGATACAGACTTCAGCACAAGCCATATGGGTAAGAATCTCAACGTGTTTCTGGAGACTAAGCTCCCTTAATCATGACATACAAAAAATGTGAAAATCTAATAGGCTATAAAATAAACAGTCTGGCGTGTTATAAACACAATTTTGACACAATTTTGCACTATATTATTATTATTATTATTATATGTGAATACTGACTCTGATAAAAAATCAAGAGATCGCTGAAATTGTGGGATATGTTAATTGTACATGTGGTATTAAACAACCGCTTTATACTTGTCAAAACACGGGATATACATAATATGTTCGTTTAGAATGTCTACAAATAATGTGAAAATCTAATAGGCTATAAAATAAACATTGAAAGAAGAAATATAAACCAGCTCACCCGTGATGCATAAACCAATCCTCGGGAGCACGGACCCGCTGTGTTCAGGCGTATAGAGTCCAAAAAGAAAAGAATGTCCAGCTTCACCGAATCCATAAAAAAGAGTTTTCTTTATTCACATACTATTGAGCATAGAGGATACAGACTTCAGCACAAGCCATATGGGTAAGAATCTCAACGTGTTTCTGGAGACTAAGCTCCCTTAATCATGACATACAAAAAATGTGAAAATCTAATAGGCTATAAAATAAACAGTCTGGCGTGTTATAAACACAATTTTGACACAATTTTGCACTATATGATTATTATTATTATTATTATTATATGTGAATACCGACTCTGATAAAAAATCAAGAGATCGCTGAAATTGTGGGATATGTTAATTGTACATGTGGTATAAAACAACCACTTTATACTTGTCAAAACACGGGATATACATAATATGTTCGTTTAGAATGTCTACAAATAATGTGAAAATCTAATAGGCTATAAAATAAACAGTCTGGCATGTTATAAACACAATTTTGACACAATTTTGCACTATATGATTATTATTATTATTATTATTATTATATGTGAATACCGTCTCTGATAAAAAATCAAGGGGCAGCTGGCTGCCAGCTTTGCATGTGCATTATCTGTACAGGGTGGGGTGTTATCACACCTAACACAACCCTGGACATGTTGATTCTAAATATGTAGCGGTCAGCTCCATTGATAACTAATCTCAGCTACACAGAGAACACTGCTTCTAAAATGCATATTCAAAAAGAAGCCACAAACACCTGTTTGTGTTAATCTCACAGCACTTGCAAATAAGAGCAAATGCCACAACTACACAAATATAAAGAATACATTCTAGCTAGCTAACTGAGTTGAATGAGCCTGATACTATAATTGCTAGCAGTTGCTAAAATGTGACTCTACTGACCATTAACTAGACAGCCAGAGTTTCTGTATTCCATATACACTGTATTGTGTCTGATACATACTTTAATAAATCTTTTTAAATTTTTACAATATCGTGTCTTTGGCTTTTTATAATCGTATAAAACACACCGCTTCTTACTTGCGGGTGTTGTAATATGGCCCCATACATAATGTGCCCAATTAAGTTTGATGAGTTATATGTAAGCCGGTCACGGTTGGGGATTGACAACTAATCTCATAGGATATAAAATAAACAGCATGGTGTGTTATAAACACAACAAACTCGCAGCACTTGCAAATAAGAGTAAACTTAATACAATACATATTAAAGAAGCCACAAATAACTGTTTGTGTTAATCTCGCAACAAGGACTCTGTGTAAATGAGATAATGTGACCATATAATGATGCTGTTGTTATAAATAGAAATACGACATACCATTGGATAATAAACACAGTGCCCCTGATTACAGAATGCAATCGCTGTATCAAATTAACAATATCAAAATCTAATATAAAAACAATACTGGGATAATAAGCACTGTATCAAACTATATAAAAGTGTATCAAAAGCTGACAGCCAGACAAGGAGGGACAGCTGGCTGACAGGGAGGGGAGGAGGGGTTACACCCTTTTGATACATTTTGATAGGGGCGGGGCACCTGTCAGATTGAGTTTGACGAATGGTCCCTCTGATACACTACTTTTGCTAAATGCAAGAATAATGAGACAGAGAATAATTTAAGGCATTTTTTAT
Source organism: Ranitomeya variabilis (assembly GCF_051348905.1). Lineage (NCBI taxonomy): Eukaryota > Metazoa > Chordata > Amphibia > Anura > Dendrobatidae > Ranitomeya > Ranitomeya variabilis. Next base: position 974,902,044 of record NC_135233.1, on the reverse strand, counting down.
TACTTACTGCAAAGTCAAAAGTTTACATACATTTCATTAGTATTTGTACCAGTGTCCTTAAACTGAATGACTTTAGTCAAACATTTGGGATATCCTGCCACCAGCTATTATTCTTGCATTTAGCAAATATTAATAATTATGGTAATCCTAAATTATCTAAAACAGGAAAGTTTTATTCTGATCTCATGCTAGATACTGAGAAAAACATGCACATGTGTATTTTTATATAGTGTATGTAAACTTCTGGTTTCAACTGTAGTTTGCAAAGAAAAATGGGCAAAAAAATCAGCCTCCAGATGTGGAAAGCTGGTAGAAACATATAGCATGGTGGCTTAGTGGTTGGCATTGTTGCTTTGCAGCGCTGGGGTCCTGGGTTGAAATCAGATATAACATATGCAAGGAGTTTGTACGTTCCCCCTGTGTTCGCGTGGGTTTGCTCTGGCAGAGTTGGATAGGCCCTGCAGGGTCATCTGGTCCAACCCCCTGCTCAAAACAGGGTTCACTAAATCATCCCAGACAGATGTCTGTCCATGCTCTGTTTGAAGACTTCCATTGAAGGAGAACTCACCACCTCTCGTGACAGCAAACAGTTTTTTCTAATATCTAATCTGTGTCTCCTCCCATTCAGTTTAAACACATTGCTTCTAGTCTTTCCTTGTGCAAATGAGAATAAAGATGATCCTTCTACAGTGTGACAGCCCTTGAGATATTTGTAGACAGCAATTAAGTCTCCTCTCAGTCTTCTTTTTTGCAAGCTAAACATTCCCAAATCCTATAAACGTTCCTGATAGGACATGGTTTGCAGACCAGTCACCATTCTGGTTGCTCTTCTCTGAACTTGCTCCAGTTTGTTGATGTCTTTTTTAAAATGTGGTGCCGAAAACTGGACACAGTATTCCAGATGAGGTCTGACCAAAGAGGAGTAGAGGGCAATAATGACTTCACGTGATTTAGACTGTATGTTTCTGTTAATACATCCTAGAATTGAATTTGCCTTTTTTTTGCTGCTGCATCACACTGCTGACTCATGTTCAGTCTGTGATCTTTTGGTATACCCAAGTCTTTTTCACATGTACTGTTGCTTATCCCTATTCCTCCCATTCTGTATATGCTTTTTTCATTTTCATCGCCCAGATGTAGTACTTTGCATTTTCCCCTGTTAAAAATCATTCTGTTAGTTGCTGCCCACTGCTCCAGTTTATTTATATATTTTTGAATCCTCTCTCTCTCTCTTCTCTAGTATTAGCTATTCCTCCTAGCTTTGTGTCATCAGCAAATTTAATCAGTTTACCCTCAATTGTTTCATCTAAATCATTGATAAAGATGTTAAACAATACAGGGCCCAGGACAGAGCCCTGTGGTACCCCACTTGAGACATTCTTCCAACTGGATGTGCAGCCATTTACAATCACTCTTTGGGTCTGATCACTAAGCCATTTATGAATCCACCTAACAGTTGCCTAGTCCATTCCATACTTAGTCATTTTTTCAATAACGATTGTGTGAGATACTTTGTCAAATGCTTTGCTGAAGTCAAGATATACTGTATCTACAGCATTTCCCTGATCCACTCAGTCAGTGATTCTGTCATAGAAGGAAATTAAGATAGTCTGACATGACTTATTAGTTACAAACCCATGCTGACTCTGTTTAATCACTTCATTCTTATCCAGGTGAGCTCCGTGCAAAATGGGTTGAAGATCAGCATTAATTTTTCTTAGCATGCTCACGTGGAGTTGCATGTTACCACAAAAGGCTCCCTATTGTTATTCTTCCTCTGTGTACCAGCACTGCAAAGGAAATAGCCAAGAGGCCATTTCTGGAAAAAAATCAGAGTCTCTTTTTTGATCTTGTAAACTTTTTTGAGTGTATAATGCATCAATTATTTCTCATTAACACTAGAGCTTTATGATTGCAGACGTTCATTGATTTGCATAAAAGCATAATTTGTAGAGAAGTATGTGCATGGGTAGATAAAGTTAAAAGCAACACTCTCAAACAAAATCATTTCTGTGTATTATGTTTCTCAATTAAATATAGACTGTAAGCCCACAAAGAACATTTTTACAAAAGAGCCATTTACAGAAAGTATTGTTTTTTTTATTTATCACAGGGCTTCATTAGTTCATTAATGACTCTTGCTGGACTGTAACTTCTATATTGACATCATCAATTGTATTAGTAAACATAGAAAGAGCAGACTGGAATAATAAAAAAAAGAGAAACATGAAAGTTACAACACAATAAAAATAAAACACAAGGACAAGTTTTTTCTGTGAAATTCTAAAATCATATTTATTGGCCAGTCCACAGAAAGTGCCATCATACCACAAAAAAGGCGCCTTTTCATACATTTAAAAGCCGAGGCTTGAAACAGAAGGTCCATTGTAAGTATTTTTAATAAGATAATTTTCTCAAATTCTTGTGGAAAACGTCAGAATCTTTACAACTCAAAAAAAAAATTGACAAATGAATACAGACAAAATTAATTAAATACCGTAATGAAATATTCTACTACAACATAACTGATGTTATTGTTACCACACAGTCTATTATTTCACACAGATTTATTTCCCAAATGAATGATGATATTAAAATAGCAATGTAACAAAGACAGAAAACCTATTATATGAAGCCTGCACCACAGACTTAGTTACCACTGACCATGCATTGCAAGCTTCTCCATTAATATGAATTGTGAAACTTAATGTTTAGTTCACTACACCATCAAAAGATACAGTTGTGACTTTAAAAAGCCATACATGGGTTATCCAAACTTAGAAAAAAAAATTGCATGTAATGTGGGGAAAAAACCCAAAATAAACTATACTCACCTCTTCTGTTACTCAGATATTCAGCACAAAATCTCTACCAGAGCTCCAAGGCTTTGTTTATACTGCAGCTTTTCATATCTTAACAGCAGATCTTTGGCCATTCAGGCTTCATGGGCATTGGTTCACAAGGAGGGTTTACATCTAAAGGCCCCGTCTCACATAGCGATTTACCAACGATCACGACCAGCGATATGACCTGGCCGTGATCGTTGGTAAGTCGCTGTGTGGTCGCTGGGGAGCTGTCACACAGACAGCTCTCTCCAGCGACCATCGATCAGGGGAACGACTTCGGCATCGTTGAAACTGTCTTCAACGATGCCGAAGTCCCCCTGCAGCACCCGGGTAACCAGGGTAAACATCGGGTTACTAAGTGCAGGGCCGCGCTTAGTAACCCGATGTTTACCCTGGTTACCAGCGTAAATGTAAAAAATAACAAACAGTACATACTCGCCTTCTGATGTCCGTCAGGTCCCTTGCCGTCTGCTTCCTGCTCTGAGTGCCGTACAGTGAGAGCAGAGCGCAGCGGTGACGTCACTGCTGTGCTGTGCTCTCACTTTACGGCCGGCGCTCACAGTCAGAGCAGGAAGCAGACGGCAAGGGACCTGACGGACATCAGATGGTGAGTATGTACTGTTTGTTATTTTTTACATTTACGCTGGTAACCAGGGTAAACATCGGGTTACTAAGCGCGGCCCTGCGCTTAGTAACCCGATGTTTACCCTGGTTACCAGTGAAGACATCGCTGGATCGGTGTCACACACACCGATTCAGCGCTGTCAGCGGGACCTCAATTACCAAAAAAAGGTCCAGGCCATTCCGACACGACAAGCGATCTCGCAGCAGGGGCCTGATCGCTGGTACGTGTCACACATAGCGAGATCGCTACTGAGGTCGCTGTTGCATCACAAAACTTGTGACTCAGCAGCGATCTCGCTAGCGATCTCGCTATGTGAGACGGGGCCTTAAAGTGATCTAGCATCAATTCATTCTGTATTTTGGCCCCATCGGGACAGATGACAAGCATTTAAAGACTTATCAGACTTAGAGCCCCAAATTCACAAGGGGTACATAAAATTTCCAAATTTATTCTATCAGGGATAATGATTAGAGGAAGAAAATTAGAGCAGCACAAAGAAAGAGTCCGGGTGCAGAACCCCCCAGGCAAATACCAAACCTTAATTATAAAAATCCAGAAAAATTGGAGGCAGCATGCTGATTGTAGTGAAAAGGAGCTATTTAATCAGCCCAGAAGGCGATGTTTCAGTCCCAGCAGGAACCTTTCTCAAGCCTTCTGAGCTGATTAAATAGCTCCTTTTCACTACAAACGGTGTGCTGCCTCCAATTTTTCTGGATTTTTATAATTGAGGGATAATGATTAGTGATGCGCGAGTATACTAGTTACTCGAGATTTCCCGAGCATGCTCAGGTGGTCTCTGAGTATTTTGGCGTGCTCGGAGATTTAGTTTATGTCGACGCAGCTGCATGATCTGTGGCTGCTAGACAGCTTGAATACATGTGGGGATTCCCTAGCAAACAGGCAATCCCCATATGTATTCAAGCTGTCTAGCAGCCACAAATCATGCAGCTGCGTCGACATAAACTAAATCTCCGAGCACGCCGAAACACTCGGAGACCATGCGAGCATGCTTGAGAAAACTCGAGTAACGAGTATACTCGCTCATCACTAATAATGATATATCCTTTAAGAATTTATGGCCTACCAAGATGGATGGTCAGCCAAACTGCTATGTACTTAAGTAAGTTGACCTTTATGATCAAAGCATTGTTAAGGACACTGATGCAGGACACTGATGTAGGACAACTCTCCATCTGACAAATTATCTTGATGGAAGATTGACCAGACATGTTAAATTAAAAAAAAACATTTGTTTGTTTTCTGGGGAATGAAAACTAATGCAAGAGGAGTTTAGCTGTATTCTAATAACGTATCCCATGCATTATCTGCATGAGCGTACGCTCTAAGATAGTTAAGTTAGTTATGTTAATAAGTTGCTTTAAATGTGTCTGGTATTTGGAATTGTTGTATCAACTATGGTTGAATCAACCATTTATCAGATCATCAAAAACATTGAAGAGAGAGAGGTTAAATTGCTGTGTAAAAAGGTGTTGGGTACCTAAGACAGTTCAACAGTGTCAGGATATCTCATAAAAACAATTCAGCTATCAATGTAGAGCTTGCTTAGAAGTGGCAGTAGGTAGGTGTCACTGCATTTGCACGCACAGTGAGGCAAAGACTTTTAGAGAGAGGCCTATTGGAAATGAGGGCAGGAAGAAGCTACTTTTATCCACAAAAAACATTAGGACCAACTGACGCTTTGGAGGAAATACAGGGATTGGACAGTAAGGAACTGTGGTAGCTTTTTTTTTTCTTTTAATGAAATCTCCTTCAGACTGTTTGAGACATCTGCAAGAATGACTGTCTGGAGAAGAAAAAGTGACAGCTACCTTGAGTTCTGTGTCATACAAACAATAAAACAACCCAAAACCATTCATGTGTGTAGTTGCTTTTCAGCAGTTTTTCCAATGAATACTGTCATGAATAAAGAATGGCATCTAAACATATCCCAGTAGTAAATTCTCCCAAAGATTCAGAAGCAATTTGGTGATGAAAACATGCCTTTTTTCTAGATAAAGGCGCACCATATCTCAAAGCAAAAGTGATACCGTGAACAAAATATTGACATTGACAGGGAATACCCCAGATCTCAATCTCCATGACAACCTATGATCATTCCTCAAAAGGTGGATAAACAAACAAAAATTCAGAAATTGTGATAAACTCTAAGCACTGATTAGGCTGGAATGGGTTGCCATTTTCCAGGTTTTGGCCCAGAAGATGAAATCCAACATGCCAGGGTGAATTTCAGAAGTCTTGAAAAAAGGGAGTCAAAACTGTAAACATTGGTCAATGCAAATTTAAAACTTATGAAATACTTATAATTGTACTTCTCTAACTATACATAGCAACTTCAATTGGATACAGATTGAAACTAATATAGATAATAACTAAAAAGAAGTACTCCTCATATATATCTTTTGATTATACAGTTAATCATCATCATTCACATGGCCACGGAGACAGTTTCCTCATCAGGGGAACGACTTCCACCCAAGTACACTAAGTTCGCTGATGAACCCTGCACCTCATCTCTTGGGGGGGAAACACGTCGGAATGGGCTTGTGAACATTTCTAGAGATAAGTACATCATCTTATCAACTGTTGGTCTGCTTGAATTTGACCAATTTACTGATCCTTATGGATCTTTGCTAAGTTAGTATCTGTACTGTCTGGTGAGATGCTGTCCCTTGTGAACACCTATAGTTTACATTGTTGATCATATTCCTAGGTATATTTATGATTGGCTGTTATTTATTTTCCACTACATTATACATGTCCATATTTGTTACACAGATTTATTAGTTCTTATTGGTATTATATGATACAACCTTATAATCAATAATTTGGGCTTTCAATTAAAGTGCCATATCTTTTGAGGGTTCACTCAAATAGAAACCATTCAATTTTTCTGCATATCCTTGCAGTCTATGACTATCCCTGCAGTCTATGATTTTGTACTACCTTAGGGTCATTTATCCAGACAAATTCTAAAATTTTTAAACTTAGCACTTTATTGTTTGGTGATGGTGGTGGCTTTTTGGATAGTTAATCCTTTTAGGGGTCATTTAGGGATAGCCTGCCTTAAACGGGGGCACCATATCGAACTTAGCATGTCTACCTTTGTCTCTTTCCCTCTCTACGTTCATTAATCTCATGGGGATATGTTCTTGATCCTTCATTTTGCTAGACTCTTGTATGGGCATTTATAATTAAAAGTTACATTTTAGGAGTACTTCTTTTTGGTTAATACTTTTGTAACTATAGAAATATCAGACTTAATCTAAAAACGCTGAAGCAGCAAATCTTTGTAAAAACTAAAATTTGTGTCTCAACATTTTGGGCCAAGAATTAATCCAATCAAAGCAAAATATTATCTAAAGCCCAAATTCCACAGCTTGTCATTGGCATAAAAACTGAATAATATATTGCACTGGAATTTAAATGCATCTATTAAAACCAATTCTGTTGTGTTATTTTTTTCTTGATGTGATTGAATAAAGTAGGTTTGTTTTGCAACACAAGTAAATAATAACCAGGGGATTTTTGTTTAATTGCGCTTCAAGTTATCTGCAGCCTTAAATCCATATCTCTTCTTATCAGCTGCCTTCAACATCCACCTCATAAGCAGACGCCACACAAAGACAATTTGTCACAGCTGCGTTCCTCTTGCCCAGTACTGCTGGAAGTTCGATAACAAATGTAGAAGCCGATGGCAAGTTAAACCCAGCTGTAATACCTTCATTAACACAGCTATAACCCCATGTTGAGACTGATTAATTATTAAGCAGGAGAAAAATGCTGAGTACCTCATTTTATCACTACGTTATCCCACGGCTGTGATTTTACATATTTTTTCATTTGCTTATGAATTCAGAAATGAGAATTTTGTGCCTTAATGCAGCTGGTTATGTGGAAAAGAAACATATTCTCAGCATTGCGCCTTCTTCAAATCTATAATTGCAACATCGAAAATAGTCTTAAATGCAACAAAGTAAATGGCTTCCATCTGTGTAAGTGGATTCTCAAAGTGAAACTGGGGAAATTATTTCCTGTGCAATTGCAATGTCAACCACAAACTCGTTGCCCGTAGAAATCAGCTCAAAATTTTAACAAGGCTGTCCATCATCTATCAATCTCCATGCATACCTGAACTAATCACCCAGTACGTCTCCACATGCAATCTCCAGTCCATAACCTGCTCCCACCAAACATAACTGACCTAATCAACTCTGCTCGGAGATTATGTATTGCAAAATATAATCTGCGGTCCTCAAAAGACCTTCTTTACTTCTCCTTTCGTCTGCTTTTTACATCAGCATCACTATCTATCCGTTTAACATGAAATATGTGACCCCAACAGGTCAGACTCTCTCCCACCATTAAAAAATAAGCTGAAAACCCACCCCTTCAAAAAACCCTGCAACCTACAGGAACCTGGCTCCTGCTTACTCCTTTCTCCTTCCCTTGCAGATTGCAAGTTCTGGCAGGCAGAACTCTCTTTGATCAGTCTGTCAATCATTTAGTTATGCTTAGTATGCTTGTTTTTTTTTATCTTACATTAAAGGGGTAATCCCATCTCCAAGATCCTATCCCAATATGTAGTAGGTAGAATAATAAATACATTATCAAATTCCTCCAATTAGAAATGTAGCATAGTTTTTCTGTTTCCCTATGCCTCTTTCTTCATGTGCAGGCACTGCAAGACTTTAGGTATCCATGGTTACGACCACTGATATAGTGAAAGTTAGTTAGCTAGTTGCTAGTGATCGTAACCATGGATACCTAAGGTCCTGCAAGGCCTGCACATGAGGAAAGAGACATAGCAAATTAGAAATACTATACTACATTTCTAATTGGAGGTATTTCCTAATATTACTATTATTTTACATATTACATCTCAGGATATGATTTTAGAGATGGGCATACCCATTTAAGTCAATTACAGAAACCCTTTCTCATTTGGACAGATTGAAAATATGTTAAAGGTAAATTATTATATTACATGTGATTCCGTGTCCTCCCATCTACATATTCTCGCTCTGACTTCACACATGCATATGTAATATCATTAATTGAATGGAAAGTCAACTAACCTTTCACTGTTATCTGCAGAGTTACAGATTAAACAGTGAGGCTATGTTGCAAGTTGAATGTCCATCGTACGCATTTTAAAGTCACAGTCAACCACTAATTTACATGAGTAAAAATTCAGCAAGAAAAAAACTGTTAGCTAAAAGTGACTTGTATAAAACAAAAACTGTACTTATTCCATCTTCATATAAAATACTGCATTACATCAAAGGAGCAATAAAAATGATGCGTTTCGACCAGGAATCAGTCTTGACGTTATGATTAAGACCATTTTAAAAGGATTAAAGAGATTTCACATCTGATTTTTACATGCAAAATTGTGGTGGCATGTCCAATTGTGATCCGAGTGATGGATAAAACTATATTTTATCACTTGGGAAAAACTGATTACTATCGGACCAAATTATCATGAAACTTTGTTGACAGTGATGAAATTTTTCTCTTATGTAAAAAAACTGAGGTGTGAATGAGCCCCTAGGACATTTTACAGTCCTGAATAGTGTTGAGCGATACCTTCCGATATGCAAAGGTATCGGTATCGGATTGGTTTGGCCGATATCCAAAAAATATCGGATATCGCCGATACCGATACCCGATACCAATGCATATCAATGGGACACAAAATATCGGAATGGTTCCCTGGGTCTGAAGGAGAGGAAACTCTCCTTCAGGCCCTGGGATCCATATTCATGTATAAAATAAAGAATAAAAATAAAAAATATTGATATACTCACCCCTCCGACGGCCCCGGTTCTCACCGGTCCAAGCATCTGCCTCCGTTCCTCCGTGAGCGGTCACATGAGCGGTCACGTGACCAATCACAAGCCGCGATGTCATCGAAGGTCCTTCACTCTGCATTCTTAGGAACGGAGGCACCGCTAAGAGCCAGGGTCCGCCGGAGGGGTGAGTATATCAATATTTTTTATTTTTATTATTTATTTTTTACATGAATATGGATCCCAGGGCCTGAAGGAGAGTCTCCTCTCCTCCAGACCCTGGGAACCATACGCACCACACACTTCCGATTCCGATTTCCGATATCGCAAAAACATCAGAACTCGGTATCGGAATTCCGATACAGCAAATATCGGCCGATACCCGATATTTGCAGTATCGGAATGCTCAACAGTCAACACTAGTCCTGAATCTAATCACTATGAATAATAAGTTATTATATCACTTCTTTGCCTATTCAGTTATGTACTTTCGTACATTTTCCTACCTTACTTCCAGACATGATTCATGTGTCTGCTTCTATTTTTCACAATCTGCTCACGTCCAGGTTTTTGGTAGGTAACATTTCATTTTATGCTACATTACATACCATATAGGTGATTTATTGCACCTTGCAGACATAGGAATCGCGTTGGAGACTGTTGGATTGTGCAACCCTCCAATTCACATGAAATGAATTCTTTATAGATAATTTATTTATCATCTTCTGCTGTAATTGGCGCCTAATAACAAAGAATTATCTTTTTTGTAGCGGTATCCTATTTAATAATTGTGCATATAAAAAAACTGTGTCTGGCTCTCTTACTGTAAGTAATTGTGTAATGAATCGGGCATTTAGAGTTTGCTTTTTAACAAGCATAGTTTCCTATAGCAATAAAACTCAGTCACTTGCAGCTTGAACACAAAGTAATGGGCCATAATCGATGTAAAAGGTATTGTCAGAGTCATTTCAGTAAAATATTTCTCTACTTCTCTTTGGAATTTGATATAATTTGTGCTCATTTTGCTCAGTAATGAAAACTTGGGGAAAATAGGTTCCTTACTGCAGCACGGGCACAGCAGCGGATTGTGTGAAGAGGTCATTGATTTTCATAGCATGGAGCCTTAAGTGTCCTTTTATAGCTGTCTGATAAATACATGGCAAAACAAAAGTTTCTAATTGTCTGTACAATGATTTGTAGCATTCTCTCTGTGAATATTTATACTGCAATTCTTCTGTTACATTGTGTCAGGTATTTCAGGACTGATCCTATCACTATAGTGTGAGAAATATCTTTGTTAGGATTTCTACAAAAGATATTTCTTATAATAAAGCAGTTTATTTGGCTTCTACCATCCTATATGGAATGTAAATGTCCTATGAAACATGAACATTCGCATCCAGTCTAATCCCGAAGCTGCATTAAGGCCGGGGTCACGTGTGACATGCGAGAAACTCGCTTGAGTCTCTTGCATCAATACCCAGCGCTGACGCTGGCACTCGGGGCCAGAGCATGTGGCTGCATGTATTTCTATGAAGCTGAATGCCCCAGTCCTGAGTGCCAGCGGCAGTGCAGGGTATTGATGCGAGAGACACAAGTGAGTTTCTCGCATGGCACTCGCAAGTGTGACCCTGGCCTTATTCTTAAAGCTTATGGTATAGAAGCGTTCTTAAGAACACTCGTTTCTGATAACCTTTCAGTGTAAACAGGGTGTCAAATGCCTGACGAATTAGCAAAATGCTCATTCGTTGGGCGAAGTAATTTTTTATTGAGGGCAAAAGATCATTGTCCCTGTGAGTGCATCGTCCGGCGCAAACAGGATTCGCACTGCTGAGATCAATGGTAGCCTATGCATGATGAATTATCTTTTACAGATTATTAAAGAAACCCTGCCATGAAGTTTTTTTTTCTCACTAAGTTGTGTATATGTAGTCTAGTATGTGGATGTTAATATGCTCAGCTACCGCTGTGTTCTTTGGTATCTCAGTAACGTCATTGCTCTTCAAACTCTCTGGCTTACTCTATGCATGAGCCAAAAGTCTCTTTTACAAGCATACGTGGTCTCATTTTGACGCTCCACTTACAGAGCACAGTGTGACCTGTAAAGAGGAGCAGTGCCACGTTGGGCTCCAGACAAGGTAGCAGTATTTATATTTTATTATTTTAACAAAAAGGGAAAATTGTTGTAGCATCCCCTTTTTTACTTATCGTTACATTTAATCTGCTGACCTACCTACTTAGCCACATAGTATACAATTTTTTATGTAGTATTATTTTTTGTCAGTTTACTATAAATTATTTTTATGAGCTATTTTTCATTTATTAATACTATATTATTCACAAAGTAGAAAACCACAACATGAACTTTAAATAAGAAATGTGAGTTTAATAATGTGAATTATTGAAAAGTCTGCTGAATTTGCCAAGAAAAAAATAATCTAGTCATAAGGGTCAAATTTACTGAAATATATCTTAAAGGGATTGTCCACTACTAGGACAACTCCTTCTTAAGCTTAATGTTCAGCCCCAATAAAATAATAAAGCCTACACTCACCTCACGTGCCGCCTCCGATTCCGCGATGTGGGAACTCAGCCTTCCCGGGTCTCTAATGCAGTGTTGTGACACGTGACGCTGGCACCTAATCAGCACTGGGGTCACTGTCTCCACCTTCGGATAAAATTAACATGAAGAGGAAGCCAGGAATCAGCTGTAGCCAAGACTTCCTCTTCATTCCAGTTTGTCCGAAGGAGGGGACAGTGATGCCAGCGCTAATTGGGAACCAGAAATTATGTGTCATTCAAACATATCACATCCCAGGGTCCGCGAGTGCCAACACCGCTGAAACCGAGCCGAGAATAATAGGTTGATAAGGTGGATAAATGTTTTTAATCATGTACAAAGATACTTCTTCCATGACTTTTGACAATTTAAGTAGGGATTGTTTCCACCAAAGATGAGCAAATCTGACAAAATCAGGATAGAGGGAGGCAGAGAAACATATAAAGGCTGTGAGAGGAATGGCATTCTTAACAGCTCGACCATAAAAAGATTGCATTGAGCATCTAATAGTTGGATTTAAAATTATTTCAGTGGAATGGAAGGGAAGATTACTAAGCAAAAGATATTAGTTTACAGGGTGTTAAATCCCCTACATGGCTATTTGGTTACTTTATAATGTGTCTTGGGTCTGAGGATCTGGATAATGCCCTAATAGAGCTGAACTGGTACAATTTTGTGCACTTAGTTTTCTCTTAAAATGTCAATGTGTGGCCAAGAGTTGCAATCACCCCTAATTATTTAGAGATAAATCTTTGGCTTTTTAAGAAAAATGTTTAACGGCTAAGGGTGCTTACAGAGTTTCTCCCCGATCATAAATTTGAAGGCTTATTCAGCTTTAAAGGATCACCTCTAGTGTTGAGCGATACCGTCCGATATTTAAAAGTATCAGTATCGGATTGGATCGGCCGATATCCCAAAAATATTGGATATCGCCGATACCGATACCTGATACCAATACAAGTCAATGGGACACAAATATCGGAAGCTATCCTGGATGGTTCTCAGGGTCTGAAGGAGAGGAGACTCTCATTCAGGCCCTGGGATCCATATTCATGTAAAAAATAAAGAATAAAAATAAAAAATATGGATATACTCACCCTCCGACGAACCCTGGCTGTCACCACTGCAAGCGTCTGCCTCCGTTCCTAAGAATGCAGAGAGTGAAGGACCTTCGATGACATCACGGTCATGTGAGCGGTCACATGAGAGGTCACGCGACCAATCACAAGACCGCGACATCATCGCATGTCCTACACTCACTGCATTCTTAGGAACGGAGGCTGCCGGTTGCACCGCTGAGAGCCAGGGGCCGTCGGTGGGTGAGTATATCCATATTTTTTATTTTTATTCTTTATTTTTTACATGAATATGGATCCTGATTCCGATTTCCGATATCGCAAAAAATATCGGAACTCGGTATCGGAATTCCGATACCGCAAATATCGGCCGATACCCGATATTTGCAGTATCGGAATGCTCAACACTAATCACCTCACATCTGTCACATGAATTAAGGGGTCTGGACAATGTAACCTGTATGTTTAAATGACTGATAAGTAAAGTTTTCTAAATGCATTGCTTGTTCTGGCTCCCTGGCGTTACACCTACTCAAACTGTAGCTCCATAAAAAATGATTGTCGCTACAAGCTCTGCATTGTTATAAATGTGTTCTGCCAATAATGACCAAAAATGCGTTGCACATAAAGAGTAAGCCTGTGTAACCGGCCATACAAAAGTGACTTACGTCTGAGAATTGCAGCTTCAGGTTATTTTAAATTAATGAGAGTTTCACAGCAAACATTGAATTTTTTTGTTTTACTAAGTAGAAAGATGTGTGGGTCCCTCCGGGCCAAATAAAACTGTAACTGATGTTTGCGTTTCACTACATTGATCTTCTGTTGCCAGAAATCTTTAGCAACACTTAAGATGTATACAAGCACCCTCAGAGCACTACTCAAAGCTGGAAATAGCATGCAAACTTAATCTCACCTGTATCTGATGATGTCATCTGTAGGAGAAGAGTATTTTAGCACATCTGGAAGAGCATCTTCCTTGCTATGTCTTTTGACGTAGCCTTGTTCTCACAAAAGCTTATATTCGCTACAATTTTAAGGTACATGTATTGTATATGATGACCGCTTAGTAGCGACTATGTTTCATTTTCAGGTAGCTTTATTTAAATTAAAAGCTTTGTGACCAATTTTTATTCTTCTGATACATCTTAAACTAAAAATGAAGCCATATTTAAAATAGTATTCATTACAAAGGTCCTTAAAGAGAACCTGTCATCTAGTTCATGCTGCCCCAAAACTGTGTTTTATAGAAAACGCAACTCAAAAATCCAGCCAGAACTATATTTGGAAATGAGTTTGATTCCGAACCCCAGCTGGCTCTTCCCAGAACGACTGTAGGTGATTGACAGGTCTGTAACCATGTCCCAGCACTGTCTGAAAGCCAGATTTAATGCTGAGCTGGGCAATGATGGGGCATGGTTACAGCCGCAGCTCATTATGTACTGAGCAATGACTGAAGCCGCGCGTCCACCCCTATGACTGAAATCCAGAGGCTGCCAGGAAGAATAAAGTTAATTTACTCCTGGCAGCGAGGCTTTCAGCTGGACAGCTTCAGAATGCTATTAACCTGCAGAATTACCCCATATCTGCAGGTTAATAGCATTTTTTACATGACAAGTTTCCTTCAATATTATCCACCAAATTGTCAGTGAATATTAAAACTTTTGTTTGCTACATGTTTTGCATCTTTAAATCCACCGATATTTTTCATTGTATTATAATTTTTTATCAACTTTGTTTGAAATATAGGTATATGCTTTATATAAAATGATATGTAGAGGAGATTTGCACCATATACATCTTTTTATATATACAGTCTTTTCATGAGTATAACGTAGCAATAATATGCAATATCTTTGATTTCTTTTTTTATGCCCTCATCCTTACATGTAACCCTGTGCATCTACAGTCCATGGCAGAGTTGCAAAAATCACAGACAGCCAACCTTATTTTTAAGAACACATTCGAAAAACATAATAAATTATTACATTTTACATTGTATATTTCCACAACCTGTAATACAGATACTATATAATTCTAATAGGAACACCTAGTCGCTATTTACTGTAAACTGTAACATGATGAAAATTGCAGTCATAGTATTCTGTACCAGTTTCTCCTGCTTCAAAAAAATCATGGAGACACCAAATATTTTTAAGACCCCCCGAAAAAGTGCCCTTTTTTAAAAAGATTGTCCAGGAATTTCAATGAAATAAATATACAAGTTACAAAAAAAATTACCATATAAAACCAAGAAAATTTTTAATAGTAATGCCAAAAACAGCAAAGATATGATGGGAAAATAAAAAATGGTACTCACCTTCTCTGTCAATTTTTCCAGCACGATTCTGCCAATTTTTGGGCAAGATTTTTCTAGATTTAGCAATCAATATAATTTAATTGAACCTTTGACAGCATAAATTATGGTACGTTATTTTAGTATATAAATAAATGAATATGGATAAAAGAAAATATATCTAACACCTTTTGTCCACCGTTTTAAAATTAGTTCTTTATTTTAGACGGTGCAAATAAAGAGATGCTTGCAATGCAATAAGTAGTCGGAAACCACATTTTCTGGTCTGTGAATTGTTATTATTACCACTATAATAGGTTATATCCTCAGATTTATTACAAACCGAATTGCAATATCAGCTCATTACACAGGGAGCTCTTAAATTGAAAACTTTTAAAGCAAAGTTTAATGCTAATCATTCAAGCAGGGGCGGACATAGACAGAAGAGGGCTCCAGTGCAAGAACAATATACGAGTCCCTTACAGCTCATCATATTACACCCGCTTATGTGTCTACAACAAATTCTGCTTTCTACTTTGGTGGTGGAAATTGGCTCCCTTATCATTTGGGTCGCTGTGTGGCTGCACAGGTTACACCAATGATATGTCCGCCCCTGAACACAACTTATTATTTTCTGACATGACACCTATCTACAACATATAGTTTGTAGATCCCGCTGAATGAGTATGAATCTATATCTGTATGGACAGAACAATGAAATGTTATTTCACTAGAAACAAATGATCATATGCATGATTAAAAGGGTTAGAATTAGAGATGAGTTAATTTGATTGGGTCCCTGCAAATTTGGCGAGCTATAGCGCTGACTGAATAAGCTGCAGAGGGAACCCGGATACATGGAGCGCGCCGGCTGATCAGTTGTTCGGCTGACAATCACGACACATAAATGGAGAGCCCAACACACAGGCTTTCCATGCATGTGTCACGACTGTCACACAGCCGTGACACATGCAGAACAGCTGATCAGCCCGAGCGATCCAGGAAGCCAGGTTCCCTCTGCAGCTTATTCGGTAAGCACTATAAGCCCTGACCCAATTAAAATCGCTCATCTCTACTTAGAATGGCTTTACACAATTTATAATAGCAATAAATTATCACATGTGACTGAAGACATGTTGCACATACAGGCAAATCAATGAGATTTACATAATATTAGAGCATGTAAAGCCAACTTAGAAATTAGCTAATTAAATAGAACCTGAATGCATGGATTTTACTAAAGTAACTAGAGTCTAGGCAGTAGGTTTCATAAAGCAACAATAAAATTCATACCTGTCCTGGAGTTATCCAGTGTTTCAGCACTGAGAAATGAATCTTTGAAGCCACATGTAAATTACTTTTTTAGTGCATTGGAGGGTGGGGGGCTTGTCTAGTGCATGAAGAGACCCCCAATGCACTTTATGGCTACTTTTCACGTGGCGCCAACATTTGCATTCTCAGCACTAGCACATCTGGACCGGTTTGCTTTGAGATATATATGCAATAGATTTCAAAATGAGGGAAGAAAAAAGCATTAAAAAGCCCAGAAAGTACCATGAACTGTATAGAAATTAATTCTAACAAGAGTAATATTGTACATTATGTAGCTAGTACAAGTATAAGCAAAAATAGAAAAAGCAAAGTAAATGGTATCTTTGTGGTTAATTTTTTATGTTACGCTCAGGATCGATGTAGTGTCCAAACTATTGCACATATTTTCCATTCCAAAGATATATAGATTCCTACTCCAGTGAAATCCTCACCAATTGGAATAGAACTATGTGTTGATCAGTAGAACAATGGTAAGTAGAGAAATACGAATAAATGTTCAAAATGTTCCTTGAGACCTAACTCGAAAAATTAACCATAAAGAATGTTTTATATTCGCAGCCTTCAGGTGATGTGACATTACAAGTGTGATACATTACATGGACTTGGATGATCTTAGTATATAGTTATCGCTTGGCTCGGAGACAAACAGCAACACATTAGCAGAATCCCCATTTGTGACATTGGTAGATAAATACTACCCTTAGCTAAGGAGCAAACACAAATTACAATAATTCATCTGACTTTTCCACCCAATGATTACTTGGTACTGGATGGTCCCTTTTACCAGCTTAGCAGACATAAGCAGACAATGTAAGTTTTACTAAAACTAAAACTCATTAACAAATTTACATGCTGAAATGCATAAACAGGGGTTGGAAAAATTCTAAACAATCCTTCCCAAGAAACTGATACTCAACAAGGGCTTATACTCACATCTAGTCCCATCTGAAAAAATGGAACCGCATTGCCTTAAATAAAGCCAAGGGGCTTAACTAAAACTATTTAGGTATAGATTCATAACCAAAATCTCTCCAGTATGAAAAAATAGCATTGACAAAAAATTATTGGATTAATTGACAGGATATGATGGTATATTGTATTTGCATGCAGAACCAATCAAATGGATTGCGTATCCATAACCCTTAGATTAAAATTAACCCTTTTGCTCAGAGAAGAGTTTGCACTTAGTTTCTGACTATATATTATACCTCTAGAATCTGATATTACAAAGTTAAAAGTGTTATGTGACAGCTTATTGATTGGCAGGAGTCCACCTGCATCGGACTTGCACTGATAGGCAGAATGGAGCACTTAAATCTTTACGTTAGTATGGAGCTGAGGTGCTCATGGTCCACTGCTGCTCCATTCATTCCATATGGAGCGTTGTACTCAGATTTTTCTAGCAACCCGTTAGCGAGCGAATGGAGTAGCAGTTGGGTATCCAGTCTGCTGCTACATTTTGTAATTTTGATAAAAGTCCCCCATAGGGACTAAAAAATGTCCATTTTGCCAATCTATTTAGATCCAAGCAGTTGGACCCCCATTAATTAGTAAGTTGCCATTTAGGCTTTGGACAGTTGATAACTTGTTTTCAATGAACAACAAGTTAAAATAACACAGTGATCGATGTTTTGCATTAGCTTGCTGTAGTTTACGTTAAGCAGTTAAGATACTTTCAACATTTTGGTGCACATTATAAAGGAGCCTGTTCCTGAATGAATGGTTATGGTTAGTCCCCATGTTAATTTTCCTCTTTAATTCTATCTAGATTTAAAGATTAAATTATACAAATTCTTATGATATTTTGACATTTTCTAAATTGAATAATCCAAACTAATACCATGAAGAAAATAAATGAATGTATTTATTTATCTACTTCAGCTACTATCTAATCTTTACAGTTGTATAGGTTTGTCGTCACAAACTGACGGGCGACACTAAATGAATCCCGATCAGCAAATGATTTGGGGATTGGCGGTCATTTAAAAGCCTGTTTACACAGGCAAAGCACTTTGATGATGAGAATTCAATGTTATCATAATATAATATGATATAATAATGTAATATACAGTGTCATTCAGTATACATAGGCTTCCATTGTTCTTGACAGCACAAATCCTGCTTACAACCGGATGATGTTCTGCCAAGAACACCAAGAACAATGATCTTTTTTGCAACACAAAAGATCATTTCACCTGGCATGCAAGAGTTTTGGTCATTTTTTGGGTGATGTGCAGCCTGTTTAGACTACAAAATTATCATGAAACGCGTTCTCTTAAGAATGTTCATTCACAATAATCTTGCAGTATAATAGACATTATCTCCCTGCACTTTGTTTTGTTCAACCCACTGCAGGAAGAACCGGTTATAGAGAATGAATGCAAACATTTACAAGACACATGAACATCAGATGTCTTTTAGCCCTTTCCTCAATGGAGATTTTAACAGGTAGTGGGGTAAGATAAAACAGTTGTCAACAGGATTGGTGATGACAGATTATGTTAAACAACTAAGGAAAACTATGTAAACATTTTATAATAGTTACATTTCTGAAAAATATTTTTTTTATCTATGTGTAATGTAGTAATTTTCATTTCCAGAAAATTTGTAAAATTATAAAAGTTTGGGTTATAGATTTCAATAAAGTATTGTACAGGAAACTTTAACATGTCTGACTTCTTTCTATACTTTGGGCAGCACGGTGGCTCAGTGGTTAGCACCACAGCCTTGCAGCGCTGGAGTACTGGGTTCAAATCCCACCAGAAACAACGTTTGCAAGGAGTTCTCCCCATGTTTGCGTGGGTTTCCTCCGGGCACTCCGGCTTCCACCCACATTCCAAAGACATACTGATAGGGCATTTAGATTGGGAGCCCCATGTTAGCGCTATATAAATAAAAAGATTATTATTATTATAGTTGGTCATCTACTCTGCATTTTGAGGATGACAGGCCATTTTTCAGCAAGTGAAAGTACAATGAATTAAATATTTTATATTACCTTTTCTATTATAATGCTACCCCTATATGCTGTAATATACAGACAATCTGCTCAATATAGTTTTTTTCTTTCTTTTGTCTCAATATACTAAAATGTATGTGCTATAGGCTTCTCTGGAGCAAATGGGTTAAACATGCTGACAGACACAAAGTTCTTTCAGGGAATGAAAATCTCCCTTTGCTGGCATTAATCCTAGGGAGCTGGTATATATTTCCCCAATTTGCTACAAGAACCCCTAACAAAACATCAAAACTTTACAAATCAGTTTGTGTTTCAGGCTATGGTTTGTCAGCAAATAAAGAGAGTGTTATTAGTAATCCTGTCACTGAATCCAGAGTCTTTAACTAAGTAGCTTCTGAAATAAATAAGATTTGTGTTACAAAAGGAAGAGTAATAAGAGGAAAGTATTAGTAGGTAAGTGTTAATTGATTCCATTCCAGATGATCTCTTCGTATTGCACTGTGTTGCTTTGATCTTGCTTGACTTTCAACTTCCTCCTCATCACTGTCATCAGAGTCACCGCTTGTGCTGTCTTCTTCTTCCTCATCATCATCTTCATCATCTTCCATCTCTTCTTCTTCCTCACTTTCGCCTCCTCCTGGGGCATTAGTTTCATATTTCTATTATAAACAAAAAAGAGACCTCTCAAATATTAAACAACACTAATTGCAAGCATGAAATAAAATGTCTAGAGTAGTCCATAAAAAAAGCAGATATACGGGCATTGTAAGTATTGCATGGGGATCCAGAAATTAAAAGATACATTGGAGCCAATTGACTATTCAAAAGGTGTCGGACATTTACTAAGTGTTTTAGATATGTTTTGTACTCTTCTTTATACAAGGAGGGGCAAGCTGGGAAGGGTTTAAGATGCCCCACCGTGGATCAAAATATGGAGGAAACAAAACTGGTCTCAAAAACGCCAACTAAGCTAATGGGCAAAGTTAGAAAATTATTTTAAAAGATCAAATTTAATATCTAGCATGAACTGTGATAAATTTGCCACATCTTCAAACTTTTTAGTTCAGGTTTGCCCAGCATAAGGCCCATGGATCACATATGAACTGCCTAAGGATTTATTGTGGCCTGCAAAGAACCAGGAGACTTCGTTTCTCATCTTCCTATATGTCTTTCATCACACTGCTGATGTCACAGCAGTGCTGTGCTATGTGCTGCAGGGATGATAAAGAAGAGGGAAGTCTGGAAAGATGAGCTCAGGGCGTGAAATCTCATCATGGTACTTTTGCTACATGGAGACAAAAGGGATGAGAACAACTCCAATCAGAGAAGATGTCACCTATAAGGTACATCAATGTAAATGTTTATTTAAGATACTGCCTGCGTCTCATCAGTTCTGTGATTCCTTTATAGTTCGCAGTCTCATGAAAGCTGACAACAACTCCCAGCACCTCCTTACCATTGTTAAGGACATACTTAGAGTAGCATGTTCATGTGATTCAAGTATATAAAGGGCTAACCTGACACTGCAGTTTATAGGTGTACTAAGTTATGAAATGCATTCATGTACTGACAATGGTTCTGATGCTGCATTCATTTATTGACAGTAGTTCTAGTGCTGCATTCATGTACAAATGGTTGTTCTGATATTGTACACATGTAGTAGTCCATAACATGCTTCATGGCTATGTTAAAACTGAAAAATCCTCAAAATTTAAGAGTTTTGATACTGAGGAGGGTTTTGTGAGTTTCTGAACAAACTCCCCAAATCCTCCTCAAATACTTAAAATTTGATTCTCGTTGCCATTGGACTGACATAAGTTGTGTTTCCCTGGACTAGTGTAAATTTACACTTTTTATACAGAGGTGCTTGAAAGCTTGTGAACCCTTTAGATTTTTCATATGTCTGTACAAGTTTAACTTAAAACTATATCTGATTTTTACACAAATCCTAAAAGTAAATAAAAATATTGGCTCAGACCAATTAAATCTGTTGCTATTGTTTTTTGCTATCAGCTAAACTGTGTAGAGCTTCAGGTCACACTTTTGTTTTAGCATGAAGGTGCTGTTTTACACCTACTATGCTGCAGCTACAGGAACCCGATAAACTAATTTCTGCTAATATTGGTGCTGTACACAGCTACAACTCTTCTGCATTTGGTGCTTCTAGCCCTGCTTGTTTGTCTGCCATATTGCATACCCTGCTGTTCTATGTGTCATGCAGCAGTTCTGACTTCACTGCCTCATTACCTTTCATCTTTCATTGATACTGATCATCCTAACCTACTGCTTAGGGAATCTATCCTACCAGGTGAGGCCAAAACACAATAATCATACCAGGGTGTTAGGTTTAGCAGAACGCACCAAATAATTATAAGGATGGTATAAGGTGCGTTCGCAGCCTGGGGTCCACCGTGCAGAGATGGAACCTGCTGCTGAGTAATGACAGACTATATGGCGGTATAATGTGGATGCACACACAGGTTAGCTTCACCCGGTATGAAAGAAGCGAACCCTGTTGCGTCACAGGGTTGTGTTACCGCACAAAGAGCGCAAGCAAAGAGTCACAGAACTCTGTCCCAAGACTCAGGGAAAGTTTCTCTAGACCTCTTGCGGTCGACACCGCTACTGGGGTGTCAGAAATTAACAGAACTAATAAACTACTGCACAACAGTGCGTGCAGTGCCGCTCTGGCGGACGCCACTAACCACCCAGAATTGGGTCAGGAAAGCGCTCTATTAGAGCACGGCGCCGCACTGGCTGTCACTGCTATCAGACGCTGTATCGTGTGCTAGCTGTGCGGTATAGCACTGTCAGGCGCTAGGTAGCTTCCACCATTCACGAACTGTCAACAATAGGAATGGGAATGATTCAGAGCTTTCATCCATCGACAGGCATACATCCACACACACAATAAGTTTATACTAGTGCATGGCCATGCAAACCTTTTATAGCGGAAGCTCTCCAGGACCTTCCTAGTGGTCCAATAGGAGCTGCTACAGGACCTGAGCATGTGACGCCCGACCTCCAATGAGAGGTCATCCCTTGGGCATGCTCAGAAAAAGAAAAGCAGGACTTAGTCCCAGGGATGCCTGCTCTCTGCTGATCACTACTGGTTACAATGGCTGAGCCTGGAAGGACAGCAGTAACCAGCCGCACAGCATCAGCTTGAGCCAGATGCTGGGACCGATGTCTCTGCTGAGCAGGCTCTACTGCAGCTGGAGGAGAATGGGAGACCACAGCAGAGATGGTTTGAGATTCCCCCTGTGCAACACCTAACTTTACCCCCTTCTTTGGGCCTCACTACACTTGAAGGCAGCAATGAGCTATGGAGCCCAAATGTGCTCAACAGGCTCCCACCTGTCCTCTGGAGCATTGCGGCTTTAAGTTTCCTTATCTCGGCATGCTTAGCATGTAGATCTCTGCAAGGAGAAATTATACTTCTTGGACAACAGTCTGACGCCACTCACACAGCCAAACCAGATCTCCGCTTTGCACTGATGAGAGGCAGTACCACAAAACACAGTGCTGCAAATTGACATTCTGATTTGGCTATTATCCTAAGTCAAATGGCAAGGCTCGTTAAAGGGTCAACATTGACTTGTAGGATTGCTACCTTCCAATAGGTGGCACTAGAGTTCTAGCTCTCTTCCTCTCTGAAGAGCCAATTTGCATAATTTGTATTTTTTAGTAACCATGATTCATTGTTGGTAATCAAAGAAATAGTCCAGCTTCACTAATAGATTCTTGCTAATTTAAATTAAATCCATGCACAGGACATGAAAAGTCATGATAACAGGTGAATTCCTGTTAGTATAATGCTCGCATAAACGTTTTTCAGGTGAACACTCACCCTTGCTCATCATGAATCCTCTAAATCAAGAAACTATTCCAGCAGGTTCTTTTCTGAGATATTCTCTTTGGCTGAATAGAATTATTCCTTTGGTGATCATTAACACTTAATATAAATTTAAGATTAGCTCAAAAGGAATAGTGATATCTACTTGAAGGAGCAAATTTCCCATCTATACTTATCATAAATATCTGAAATATCTGCAATATGTTCAGTCAGCTTATAGGCTGAAGTCAGGTTCGATCAACACTCTTGTTTGTGTGGTTTAACTTTTTTCCCCTACCATTCTACCAAGACAAAATGCAGGGCTGATGTTCTTTTCAGGTTCTTTGGTCAATACAATGCTGATGAAGACATGCCGACATATTTTAATGAACTTTAATATATCCCTACTTCTATTTTTCCTTCTTCCATTTTCTTATCTAGAGGATATTCTCTTGTCTCAAAAGCATTCAGCCAGTAGGACTTAACTTCGGCTCATTATTTTTTTCTCTCTGCTCAACCAGGTGTAAAATGAACTGCAGAACAGCCTTTACAGTTTATACAGGTAGCATAAATGAAAGAAGACATGTAAGAATTCACGGCATCTTGTCTTCAGTGTGCACATTTAAATCAACCTGTTTCTAACATTTTGCAAGGTGAAAAGTTTAGCTTTCCACCCAAAACATCCATTTCATGTCTTATGGCAAGAAGCGAGCTCCTAACTCATCAGTAGTGTTGAGCATTCCGATACCGCAAGTATCGGGTATCGGCCGATATTTGCTGTATCGGAATTCCGATACCGAGATCCGATACTTTTGTGGTATCGGGTATCGGTATCGAAACAACATTAATGTGTAAAATACAACATTAATGTGTAAAATAAAGAATTAAAATAAAAAAATATTGCTATACTCACCTCTCCGACGCAGCCTGGACCTCACCGAGGGAACCGGGAGCCTTCTTTGCTTAAAATGCGCGCTTTTCCTTCCTTCCGTGACGTCACGGCTTCTGATTGGTCGCGTGCCGCCCATGTGGCTGCGACGCGACCAATCACAGCAAGCCGTGACGTAATTTTCAGGTCCTTCTAGGCATTCAGTATTTTAAAATTACGTTCCGGCTTTGTGATTGGTCGCGTCGCGGTCACATGGGCGACGCGACCAATCACAAGCCGTGACGTCACAGGAGGCAGGAAAAGCGCGCATTTTTAAAATTACGTCGCGGATTGTGATTGGTTGCGTGCCGCCCATGTGACCGCGACGCGACCAATCACAGCAAGCTGTGACGTAATTCAGGTCCTGAATGCAGAAATAGGCCTCAGGACCTGAAATTACCAATCAGAAGCCGTGACATCACGGAAGGAAGGAAAAGCGCGCATTTTAAGCAAAGAAGGCTCCCGGTTCCCTAGGTGAGGTCCAGGCTGCGTCGGAGAGGTGAGTATAGCAATATTTTTTATTTTAATTCTTTATTTTACACATTAATATGGTTCCCAGGGCCTGAAGGAGAGTTTCCTCTCCTTCAGACCCTGGGAACCATCAGGAATACCGTCCGATACATGAGTCCCATTGACTTGTATTGGTATCGGGTATCGGTATCGGATTAGATCCGATACTTTCTCGGTATCGGCCGATACTTTCCGATACCGATACTTTCAAGTATCGGACGGTATCGCTCAACACTACTCATCAGTCCTTAACAGATTATTCCATATGTAAATGTGGTCTCTATCCATCTGAAATTACTTCCCACATTTAAAAATCCCAATTGCGTTCATATTCCCTTACTTTGTCCTCTGTTAGCCAATACATTCTTCTCTACTGCTAAAAGTCCCTTCTTCTGCCACTGAGAGTAACAGAGTATGAAATTAACCAAAATCTGGACTGTAAGAGAATTCATGGGAATCTTTTCTACTTGATAGTCTAGAAAATGTACATTCCTGGAAAAAGATAATGGGTTTCTTAAATGGAACCTGTCACCCCCAAAATCGAAGGTGAGCTAAGCCCACCAGCATCAGGTGCTTATCTACAGCATTTTGGAATGCTGTAGATAAGCCCCCGATGTATTCTGAAAGATGAGAAAAAGAGGTTAGATTATTCTCACCCAGGGGAGGTCCCGCTGCGGTCTGGTTCGATAGGCGTCACGGTCCGGTCCGGTCTTACGATGATGTCCTCTTCTTGTCTTTACGCTGCGGCTCCTGCGCAGGCGTACTTTGCCTGCATTGTTGAGGGCAGAGCAAAGTACTGCAGTGCGCAGGCACCGGGAAAGGTCAGAGAGGCCCAGCGCCTGCGCACTGCAGTACTTTGCTCTGCCCTCAACAGGGCAGACAAAGTACGCCAGAGCCGCAGCGTGAATACAAGAAGAGGACGTCATCGTAAGAAGATGGGAGGTGCCAGACCGGACCGCGACACCCATCAGACCCGGGCCGCCCCTGGATGATTATAATCTAACCTCTTTTTCTCATCTTTCAGGATACATTGAGGATTTATCTTCAGCATTAGAGAATGCTGTAGATAAGCTCCTGATGCTGGTGGGCTTAGCTCACGTTCGATTTTGGGGGTGACAGGTTCCCTTTAAATGGATGTTCATGCTTTATTCTTACTTAAGAGATTGCATGTCAAGAAAATTCTTCCTTCTGTTATAGAGGTGTTGTTCCCACCTACAACTCTGCTGCTTCAAGAACCTGATCGCAAATTCATTTCTGCTAATAGTGGTGCTGTTCACATCTACCTTACAATCCTGCTGCAACAGGTACCTAATTACAAACTCAGGCCTGTGGATTCTGGTGCTGTTCACCTCTATAGCTATGCTGTTTCAGGTACCTGATAAAAAAACTTAAAGAAGCACTCTCATCTAACTGAAAAACCCTAATTATGTATACTATACTGCAGTTTTCCAATTTTCTATATTTCATACTCATAAGGTTCTACGACATTAAAAAAGCACTCCTATTCAAAGTTTTTATCCTTTTAATATATTGCAATCATCATATTATGTACTTACAGTTGCTCATTCTGTCTTCCCACCCAGGTAATTATTCTGTTTTCCATTAGGTATTTGACATAATCTATATACAGTGCCTACAAGTAGTATTCAACCCCCTGCAGATTTAGCAGGTTTAATAAGATGCAAATAAGTTAGAGCCTTCAAACTTCAAACAAGAGCCAGATTTATTAACAGATGCATAAATCTTACAAACCAAAAAGTTTTGTTGCTCAGTTAAATTTTTATAAATTTTAAACATAAAAGTGTGGGTCAATTATTATTCAACCCCTAGGTTTAATATTTTGTGGAATAACCTTTGTTTGCAATTACAGCTAATAATCGTCTTTTATAAGACCTGATCAGGCCGGCACAGGTCTCTGGAGATATCTTGGCCCACTCCTCCATGCAGATCTTCTCCAAGTTATCTAGGTTCTTTGGGTGTCTCATGTGGACTTTAATCTTGAGCTCCTTCCACAAGTTTTCAATTGGGTTAAGGTCAGGAGACTGACTAGGCCACTGCAACACCTTGATTTTTTGCCTCTTGAACCAGGCCTTGGTTTTCTTGGCTGTATGCTTTGGGTCGTTGTCTTGTTGGAAGATGAAATGATGACCCATCTTAAGATCCTTGATGGAGGAGCGGAGGTTCTTGGCCAAAATCTCCAGGTAGGCCGTGCTATCCATCTTCCCATGGATGCGGACCAGATGGCCAGGCCCCTTGGCTGAGAAACAGCCCCACAGCATGATGCTGCCACCACCATGCTTGACTGTAGGGATGGTATTCTTGGGGTCGTATGCAGTGCCATCCAGTCTCCAAACGTCACGTGTGTGGTTGGCACCAAAGATCTCGATCTTGGTCTCATCAGACCAGAGAACCTTGAACCAGTCAGTCTCAGAGTCCTCCAAGTGATCATGAGCAAACTGTAGACGAGCCTTGACATGACGCTTTGAAAGAAAAGGTACCTTACGGGCTCGTCTGGAACGGAGACCATTGCGGTGGAGTACGTTACTTATGGTATTGACTGAAACCAATGTCCCCACTGCCATGAGATCTTCCCGGAGCTCCTTCCTTGTTGTCCTTGGGTTAGCCTTGACTCTTCGGACAAGCCTGGCCTCGGCACGGTAGGAAACTTTTAAAGGCTGTCCAGGTCATGGAAGGCTAACAGTAGTTCCATAAGCCTTCCACTTCTGGATGATGCTCCCAACAGTGGAGACAGGTAGGCCCAACTCCTTGGAAAGGGTTTTGTACCCCTTGCCAGCCTTGTGACCCTCCACGATCTTGTCTCTGATGGCCTTGGAATGCTCCTTTGTCTTTCCCATGTTGACCATGTATGAGTGCTGTTCACAAGTTTGGGGAGGGTCTTAAATAGTCAGAAAAGGCTGGAAAAAGAGATAATTAATCCAAACATGTGAAGCTCATTGTTCTTTGTGCCTGAACTACTTCTTAATACTTTAGGGGAACCAAACAGAATTCTGGTAGGTTGAGGGGTTGAATAATAAATGACCCTCTGAAAAGACTTTTCACAATTTAAAAAAAAATAAACAAAGAAATAACATTCTTTTTTGCTGCAGTGCATTTCACACTTCCAGGCTGATCTACAGTCCAAATGTCACAATGCCAAGTTAATTCCAAATGTGTAAACCTGCTAAATCTGCAGGGGGTTGAATACTACTTGTAGGCACTGTATATATATATATAATCGTCTAAGGGACATTTCCGTCTGTTTGTCTGTCACGGAAATCCCGCGTCACTGAATGGTCGCGGCCGGCAGTCTGTGCAGTCACTGCCTAGAAGATAACTCTGCCTCCAGAGATTGTTTTACATGAAGGGGTAGATACCAGTGTGGTGTGTGATGGCCGCTCTGCTCTCCTGATCTTACTGCAGAGCTGTGTGTGATTATAACTGACACAACTGTACGTTCCTTTCAACTTCAACTTCCATCTTACAGGCAGTCAGGCTGTAATATTGGTGCAATACAGCAGAGCTCAGGAGCTGCATAAAATGCGTATGAAAGAAGACATAGTTCACTTCTCCTGTTCTGTGTTAGTTACTTGTCTCACACTGTTATCGTCCCCTTTTATTTACAATAAGCTCTGGAGGCAGAGTTATATTCTAGGAAAAGTCCTCCCCGTAGTCTAGAACAGATCAATTAGATATAAGAAAAAGGTGGATTTCTCTGGAAAAATACATCAGATCACAGATATCAAGGTATTATTTGTTAAGGGTCAAGTTCCCGCCTCTGCACAGGGGGACTCTCGGTCCATCTCCACTGCGGTCTCCCATTCTTCTCCTGCCGCAGTGGAGTCTGCTCAGCGGAGACGTCGGTCCCAGCATCTCACTCAGTCTGACTCTGTGCAAAGGGTCACTGCTGCTTTTCCAGCTTCTGCCATTGAAGCCAGTGCTGGGCAGCGGCGAGCAGACGCTTTTGGGACTAAGTCCCGCTTTTCTCCTTCTGAGCATGCCCAGGGTAAGATCTCTCATTGGAGATCGAGGGTCACATGCTTAGATACTGCAGCAAAGGCCATTGGTTCTCCTGGAAGGTCTTGAAGGTGCTCAGGCTTTGTGGCAGCTTCTCATTGGTCCTTCTAGGAAGGTCTTGTTCGTGCTTCAGCTATAAAAGGCTCGCATGGCCGCACGCCATGCGCTAGTATCAATTCAAATATGTGCTTTGCGCCAGTATGGTTATGCATGAATGGGTTCAGGGACCCGGCTGAAATAAACCACTAGAATACCGGCTTCTCCGGTGAGGAGATTGTGTGTGTGCATAACCACTGACTGCTATCAGTTCGGCAGCAAGCTTGTGCTCCTGTGAGGCTAACAGGGCGCAGTGCTTTCCTCTCACAGCTGCTCTGTGAGGTAACAGGTGCATTCCGCTAGCCCTAACATAATACTAGCGCCAGGGTCTGGCTAGTAAATGGCAGATGATCAGCATTTACAGCGGTACATCTAGCAGCTGGAGGGTAGGTTGGTGGTTCTTGAGCGCACAACCTCAGCTGTGGATGTTACCGCAGTCGCTGTTCAGGCTGCAAGTGTAGCTGCAGCCAGTTTGTCCTCGGCCACCCCTGCTCTGACTTTATCCCGTCTCCCACTTCCAGACAAGTTTGCTGGTGACAGTAAACTATGTCGGGGATTCGTGAGTCAGTGCTCCATACATCTTGAGCTTCTGGCTGCACGTTTTCCTACGGAATGGGCGAAAGTGGGATTTATTTTATCCCTTTTGTCGGGCAGGGCGTTGGAGTGGGCAATGCCGCTATGGGAGCGTAATGATCGTGTGGTGCAGAGTGCTCCTCTCTTCCTGGATGCTCTGAAACAGGTCTTTTTGGGACCTCATGTCACCCACGATACCGCGCTCCAATTGTTGGCAATAACACAGGGTGCGTCCATGGTCAGACAGTTCGCCATCCAATTCCGGACTCTGGTCTCAGAGCTGGAGTGGCCGGATAAAATCCTTATCCCGGTATTTTGGAAAGGACTGGCAGACCATGTGAAGGATGCCTTGGCCACCAGGGAGATTCCCGCAACACTGGAGGAGCTCATTACTATGTCTACCCGCATCGACCTCCGTTTTAATGAGCGGAGGTTAGAGCGGACCCAGTGTAGGCAAAGGTTTTGGCTGGCTCCCACCTTCACCAGACCTCTAGAAACTTCCGTTCAGGTGTCCGACCCGCATGAGGCCATGGAGGTTTCTCGAACGGGACCTAAGTCCCGGGCCGCTCGGCTACCCGTGGTTTGTAAAAATTGCCAACAAATAGGACATTATGCCAATAAATGTCCACGGCGGTCAGGAGAACGATCGCGTCTAGTAACCATTGGAAGAGGTTCACTAGATACAGCGGCATTTTCTTCCAAGTTGTCCTTTAAAGGGACAATCACGTTAGGCTCATCTTCTCTAACAGTCGAGCTTTGTGTGGACTCAGGAGCAGAGGGGAATTTCATGTCCTCTGCTTTTGCTCTGCACCATGCAATACCTCAGGTGATGCTCGCCAAACCGGTGACTGCTAGAGTAGTGAATGGGTCAACACTTCCCACACAAATCACACACCAGACTGTCCCTTTCACGTTATCCATGTCCACTTCCCACCAGGAGGTTATTTCCCTTCTTGTCCTTCCTGAGGGAATGGATTAAATTCTACTGGGAATACCCTGGCTCCATTTCCACTCCCCACATATTGAGTGGACCTCTGGGAGGATATTGGGTTGGAGTGAGTCATGTAAGGGCAGATGTGTGAAATAGTGCGTTCAGGTTTCCACCACTGAGATACCTGCAGATCTTTCTTCCCTTCCCAAGTGCTATTGGTGCTATGCTGACATTTTCTCCAAAAGGGCTGCAGAAACTCTTCCACCTCATCGCCCCTATGACTGTCCTATTGATCTCTTGCCTGGAGCTGAACCTCCTCGGGGAACGGTATATCCCCTCTCTCTCCCTGAGATGGAGTCTATGGAGAATTTGGCAAGAGGGTTCATTAGGAAGTCAGTGTCTCCTGCAGGGGCGGGATTCTTCTTCGTACAGAAGAAGAATGGGGAATTACATTCTTGCATCGATTACAGGGGTCTTAATGCCATCACCATTAAAAATAAGTACCCGTTGCCCCTGATTTCTGAGCTCTTTGACAGGTTAAGGGGAGCAAGGGTATTCACCAAAATAGATCTGCGGGGTGCCTACAACCTGATTCGCATCCGTGAGGGGGACAAATGGAAAATGGCTTTTAATACCAGGGATGGGCACTATGAATATCTGGTGATGCCCTTTGGGCTCTGTAATGCCCCGGCCGTTTTTCAGGACTTTGTCAGCGATATCTTCCGGGATATGCTTTCCACCTCGGTCGCAGTCTATCTGGATGATATTCTCATCTTCTCTCCAGATATTGACTCCCATCGGAGAGATGTTGGCAGAGTCTTCAAACTCTTACGGGCGAATTCCCTCTATGCAAAGTTGGAGAAGTGTGTGTTTGAGCAGGAGTCTTTACCTTTCCTGGGCTATATCATCTCCGCCAAGGGATTGGTTATGAATCCTGCCAAAAAACAGGCTGTGATGGACTGGCAAGAACCCCATTCTCTTAAAGCGGTGCAGCGCTTTATGGGGTTCATAAATTACTATCGCCAGTTCATTCCCCACTTCTCAACTTTGGTAGCTCCCTTGGTATCCCTCACCAAGAAGGGAGCGAATCCCAAATTGTGGTCGGAAGAGGTCTCCAAGGCCTTCACTTCTATAAAGTCTAATTTTGCTAGCGCTCCCATCTTACATCGTCCCGATGTGGATAAACCATTCTTAATGGAGGTGGATGCATCATCCGTTGGTGCTGGAGCTTTCCTCTATCAAAAGGATGCTCAAGGTCGGAAGCATCCATGCATCTTCTTCTCAAAGACCTTCACACCAGCAGAGAGAAATTACTCCATCGGGGATAGGGAGTTGCTAGCAATGAAGTTGGCCTTTTCGGAGTGGAGACATCTCTTGGAGGGAGCTCGGTTTCCCTTCCAAGTCTTCACGGACCACAAAAATTTTTATTTGCATACAGCTCAGCGGCTGAATTCTCATCAGGCCAGATGGTCCTTGTTCTTCTCCCGGTTCCACTTCACTCTCCATTATCTCGCCGGGGAGAAGAACATTCGTGCTGATGCTCTCTCTCGCTCCGTTGTGTCAACTGAGGAGGAGGAAGAGGAGCCTCGGCTTATTGTCCCTTCAGAGAGTCTGAGAACCATAGCTCCGGTTTTGCTAGAGTCTGTGCCTCTGGGCAAGACTTTTGTTCCCATCAATTTGAGACCGGAGGTTCTCTCTTGGGCTCATTCGTCCAGAGTGGGTGGACACTTTGGGACAAAGAGGACATCTGAACTGCTGGCTAGGACGTACTGGTGGCCACATATGGTCCATGACATCAGAGATTATGTTCGGGCGTGTGTCTCCTGCGCCAAAAATAAGTTTCCTCGACAACGGTCAGCTGGGTTACTCTATCCCTTGCCGGTGGCAGACAGGCCCTGGGAGATAGTCGGGATGGACTTTGTGGTGGGTTTGCCAAAGTCTCGTGGCTGTACCATCATTTGGGTTATCACCGATCATTTTTCTAAGATGGTGCATTTGGTGCCCCTTCCACAGCTACCTTCTGCACGGGCCTTGGCAGCGTTGTTTATTAAACACATTTTCCACCTACGCGGTATGCCAGACAAAATTGTCAGTGACCGGGGTCCCCAGTTTGCGTCTTGGTTCTGGAGAGAGCTCTGTCGTCTTCTCAGCATTGAGTTGAATCTCTCTTCAGCATATCATCCCGAGATGAATGGGTTGGTAGAGAGGGCCAACCAGACCTTGGTCACATATCTGCGACATTTTGTCTCAGCCAGGCAGGATGACTGGGCATCCTTGCTATCGTGGGCGGAGTTTGCGCTGAACAACGTCGTAGCCGATTCCACTGGACAAACCCCATTCCTCCTTAACTATGGTCAGCATCTGCGGGTACCTGTGCCTATGCCCGTGTCTTCCGCTGACTCCAGTTTGGCAGACTGGGCTGTGGAGGCACAAGATATTTGGGACCGCACTCAGGATGCCATTTGGGCCTCCAAGGAGAGAATGAGGTCCTCCGCCGATGCACATCGGCGCCCCGCTCCGACCTTTGCTCCTGGCAACTTGGTGTGGCTCTCCACCCGTAACATCAGGCTGCAAGTTGAGTCCACTAAGTTTGCACCTCGCTACTTGGGCCCCTTCAAGGTCCTCGAACAGGTTAACCCTGTGGTCTACCATTTAGCCCTTCCACCACCCTTGGGTATCACCGACACCTTTTATATGTCCCTCTAGAAACCCGTATACATGTCTCGGTTTTCCGAGTCATCTGCCAGGACATTGGGTTCGTCTACGGACGATTATGAGGTGAACGCTATTTTGGGCTACAAGGTGGTACGTGGCAAAAAATTATATTTGGTGGACTGGAAGGGTTATGGTCCTGAGGACAGGTCCTGAGAGCCTGCTGAGCACATTCGGGCTCCGCAGCTCATTGCTGCCTTCGAGCATAGCGAGGTCCAAGGAGAGGGGGCCCTAGGAGGGGGTGGTAATGTTAGGGGTCGAGTTCCCGCCTCTGCACAGGGGGAATCTCGGTCCATCTCCACTGCAGTCTCCCATTCTTC
The DNA here is from genome assembly GCF_051348905.1 of Ranitomeya variabilis. Classification (NCBI taxonomy): domain Eukaryota; kingdom Metazoa; phylum Chordata; class Amphibia; order Anura; family Dendrobatidae; genus Ranitomeya; species Ranitomeya variabilis. The sequence continues at coordinate 974,868,624 of NC_135233.1, read as the reverse complement.
TCCTGCTGCAGTGGAGTCTGCTCAGCGGAGATGTCGGTCCCAGCGTCTCGCTCAGTCTGACTCAGTCTGGTTCTCCTGGAAAGTCCTGAAGGTGCTCAGGCTTTGTGGCAGCTTCTCATTGGTCCTTCTAGGAAGGTCTTGTTCGTGCTTCAGCTATAAAAGGCTCGCATGGCCACACGGCCATGCGCTAGTATCAATTCAAATATGTGCTTTGTGCCAGTATGGTTATGCATGAATGTGTTCAGGGACCCGGCTGAAATAAGCCCCTAGAATACCGGCTTCTCCGGTGAGGAGATTGTGTGTGCATAACCACGGACTGCTATCAGTTCGGCAGCAAGCTTGCGCTCCTGTGAGGCTAACAGGGCGCAGTGCTTTCCTCTCACGGATGCTCTGTGAGGTAACAGAGCTAGTCTATACCGCCAAACAGTGCCACCATTCACTAGCAGCAGGTTCTCCTGCACGGTGGACCCCGGGCTGCGAACGCACCATTTATAATAAACATCTATTTTTACTCGGTGCGCTCCGCTAGCCCTAACATTATTGTATTCAGCTTTCTATGACCTGCAACCCATATAGATGGCTTAGGAGGGTTGATCCTACTGACAGATTCTCATTAATGTCACTTCACATGAGGAATTATTACCATTCATGATCCATGTACATGCAATTGGATTGGTGAAATGCATCAATTTCAATTATATGTATGGAATAAAATTACAAGGTTAAAAAAAAAATATATATATACAGTTAGGTCCATATATATTTGGACAGAGACAACATTATTCTAATTTTGGTTCTAGACATTACCACAATAAATTTGAAACAAAACGATTCAGATGCAGTTGAAGTTCAGACTTTCAGCTTTCATTTGAGGGTATCCACATTAAACTTGGATGAAGGGTTTAGGAGTTTCAGCTCCTTAATATGTGCCACCCTGTTTTTAAAGGGACCAAAAGTAATTGGACAGATTAAATAATTGTAAATAAAATGTTCATTTCTAGTACTTGGTTGAAAATCCTTTGTTGGCAATGACTGCCTGAAGTCTTGAACTCATGGACATCACCAGACGCTGTGTTTCCTCCTTTTTGATGCTCTGCCAGGCCTTCACTGCTGTGGTTTTCAGTTGCTGGTTGTTTGTGGCCTTTCTGTCTGAAGTTTAGTCTATAACAAGTGAAATGCTGCTCAATTGGGTTCAGATCAGGTGACTGACTTGGCCATTCAAGAATATTCCACTTCTTTGCTTTAATAAACTCCTGGGTTGCTTTGGCTTTATGTTTTGGGTCATTGTCCATCTGTAGTATGAAACGACAACCAACCAGTTTGGCTGCATTTGGCTGGATCTGAGCACACAGTATGGCTCTGAATACCTCAGAATTCATTTGGCTGCTTCTGTCCTGTGTCACATCATCAATAAACACTAGTGACCCAGTGCCACTGGCAGCCATGCATGCCCAAGCCATCACACTGCCTCCGCCGTGTTTTACAGATGATGTGGTATGCTTTGGATCATGAGCTGTACCACGCCTTCGCCATACTTTTCTCTTTCCATCATTCTGGTAGAGGTTGATCTTGGTTTCATCTGTCCAAAAAATGTTCTTCCAGAACTGTGCTGGCTTTTTTAGATGTTTTTTAGCAAAGTCCAGTATAGCCTTTTTATTCTTGATGCTTATGAGTGGCTGCACCGTGCAGTGAACCCTCTGTATTTACTTTCATGCAGTCTTCTCTTTATGGTAGATTTGGATATTGATACGCCGACCTCCTGGAGAGTGCTGTTCACTTGGTTGGCTGTTGTGAAGGGGTTTCTCTTCACCATGGAGATTATTCTGCGATCATCCACCACTGTTGTCTTCCGTGGGCACCCAGGTCTTTTTGCATTGATGAGTTCACCAGTGCTTTCTTTCTTTCTCAGGATGTACCAAACTGTAGATTTTGCCACTCCTAATATTGTAGCAATTTTTCAGATGGGTTTTTTTCTGTTTTCGCAGCTTAAGGATGGCTTGTTTCACTTGCATGGAGAGCTCTTTTACCGCATGTTTACTTCACAGCAAAACCTTCCAAATGCAAGCACCACACCTCAAATCAACTCCAGGCCTTTTATCTGCTTAATTCAGAATGACATAATGAAGGGATTGCCCACAACTGTCCATGAAATAGCCTTGGAGTCAATTGTCCAATTACTTTTGGTCCCTTTAAAAACAGGGTGGCACATGTTAAGGAGCGGAAGCTCCTAAACCCTTCATCCAATTTTAATGTGGATACCCTCAAATGAAAGCTGAAAGTCTGAACTTCAACTGCATCTGAATTGTTTTGTTTAAAATTCATTGTGGTAATGTCTATAACCAAAATTAGAAAAAGGTTGTCTCTGTCCAAATATATATGGACCTAACTGTATATACTTAGAAGAGTACAAAGCTACATAAAAATGACGTATCAGCATAGTAAAAAAAGACATTTTATAGCTGCACACATAACCTCAATATTGCTCTATTTTAGGTTCTTAACATAACGACAGGTCTTTTCTGCATAGTTGCACAATATTTCACTATGACACATTACTTAAAATAATTGTTAAAATAATGGATAACCTAACAGCATAAATATTTTCCATAAGTCACATTTACAGATTAAGGTAAACTGTGACGGCACATATCCATCAACACACTTTGCATAACTACACCCAACTGGTACATTTCTTTTGAAACAATAATGTCTTTGCTGACTTACACACAAAACATAATAGTTTTCCTGCGATTAATATTTTGACAAATGACAAGTATTTTCCATTAATCATTAGAAATTTACTTCACAAATATCATTGGTAAAAAATATTCTAATAGCATTTTCCCGGGTTTTTTTGTTTGTTTGTTTGTTTGTTTTTTTGTAAAGCGGCAGAAATAAAAATGTAGCAAATTGTAAAATTTTCTTTCAAAAGTGGACCTCCTACATCTGTGGTTATAAGCTCAAGGCACAACAACAGAAACAGCAGAGGATGCAGTTGTCCAGAGACGATTTTGTAACAAAGACAACACTGGTATCTTTAATGGCATATGGTGACTCGAGGGCTTCTGTTAAAGATTTTGCTTTGGGGCTTAGAAGCGTCAAGTTACATCTCTAAATCTCTAAAATCAAGTTCTAAACAAAATCTCTAAAGAATAAAAAATAACTATACAAGTTTTCAAAACTGACTTACAATTTAGAATAAAGAAATTTCGAACACTTAATAGACCAAATACAATGTGTCTATATTATTTCTGCAGATTTTGTTGATTTTGTTTTGAAATGTGTTCACAACACATTTGTGCCTTTATGATAAGTGTTATTGTGAAATAGGGCTTTACCTAATAAATGGAAAGCTGCACCGATGTCAGTTGGTCATGATCTTGGCAGGTTTTCATCAACCGGATGTAAAGATGATTTTTTTTTAATTTCCCTGTGGTGTAAGAGGATGCATGCATTTGACACAGCAGCCTGTAGTCAATTGAGCAAGTGTATGACAATGCAATGTGATCCCTATTGGTTCTGATTGCACAGATATAGTAGGGCTTACTTAATAGGCAGTGTGCACCATGTTTCATCATCCCTTTCATAGGAATAACATGCAGCAGACAAATAGTGCTGACCGAATGTTCGGTCATGTGATGCAGCACATCAAATGATTATTTGGCACTTGCCATATCAATATGTACTTCAATGCACAGAATATATGCTTGCAATGTTAATTTTCTGCCCTTAGATTGCTTTATAGATTATAAAGACAGGGAATTAGCAAGAAGGTTGTCAGTGTATTAGATGAGGCCTCATGGCAAGCAATGGCTCTATGTGCTGAGGGAAAAAAAGAGCTAGGCTTGATCATGAATGGGTTCCCAAGGAAAGGAGCAGATAAAAAGAACAACATTTGCTATGCTCCATTCCCGTGGTACAGACCCTGTTATTATAAAATCCTTGAATATTAGAAATCATGGTCAATCTAACACTGTGTCTAATGGAAATCTGTCTTGTCTGATAATGCTATTAACCTGCAAATATCGGGTTAATCTGTACTTTAATAGCTTTATGAAGGTGCCTTGCCACAGTACTAAAAGTGTGGCACAAAGTTTATTACTTTCAGGAGCTGCTGACTTTCAGTCATGCAAGCTGCCTGGAGCAAATACAGTCACTGCTCACAGCACAGAGGTGGGCGTAAGCACGCCCTAGCATTGATTTGGTGCTGACTCAGTAGAGCATCACTACAGAGCCAAGTGTCAGTCAATACTGGATCTGCTTACAGCTGACACTTACAGTATAGTGAGTGGGTGACTGTAATTGCTCCAGGCACATCTACCTGACTGAAAGCTGGCAGCTCCCAGGAGGAAAAAAAGGTCATTTTCTCCTAGCTTCTGCACTTTGATCAGGTGCTTTCATAACACTATTAACCTGAAGATTAACCCTATACATGAAGGTTACTAGCATTATCGGACCTGACAGAGTCCCTTTAATTCATGCGGTACTCGGGGGTGTTTGCTACCCTGGCCTGGTGACCCCAGCTTTAGTGTTATTGAGGCTAGGCTTCTTTCTAGGTTAAACAGGTGACATTTAATGGAATTTTTGGTAATTCTGATCATGTCATGTGTCATGGTATTTTTTTGAGTAAATATTGTAAAGAAAAAAGCATTTCATAAATTGGATTTTCCTCTCATCCTCCTCCATGTTATGCCCTTTTCAATTATTTCCATCATTTTTTATTTCCTTACTGTTTATGTTTATTATATTTTTACTTTCTTTGGCAATGAGTCTTTCCATCTCAATCTTTGTTGCCTTGATTTGTTTTTATCATAATTTATTTCTCCATAAATATTTGCTGCCTCATCACTACCCTCTTGCTGGAAACACTTTTTTCCTTTTATTGCTCCCATTACAGCTCTATTTCGCCATAGTAATTTCCTCCTATTTCTAGCTGGTTTATTCCCATAGGGTATATAGTTAGAGCAGGTCCTATTCAGGATGCTTATAAAAGTGTCCTACTTGCTTTGTGTCTTTTTCTGTCAAGGACATTGTCATAGTTTATAGCACTAAGATCTCTCAGCCGATGGAAATTTGTCTTCCTTAAATTTAGTGTCCTTGTAGACCCTGTACTATACATCTTATTAAAGGATAAGTGAAAACCTAATATCTTATTACTACTGCTTCAAAAGTGACCCCCCAGCCCATACATTCGTTATTCTGCTTAGAAGTTGCAGACTCCTCTGTAGGCATCAGGTCATACAATACAGTAAAGATAAAATCCGACACTCTATTGAGTTGCACAAAAATTATTAGAAAACATAGAAACCTGGGACATTTTGGTCAAAAAGACCTTCTTCAGACAGATTGTATATGGTACACTGCATGAAACAGCATTGTTCAAAGTAAGAATTCAATGTCCATAAGGTTTACTCTCGATGAGCATTAAATTCCAACTCCCCACAGCACTGTTATATGCATGTACCATGTGCAATCTGTCTGAAGAAGGTCCTTTTGACCGAAACATCACTATTTTTGGATTCCTTTTCTAATCTGATATCATTTTTCTGCAACTCAGTAGACTGCTGCAGTTTTATTATATGGAGTGGCATCCTATCCAGGCACCATACTTTTATACAGGGATACGTACATCCTATATATATAGGTCATAGAATACAAACGCCTTATTAAACCCTGTTAAAAAAATTATTTTCTTTGACTCCATAATCAATGTAAGTCCATCTTTGAAGATTATAATCTTCAAAAAAAATCATACAACTATAAAAATACATTGCCTCACTTTGTTCAAAATATAATCATGGGTTATAATATGTAATATTATTTGTGAATCATAACTAAACACTGTATGGAACATAACACGGCAAATGTATACTTTTTCATTCTCTATTATTTTACATTTTGTACACATAGTTAATGCACAAATATTATACCAAACTTTAGACCGGAGAATAATACCAAAGTAAATGCAGCAGTATACCTACCTCCATTGGATTTACAGTGATAGTTAAAGCAGAGTCATCCCAATTCATGTCAGGGTCTTTTGTTGCCTCTTTGTCTGGAAAGTCTTGTTGGTGGACTGCCCGTAATCTAAAGATTCCCAGCACAACAATAATAACCAGTATGCTGATGCAAGCTACCAGGACAATGGTTGTAGCACCTGGAGAAACTGAAAAGCAATGGAGAACATTTATACAAGTTCAAGTTAATTTATTCAAGAAGACACAACTAATATATTTGCTATCTAGATATTCTAACTCTAAACATAGGGGAAATCATAATTACACAAATACTGTACATTTCCTTTTCAATGGCCACTACAGTGGAAAGCTTATATTATTTCATGCCACATATTTAAAAAGCTTAAAGAGACTGTCAGCACATAATGACTGTTCAAACTAAATCTTTCTGCTTCAAAGAGGGGTCAACCATTTATATACACCTTCCCACTTGTTTGTTTTCCCTGAATCTCCACCCCCTCTTCTGTGATTGATGACTCTGGCCAAAGAAGGGTTGAGATAGATGGAAACCAAGAATCTGGGAAGGTGTACGTAAATGTTTGGCCCACCATGATGCACTGAGCGCCTGTATTTCGTTTGAACAGTCATTTTGTGCTGACAGAGTCCCTATAAGCCCAGCAAAGTAAGAAGCACTGTTCTTGTTAGTGGCTATCTACTTTGGCAAATAGTAGAGCTTTGCATGTTTTCATGTATATGTTTTAATTAGGGGCAGCATGGTGTCTCAATGGATAGCACTATTGCTGTGCAGAAGCACTAGAGTTGTGGGTTCAAATCCCACCAAGGAAAATATCTACAAGGAGTTTTTATGTTCTCCATGGGTTTCTATGAGTTTCCTCCTGCACACCAAAGACATACTGCTAAGGAATTTATGAGATTATGAGCCCCAAAACGTACAGTGATGATGATATCTGTAAAGCGCAGTGGAAATAATGGTGCTGTATAAGCGAGTAAATTAAGTAAATAATAAACGTGAAGGTTTAAGAGCTAAAAAATTTTTTCCCAGAGCCATAACTTTTTGGGGGGTCAATATGGCCATGTGAGAACTTGATTTTTGTGGGACAAGTTATACTTACACTAGTGGTTTTATCATACCGTTTTCTGGAAAACAAGAAAAAAATACCAAGTGCCTGTAGTTATCATCCCTGCCAAGTCGTGTTTTTGCCCGATGTGGTTCTTTTTTGAATCTCCAATATTTTTAATTTTAATCATGTTGTTTATCAAATAAAAAACAAACATATTTTACCATTAAAGTGCTCTTGAACTAAATTTTTCATACATTCACATTATGATTCCCAGTTTGCATCTGTTATCATAGATTCCATTGTCACTATTTCAGTGTCACCACTTCTTTATACACTTATTATACTTGTTATCAAAGATACCATTGTTCCTACTTTGGCTGGCATGTTCTGATAGGTAGTATGAACAAGATTTATCTTTGTAAAAAATTAAAAAAAAACGTTGCTGTACAGCACTCAGTTTGTAACTTTGAAATAGAAAATGTACATTTCACTGTTAAAGGGAGTATGTCAGCACATTCTTGCTATGTAATCTGAGGATAGAATAAGGTAGCAGCTGAGACACTAAATTTAGAGATGTGTCTCTTATCAGGGTGTATGCTGTTGTTTACATGAACTTTTTATCACCAGAACATTATCATTACCCTTACCACAGTTGCACGTGAGCACTAGTCCAACCATGCCCCCTCCTCTAATAAGCAGCTCACTGTCAATTGACAATGTACATAGAAAGCTGTGGTATAGGTGGGGTTAGTTTTCTGAGCTCAGCTTCATCTAAAAACTGATTGTTTCACATCAGCTGTGTAAGGGGGTGTGCAGGTGGCTGGCTTGAGCCCTGCATTCCTGTGCATGCCTACCTAATGAATCTGGGTAAGTTTCGTGTTTGCTGTGTCTCCTGTGTAGCTTATAATAGTTGACACTGTTTAATATGTTAATGGCTGACACTGTTCTGATATCTGTGTGTTAGGGACAGGAATAGGGACAGTCAGTGGCAGTGGTGGGTCAGCATTGGTAACGGTTATGGCATTGTAGTTGCAGGATAGTGTTAAGGAGGGCACTGTAGAGGAGATTAGATTGTGTTGAGAACTGGTTTCAGTCAGAGTAGTGACAGTCGAGAAGGGGGCAGAGCCAGTGTAGTGGCAGGGAAACTGCCTTTCTGAGGTAATTTTCAGGTAGTGAGAAGAGCTAGAGCAGTGTGAGGAGAATTGTTCTAGAAGGAGTTGTGACAGAAAGCTGAACAGAGCAACAGTGTAGAGTTGAGAGAGCGAGGCAGCCTAGAAGAATCTGTGGCTAGTCTGTGGGTGACCTCCCATGGCATCCGGGACTTACTGTCCAAACAGGAATTGTGGAGGCAACCTGAATTTTCGCCCAAGATGGGGAAAGTGGACGGGGAGCACTCAGTATCAGCTAGCTGGATGGTTCAGGAAGCTGCGGGCCTGGGAGCCATGGTGCAGGAAGAAAAGCTGAGGAAGCAGACCAGGGAAAACACAGGAGATGGATTACTCATGTATTGGGAAAATAGATGGATTGTAACTGTTATGAAGATACACGAGTTAAGTAAAATTTTATTGAAAATGAACTTGGACTTTGAGAACATTTGTGTGTGTCTGCAACGGATAGGAGCCCTGCATGCTGTGAAGGATTCTGACCCACAGGTGGGTGAAATCCATGACACACACAGCACACCACAAAATGGACATTCTGATATTTCTGTAGCGGAGCGTCGGGGTGTGATGAGGAAGCAGCAGCAGACCCTTAGTGCGACTACCACCCTGGCCCCCATTACAGCTGCTCCCAGTAAACTGATATATCGATGGAATCAGGCCCACTTGTCCTGTATTCTGCTACTCTCAGATTAAATAGTGAAAACCTGCTGACAGATTTCCTTTAAGGACACTTCTGCACAGTCTTTTTAGAGAGGAACTTCAGAAGATCATTGTTGCTAATAGCCTTGGGTATCTTTCACTGAATGAAGACAAAAAGGTTTCCAATTGGAATACTTCTTAGATGTTGTAGAATTTGACAGAGGCAGAGGCCACTTTTAGTTATCCCATTGGCAACCCTGCAATGGGATCAATGGGCGGTAATGCTTTCATGAGATAGCCAAAAATCTAAAAAGAGTCCCAGTGTTTGGCATACGCATCTGCGAATTAGACCATACCTAATATATTGCCTATGATCTGTGTAAAGGTACGTGCCCACGATCAGGAATAGCAGCGTTTAGGACACAGCTGACCTGTGCTGTGCCCAGAACACTGCGTTCTATATTAGAAGCAGCATGTATGGGATTAATAGAAGCCCCATGCCCACTGTACTTCTATTTACCACTTTGTGAACTCACCTGTGGAGCGGCTTTACTAGCTGCAGTATGTCAACAACTGTTGCCGATTCACCTGCGTGATTAGAACACAGCATTTTGGATGCAGTAAAAATACGCTTCGTCTAAAGGGCTGCCACTGCCTGATCATTGGCATGTACTCTTACACTGACAGACAGTAACGTTTTCAATTACAGATATTTTAAAGCATTAAAGAAGCGATCAAAGAATATTATTTCAAGTTCCCTGGGGAACAAAAATAGTGTAGTTAAGTTCTGTCATAAAAGGTAAAACATGATGAAGACAGCACACACGTTCCCATATTATGCAATCAAACTGAAAGACACAAAATGCTTTTCCAATGGAAGGATAAATGGATTATTAAAATATGTACATAGAGTCTATTGGACTTGAATGACAAAAATTAAATAAGGGTCGGATTCATTAAGACTGGTATTGTCCATGCCTGTCTTAATGAATGGGCTTGCTAGAGTATGATGCGTCTATTATTACGATGCTCACACCACTTGATGAAATTAGGCACATCTCTTTACTGGCATGCGCTTTCGCCAAAAATGTACTTTGTACATTTCTTCATTCATCTCTAATAGCTAGAGCTCTTGAAAATGTAAAAATTCACACAAAATTATGTTAAATAATTTTTCAACTTTAAATAATGCATTGAAAAAGCATTTTAGGCAGAAACTGAGAATTCCCCTTCAATTGCATTTATACCTTTAATTAGGTTACTTAGCCGCAGCACCATAATCACATGAGAGGCTTTGCAGCATCGCTGACACTAGACAGCTTATTTGTATAGCAGATGAGCTCTGCTATAAATGATATTTAAAGTAAAAACAAAACTAATTAAATTCTGTAATACCAGGACGAAAATCCTAATTACAATGTAAGTTTTAATGCCATAGAAAAACAATAATAAACAAATGTTACAGTTCATCAATAATAATGATTATACCCGTCCATTAAAGGAGATCATCTCCTGCCATCTGCCAGGCTGTAGGTGGCACATGCCATTTCTTGTGCGCTATGTGAGCAAGATTATTTTTATTCTAATGCTAAAGCTTTGCTCTATTTACATGCAGAACCTGACAATGGTCAGAGACCCTTCCTTCCCATCTGTATTTAATAACCAGCTGTTGGATTTAGTATTCCAGCTACTCAAGGACTGAAATTATCGTGTTATTTATTACCTGCATTTGGAATTGTGCTAATGTCATATTTTCAAATTATAATACCCTGAAGAACTTATGAACCTCATATTTAAGAGTAGTTGAATGTTACATACCACGGCTTTCATGCCCTAGTACTTCAGTGCTTGGATTCTGGAGAGAAGGCATAAACTGAGGTTGGATCACCATGTGGTTTACATGCTCCATATAATTGGAATTGTGTAATATGTTGACCTATATAATAGAAGAGACATCATATAAAACTCATAGAATTCATATAAAATACAGGATTAGTTTTTATTGTAAAGTAATGGAGTGCTGGTACATCACATATACATCATATAGTGAGTTGTAATGATGGATTTACATATCATACTCTAGAATGTCTCAGGGCAGTAATTTACTTAATATGTTGTCAGTGGTTAAAAGCCCCTATAGTAGTACAATGTCCTTTTATATGAAAGGGGAAATCCACTGAACTTGTCTAGTGATATATCATAGATATGTGTGAGGAAATCACATTGGTAAAGTTATGATCACTAACCCCCACTGTTTCCAAAATCAAAAATATCTGTCACAGCATTTTTAGCAAATAAATATATAGCCACTATTAAAAGTATAATATACTTTTTTTTATCATAAATGTTATTTTTTGAGTAACAAAATAGTCTACATTTTTGGCCACTAGGTGTCTTACTTGCTTAGGCTAGGTTCACATTGCGTTAAAGCAGCCCGTTCAACACATGTGTTAAATGGGCTGCGTTAACGCAAATGCCGACATGCCATCGCACTAGTGCAGATAGAGCTAGCAGATGCTCTATCTGTGCTAGCGGTGATGGACCTGGAAACGCTGCAGTCCGCGTCCGAGGGTCTGTCACTCAATGACAGCACATCGCTAGCGCACACCCACTTTGGGCGTGTGCTAGCGATGCACCCGAAATAGAGCTTAATGTCAGTGTTAACAGACTGCGTTACACCACGTTAAAATGCAGTCCGTCTAACGAACTGCTTGGACATAATGTGAACCCAGCCTTACAGTTAGCGGTCCAACAGTTGCTGTAAAGACTCCTCCCTTTATATTCGAGACAAGCAGAAATGATTACAGGAGGTGGGATGTGTCTTTACTAGTCTGCTCTCTACTGGATATTATACAGTGTTTAATAATGTCCTTTCTGTAGAGAGCCCAGCACAGCACACACTATTGTGCTGCTGGACTTTTTATCACGCTTGAGTCTGCTTTTCCTCAGTGAGTGTCTTTTTATTTCTCTTGCCTGCTAGTTTGTAAACTCATATCAGCACTTTTTATCCATGCCCTCCTCCTCCACACAATGCCATACAGTGGCACAAGTTTAGGTCAAAATTACTGTTATTGTGAACAGTTAAGCAAGTTGAAGATGACATGATCTCTTAAAGGCTTAAAGTTCAATATGACACATTTCCTTTGTATTATAGATTTGTGTGCTTAAATTACTTTGATCAAGGTTTCAGACCTTATTTAGCCTGTTAGGGTTATGCCTTGTACACTGTCATTGTTTGGAAAGGCCAAGTGATGCAGATTTCCCAGCTTTATACAAACAAGTCTCCTCTGACATTGTGCCCAAAAAACAGCAGCTATGGGTTCTTCTAAGCTGCTGCCTAGAGCTTTGAAAATGAAAATGATGGAGGCCCACAATCCAGGAGAAAGCTATAAGAAATTTTTTTTTTCAAGTTTCCTCAGTTCAAAATATAATTAAGAAATGGCAGTTAACAGGAACAGTGGAGGTCAAGATAAGGTCTAGAAGATCACGCAATATTTAATTGAGAGCTGTACGTGGGATTGCTAGAGAGACAAATCAGAACCCCAGGCTTGACTGCAGATGACCTTCAGCAAGATTTAGCAGACTCTGCTGTAGATTTGTGGTATATCTCTCTATTGTTCAGACACCTGTACAAATATGGCCTTCGTGGAAGAGTCATCAGAAGATATCCTCTCCTGTTTCCTCACCATAAAATTCAGCATCAGATGTATTCAAAAGAACACCTAAACAAGCCTGGTGCATTTTGCAAACAAGTCATGTGGGGCAGATGAGGTTAAAATAAAATTTCAGGAAAAGAACATCTTGCCAACTATTAACTTAAGCATGGGGTGAATTGATCATGCTTCAGGGTTGTGCTGCAGCCAATGGCACGGGGAACATTTAATGGGGAAAGGGAAGAATGGATTTAATGAAATTTCAACAAATTCTTGATGCAAACACAACTCCATCTGTAAAAAGTTGAACTTGAAAAGAGGATGGCTTCTACAAATGGATAATGATCCTAAATACACATGAAAATACGCAATATACTTCCTTAAAAGGCGCAAGCTGAAGGTTTTACAATGGACCATCGCAATCCCCTGATCTGAACATTATTGAAAATCTGTGGCTAGACCTCAAAATAGCAGTGCATGCAAGACGACTAAGGATTCTCACAGAACTGGAAACATTTTCCAAGGAACAATAGATGAAAATCCCTCAAACAATATATATATATATATATGTTAGGGCTAGCAGAACGCACTGAGTAAATATAGATGTTATTATTGGTGCGTTCGCAGCCCGGGGTCCACAGTACAGGAGGAACCTGCTGCTAGCAAATAACGGCACTATATGGTGGTATAAGCAAACTCTGTTACTTCACAGAGTCGCACAGAAAGAAGACGCTGTGCCCTGCTAATGTCACAGGGGAACACAGGTAACTGCTGAGCTGATGGCAGTCAGTGGTCACTCACTTAGAGAAGCACACAAAACACTCCTCTCCGGTGGAGCAGGAATTCTAGAGGCTATGAGCCAGCCCTGAATACATTCATACAAAACTCCTCACCAGAGGTGCCGGTATTCTAGGTGCTTATTTCAGCCAAACCATGTCCATATACAGCAGTGACCACAATAGCAAAGCTCATACACATGTTGATACTAGTGCATGGCCATGCGGCCATGCAAACCTTTTATAGATGCAGCAATTTCAGGACCTTCCTAGAGGACCAATGGGAGCGGCTACAGGACCTGAGCATGTGACCCCTGACCTCCAATGAGAGGTCTTACCTTGGGCATGCTCAGGTGCAGGTGCAGCTATGGGACTTGGGTAAGCCCACCACAAAGTCCATCCCGACCATCTCCCAGGGCCTGTCTGCCACCGGCAGGGGATAAAGTAACCCAGCTGGCCATTGTCGAGGAGACTTATTTTTGGCACAGGAGACACACACCTGAATATAGTCTCAGATGTCATGGGACATATGCGGCCACCAGTACGTCCTTTCCAGAAGCTCAGATGTCCTTTTGGTCCCAAAGTGTGCACCCACCCTGGATGAGTGAGCCCAAGAGAGAACCTCCAGTCGCAAATTTTCTGGCACAAAAGTCTTACCCAGGGGCACAGACTCTAGCGAAACCGGAGCCACGGTCCTCAGGCTCTCAGATGGTACAATAAGCCAAAGTTCCTCCTCCTCCACCACTGATGACACTACGGAGAGGGAGAGAACGTCGGCACAAATGTTCTTCTCCCCAGAGAGAAAATGGAGGATGAAATGGAATTGGGAGAAGAACAGGGACCATCTGGCCTGGTGAGAATTTAGCAACTGGACAGTCTGAATATAGACCAAGTTCTTGTGGTCGGTGAAAACTTGGAAGGGAAAACGAGCCCCCTCCAAGAGGTGTCTCCACTCCGAGTAGGCCAACTTCATAGCTAGCAACTCCCTGCCCCCGATGGAATAATTCCTCTCCCCCAGTGTGAAGGTCTTAGAGAAAAAGAAGGAGGGATGCTTCCAACCTTGAGCATCCTTTTGGAATAGGACTGCTCTAGCACCGACAGATGAGGCATCCACCTCCATTATGAAAGGTTTATCTACATCGGGGCGATGTAGAATGGGTGCGCTAGGAAAGTGGGAGTTAATAGAGAGGAAGGCCTTGGAGACCTCCTCCAACCACAATTTGAGATTTGCTCCCTTTTTGGTGAGGGCAACCAAAGGAGCTACCAAAGTTGAGAAGTGGGGAATGAACTGGCGATACTAATTAATGAACCCCATAAAGCGCTGCACCGCTTTGAGAGAATGGGGTTCCTGCCAGTCCATCACAGCCTGTAGCTTGGCAGGATCCATAGCCAATCCTTGGGCCGAGATGATATAGCCCAGGAAAGGCAAAGATTCCTGCTCAAACACGCACTTCTCCAACTTGGCATAGAGGGAATTTGCCCGTAGGAGGTCAAAGACTTTGCAAACATCTCTCCATTGGGAGTCTATATCTGGAGAGTAGATGAGAATATCATCCAGGTAGACTACAACCGAGGTGGAGAGCATATCCCAGAAGATATCAGTTAAAATGTCTTGGAAAACGGCAGGGGCATTACAGAGCCCAAAGTGAATCACCAGATATTCATAGTGCCCATCCCTGGTGTTAAAAGCCATCTTCCATTCTTCCCCCTTGGGGAGGCTAGACTCGACCCCGGGGAGGCTCAGCACCAGGCAAGAGGTCAGTAGGACAGTCATAGGGGCAGTGAGGCGGAAGGGTCTCCACAGCCCTTTTGGAAAACACGTCCGCATAGGACCAATATTGCTTGGGGAGAGAGGAGAGATCTGCGGGTACCTCTGTAGTAGCAACCTGAATGCATTCCCTCTGACATCTACCCCCACAAGATTCACTCCATCCCAAAATCCTGCCTGTGGACCACTCAATATGAGGAGAGTGGTACCATAGCCAAGGTATCCCTAACAGGACCTCATCCATTCCCTCAGGAATGACGAGCAGATATATTATCTCCTGATGAGATGGCGACATGGATAGAGTAAATGGGATGGTCTGGTGTGTAATCTGTGAGGGCAGTGTCGACCCATTCACCACTCGTACGGTCACTGTTTGGGCGAGCATCACCAGAGGTATTGCGTGTCGTTGAGCGAAGGCAGAAGACATAAAATTGCCCTCTGCCCTGGAATCCACGCAAAACTCTAGTGATTGAGTGGATGAGCTAATTGTATTTGTCCCCTTAAAGGACAATTTGGAGGCAAACGTCGCCGTGTCTAGTGAACCTCCACCTACTACCACTAGATGCTGACATTTCCCCAACTGCTGGGGACATCTGGTGGCAAGATGTCCTGACTGCCGGCAAACATGACAGACCCTAAATGCATGAGCGGTCAGGGACTTAGATCCCACTCGTGAAACCTCCATGGCCTCATGTGACTCGGGCGCCTGGACCGGAGATCTTAAAGGTTTGGCGAAGGTGGGAGCCAGCCGAAACCTCTGCCTACACTGGGCTCGCTCTAACCTCCGCTTGTTAAAATTGAATTCAATATGAGTAGATACAGCTATTAGCTCCTCCAGTGTGGCGGGAATCTCCCTAGTGGCCAGAGCATCCTTAACATGGTCAGCCAGCCCCCTGCAAAATATAGGGATGAGGGCTTTATTCGACCACTCCAGATCAGATGCTAAGGTGCGGAAGTGGATGGCAAAATGGCTGACCAAGGACGAGCCCTGAGTCAATGCCAACAGTTGGAGCGCCGTATCATGGGTGACTCGAGGTCCTAAAAAGACCTGTTTCAGAATGCTCAGGAACAGCAGACCACTCTGCACCACATGATTGCCACGCTCCCACAGCGGCATAGCCCACTCCAAAGCCCTCTCCGACAGGAGAGACATAATGAATCCCACCTTTGCCCACTGTGTAGGGAAACGTGCAGCCAGGAGCTTGTGGTGAATAGAGCATTGGCTCACGAAACCCCTACAAGATTTGCCATCACCAGAAAATTTTTCTGGCAGCGGGAGGCGAGATAGGGTCGGAACAGGGGTGGCAGTGGACAAAGTTGCTGCAGCCATGCTAGCAGCCTGAACAGCTACTGCGGTAACATCCACAGTTGAGGTTGTGCGCTCAAGAGCCGCCAACCTGCCCTCCAGCTGCTGGATGTACCACAAAGATTGTTGTTTGTCCGCAATTGCTAGCCAGATTCTGCCACTAGTATTATGTTAGGGCTAGCGGAACGCACCGAGCAAATATAGATGTTATTATTGGTGCGTTCACAGCCTTGGGTCCACCGTGCTGGAGGAACCTGCTGCTAGCAAATGACGGCACTATATGGCGGTATAAGCGAACTCTGTTACTTCACAGAGTTGCACAGAAAGAAAACGCTGTGCCCTGTTAATGTTACAGGGGAACGCAGGTAACTGCTGAGCTGATGGCAGTCAGTGGTCACGCACTCAGAGAAGCACACAAAACACAAATCTCCGGTGGAACGAGAATTCTAGAGGCTATGAGCCAACCCTGAATACATTCAAACAAAACTCCTCACTGGAGATGCCGGTATTCTAGGGGCTTATTTCAGCCAAACCCTGTCCACATACAGCCATGACCACAATAGCAAAGCTCATACACATGTTTATACTAGCGCATGGCCATGAGGCCATGCGACCCTTTTATAGCTGCAGCAACTTCAGAACCTTCCTAGAGGACCAATGGGAGCTGCCACAGTACCTGAGCAACTTCAGGACCTCCAATGAGAGGTCTTACCTTGGGCATGCTCAGAAGGGGAAAAGCAGGACTTAGTCCCAGAGACATCTGCTAGCCACTGACCAGTACTGGCTATAATGGCAGAACCTGGAAGAACAGCAGTAACCAGGTGCAGAGTATCTGCCTGAGCCAGATGATGGGACCGACGTCTCCACTGAGCAGGCTCCACTGCGGCTGGAGAAGGATGGGAGACCGCAGCGGAGATGGCTCGAGATTCCAGCTGTGCAGAGGCGGGAACTCGACACCTAATATATATATATATATATATATATATATATATACAGTACAGATCAAAAGTTTGGACACTTTCTCATTCAAAGATTTTTCTGTATTTTCATGACTATGAATATTGTACATTCACACTGAAGGCATCAAAACTATGAATTAACACATGTGGAATTATATACTTAACAAAAAAGTCTGAAAGAACTGAAATTATGTCTTATATTCTAGGTTCTTCAAAGTAGCCACCTTTTGCTTTGATGACTGCTTTGCACACTCTTGGCATTCTCTTGATGAGCTTCAAGAGGTAGTCACTGGGAATAGTTTTCACTTCACAGGTGTGCCTGTCAGGTTTAATAAGTGAGATTTCATGCCTTATAAATGGGGTTGGGACCATCAGTTGTGTTGTGCAGAAGTCTGTTGGATACACATCTGATAATTCTACTGAATAGACTGTTAGAATTTGTATTATGGCAAGAAAAAAGCAGCTAAGTAAAGAAAAACGAGTGGCCATAATTACTTTAAGAAATGAAGGTCAGTCAGTCCAAAATATTGGGCAAACTTTGAAAGTGTCCCCAAGTGCAGTGGCAAAAACCATCAAGCACTAGAAAGAAACTGGCTTACATGAGGACCGCCCCAGGAAAGGAAGACCAAGAGTCAACTCTGCTTCTGAGGATAAGTTTATCCAAGTCACCAGCCTCAGAAATTGCAGGTTAACAGCAGCTCAGATTAGAGACCAGGTCAATGCCACACAGAGTTCTACCAGCAGACACACCTCTACAACAACTGCTAAGAGGAGACTTTGTGCAGCAGGCCTTCATGGTAAAATAGCTGCTAGGAAACCACTGCTAAGGACAGGCAACAAGCAGAAGACACTTGTTTGGGTTAAAGAACACAAGGAATGGACATTAGACCAAAGGAAATCTGTGCTTTGGTCTAATGAGTCCAAATTTGAGATCTTTGGTTCCAACGACCGTGTCTTTGTGCGACGCAGAAAAGGTGAACGGATGGACTCTACATGCCTGGTTCCCACCGTGAAGCATGGAGCAGGAGGTGTGATGGTGTGGGGGTGCTTTGCTGGTGAGACTGTTGGGGATTTATTCAAAATTAAAGGCATACTGAACCAGCATGGCTGCCACAGCATCTCGCAGTGGCATGATATTCCATCCGGTTTGCATTTAGTTGGACCATCATTTATTTTTCAACAGGACAATGACCCCAAGCACACCTCCAGGCTGTGTAAAAGCTATTTGACCAAGAAGGAGAGAGGTGCTATGCCAGATGACCTGGCCTCCAGTCACCAGACCTGAACCCAATCTAGATGCCTTGGGGTGAGCTGGACCGCAGAGTGAAGGCAAAAGGGCCAACAAGTGCTAAGCATCTCTGGGAACTCCTTCAAGATTGTTGGAAGACCATTCCTGCTGACTACCTCTTGAAGCTCATCAAGAGAATGCCCAGAGTGTGCAAAACAGTCATCAAAGCAAAAGGTGGCTACTTTGAAGAACCTAGAATATAAGACAAAATTTCAGTTGTTTCACACTTTTTTGTTAAGTATATAATTCCACCTGTGTTAATTCATAGTTTTGATGCCTTCAGTGTGAATGTACAATTTTCATAGTCATGAAAATACAGAAAAATCTTTAAATGAGAAGGTCTGTACTGTATATATTCACCTAACAAAGGAAATATGCCATCTTTAACTTTAGGCCTTATAGAGATCATTTCATATTCAACTTGCTTATCAGTTCACAGTAACAGTAATTTTGACCAGGGGTGCCCAAACTTTTACAAGCTACTGAATCTGCCGTATAACTTTCTAGTCTCCAATTGATTTCAACTTGCCTCTTTGCTTTCTATAGACATTTAATCTTGTTTGCTATCTCTCCTCTGTCTGTACATCACATTTCACCTTGTTTCTTATTGTTTCTTATAGCACATCAGCATTGCTAATTCAAGCTGTGCAGTGTGAGAAGTAAAAGAAAAGAAATCAGGAGCACAACCTCTTCCAGCACAGTACTTGTCTTCTGCCTTCGAGATATATGCAAATAGTACTGCCAAGAGAAACACAAGCAGCTGGGGGGTATAAAATTGGTTGCCTAAAAAGTGGTAGGATAGCATTTAACATGCCATATAACCATATGTATTTTTATTACATTTCCACCCAAATAACAGGTAAACTTTACTGTAATCTTTATCTTATTGGCTGGCAACTCACTGAGAGTGGCTTGTACAATTTTTGAATGATCAACCCTTTCACTCCTAGGTCAGAGTAGCATTAAGGTTCTCATGTACTTTAAATAACTTCCAGCCAAAATTTCATTCTGCGTACAGTTACCTCTCCCTATCATCAATACACATAAATGGTCAGAAGATGTATGTGTTTTCAACCAAGAGAGGTTAGATACAGTGGCGTAACTACAAAGTTATGGGCCCCGATGCGAACTTTCAAATGGGGCCCCCCATACCAAAATATATAGGTGAATTAGAAATGGCGACACACAAACGTCATCTGCGTTAGTAATACAAGCACCATTACAGAATTAGTCGTGGACTGGGTATGTGCATGGCTATAATATGTGTTATGTGGCTATGTGGGATCATTATGGGATGTCTGCAGCTAGCCAGACTCTGCTCCACTATGCATATGGCTATAATATTTGCTCTGTGGCTATGGGGGATCATTATGGGATGGCCGCACCCAGCCGGAAATCTGCATCCCATAAATTGGTGCATTGGTCCCACACCTCTAAGCTCCTGCCCGCAGAGTACATGACATGTGTGCTCCATACCTCACAACTTTTGAAGAAAAGAAAGACGGACAAAGTTTGCGGCGCGTGCAGGGGGTCGTGGCAATTTTAGGCCACGCCTCTGACCACACCCATTTCACAACTAGTCACACCCAAATCCACGTCCCAAGCACACCCATTTAGCACTGCTGATCACACTGTTCCATAAACAATAATTATAAACAAAAAAATATGGACACACATGATGCTCCATACTGTATAATGGCCCCACATGGTGCTCCATACTGTATAATGGCCACACATGATGCTCCATACTGTATAATGGCCACACAGTGCTCCATACTGTACAATGGCTACACATGGTGCTCCATACTGTATAATGGCCACACATGATGCTACATACTGTATAATGGCCACACAGTGCTCCATACTGTACAATGGCCCCACATGGTGCTCCATACTGTACAATGGCCACACATGATGCTCCATACTGTATAATGGCCACACAGTGCTCCACACTGTACAATGGCCACACATAGTGCTCCATACTGTACAATGGCCATACATGGTGCTCCATACTGTACAATGGCCACACATGGCGCTCCACACTGTACAATGGCCACACATAGTGCTCCATACTGTACAATGGCCACACATAGTGCGCCATACTGTACAATGGCCACACATGGTGCTCCATACTGTACAATGGCCACACATGATGCTCCATACTGTATAATGGCCACACAGTGCTCCACACTGTACAATGGCCACACATAGCGCTACATACTGTACAATGGCCACACATGATGCTCCATACTGTACAATGGGCACACATAGTGCTCCATACTGTACAATGGCCACACATAGTGCTCCATACTGTACAATGGCCACACATAGTGCTCTATACTGTACAATGGCCACACATGATGCTCCATACTGTACAATGGCCACACATGATATAGCCTACAGTATAATGGCCACACATAGTTACTCCTACACACATGGCTCCACTCCGTACACCTCGTACACACACGGCTCCGCTCACCTCGTACACACACGGCTCCTCTCCGTACACCTCGTACACACACGGCTCCGCTCCGTACACCTTGCACACACGGCTCCGCTCCGTACACCTCGTACACACCCGGCTCCGCTCCGTACAACTCGTACACACACGGCTCCGCTCCGCACACCTCGTACACACATGGCTCTGCTCCATACACCTCGTACACACCAGGCTCCGCTCCGTACACCTCGTACACACCCGGCTCCGCTCCGTACACCTCATACACACACGGCTCCGCTCCGTACACCTCATACACACGGCTCCGCTCCATATACCTCGTACACACACGGCTCCGCTCCATACACCTCGTACACACCCGGCTCCGCTCCGTACACCTCATACACACGGCTCCGCTCCATATACCTCATACACACACGGCTCCGCTCCGTATACCTCATACACACACGGCTCCGCTCCGTAAACCTCATACACACACAGCTCCGCTCCGTACACCTCATACACACACGGCTCTGCTCTGTACACCTCATACACACACTGCTCTGCTACATCCACACAAACCCCACCTGACCTCACACAAAAGCTTACCCTCCTCCAGCAGGATGACAACCAGCACTGCACTACTGTCCTGCACTACACGGAAGCCTTTGATCATGTGACTCCGACTCCTCCCCTCCTGTGACCTCATCACAGGTCCTGTGCGCACAGAGCAGCTGCAGCCATAGTTGTGGTGTACGGCTCTCTGCGGTGGAGGGGCTCTGCTGCGGGACAAGTGCAGTCCCACCCGTGATCGCGCATGCACTGAGAGAGTGCACGCGCACCAGGGCCTGTAAAGAAGATTTATTTAAAGGATCTTCAGCCCATTTTGTAGCTCAGAGTTCTTAGGGGCCCGCCCAGTCTGCTGGACTGGGCGGGCCCCTAAGCACTGCGGCCCTGTCGCAATTGCAACCCCTGCAAACGCGGTAGTTACGCCCCTGGTTAGATAGCCACTGACAGACACATGTTGTGGTGGCTGATCTTGTGGGAACATATTGTCATGCAGCTGCAATGCAGGTCTGTGCAAGCTCCACCAGATGGCAATAGAGTGAAGGTAAGACTGCACACTCCCAGGGCAGACCTGCAATGCAGCTGCAGGGCTACCACAAGGTGGCAGCAGAATCGTCAAACTAGCCAAGTCAGCAACAAGCGGTCAAACATAGCACCAGAGGGCTATGCAAACACATGGTCAGAAGCAAGCCAAAAGGTAAGAACCAGATGGGAGCGCGATACCAGAGGAAAAGCCGAAGGGGTAGTCAGAAACAAGCCAGGAGGTCAGAAAACTGAAGCAAGCTAAGTAATACCAAAATGGAGGATGGAAAAAGAGGTCAGGGAGCAAGTCGGGATATACACCCAACGGGCACACATACAGAGAAACATGATTACTAACAGAGTAACCTAGGTCAGCTGCTCAGGCTGAGAGACTGGGAACTATCACCGACACCGGACCTCGGTCATAAGGCAACTAAATAGCCGCCCTCACCCCAGAGAGAGGCAGATAGAATTAACTCCTGTCTGACCAGGACAGGATAAAGACAAAACAAAGTTTGACAACTTTGTCACTGTGCACCCTCGACTATACCTGCCATCCTACTATAATGTCCTCACCCCGTGGTATGGGAAAATAAAGGACTTTTATCGCAACACTACTTGGTGAGTGCCACATTTTCATTTTTTTCTCCGCATATGATATATACTTCATGACTAGTGTTGAGCATTCCGATACCGCAAGTATCGGGTATCGGCCGATATTTGCTGTATCGGAATTCCGATACCGAGATCCGATACTTTTGTGATATCGGGAATCG
This sequence comes from Ranitomeya variabilis, assembly GCF_051348905.1. NCBI lineage: Eukaryota > Metazoa > Chordata > Amphibia > Anura > Dendrobatidae > Ranitomeya > Ranitomeya variabilis. The sequence continues at coordinate 974,845,731 of NC_135233.1, read as the reverse complement.
GTATCGGGATCGATATTAATGTGTAAAATAAAGAATAAAAATAAAAAATATTGATATACTCACCTGTCCGACGCAGCCTGGACCTTAGCGATGTAAGCCGCTCACGCGACCAATCACAGGCCGCAACGTCATCTAAGGTCTTTCAAGTGCTCATTCTTAGGAACGGAAGCTGCCAGTTACAGCGGTAAGGTCCAGGCTGCGTCGGAGAGGTGAGTTTATCAATATTTTTTCTTTTTATTCTTTATTTTACACATTAATATGGATCCCAGGGCCTGAAGGAGAGTTTCCTCTTATTCAGACCCTGGGAACCATACAGGATACCTTCCGATACTTGGTGTCCCATTGACTTGTATTGGTATCGGGTATCGGTATCGGCGATATCCGATACTTTTCGGGTATCGGCCGATACTATCCGATACCGATACTTTCAAGTATCGGACGGTATCGCTCAACACTATTCATGACACATTTTTGTTGAGCACCACGTTTAAAGAGTGTGAATCACCACCAACTGGCGGCAAAATAGACGACTTATACAAGATATATTAATTGCCATTTAAACCTAGTGCCATTCTACCTCGTCCCTCTTTTAAAGTAACATAAATGGTTTGGACGTTGAAATTCAACTGGTGATTCTTCTTTTCCCAAGCATTATATGAACAAGAGTTGGAGTAAGATGTAGAGAGTTCCTTAAGATTAGGGATGAGCGTACCCATGAAAGTTCAAACTCTGCTACCCGACCCAAACTTTATTCTAAAGTTCAGTTCAGATTCAATGGACTTCCCCTGGAACTATGGAATGCCGAACATTGCACTGGACTTCTGCGAATAGTCTGTATTTGGCATTCATCACCGGACACTTATTGTCTGATGCAAACTCTGAACTTTCAAGAAGCCGTATATACTCTAGTATAAGCCGAGATTTTCAGCCCTTTTTTTAGGTTGAAAGTGCCCGGTTTATACTCTAGTCACCCCTACCGGTCTGTCTCGCATCTCCCCCGGGCCGTCTCTCTTCCCCGGGGGTGTTTCTTACCTCCTCCTTCAGAGCAGCAGCAGCCAAGCAGTGTGATCCTGGCATGTATTGAGTCCCAGAGATAGCGGTGTGCCGGTTACATATGGAGCAAGTGGTAACCGTACAGCAGGTGAATGTTGCGGGTGGCCTTTATTTTCAGTGCCGCACGCTTCACTTCCGGTGATGTTACGAATATTCATAAGCCATAATGAGCAGGACCGGAATTGAAGTGTGCGCAGTGAAAATACAAGCCACCCACTACCTCCACCTGCCGTACGGCTACCGCTTGCCTCCACGACTGATACTGCTGCTCTCTAAGTTACCGGCACGCTGCTACCTCCAGGACTCCATATATTACAGGATGGTGCTGCTCCGCCACCACCGCTGCTGTGAAGTGGGTAAGAAACACCCCCATGGGAGACTCGTGGACTGACAGTGAGAGGGGAGACTTGCAGGGAGAGGGGAGACTCCCAGACCCAGTAGCTGCTGCATCTCCCCCCTCAACGTATACTTGAGTCAATAAGTTTTCTCGGTTTTTTAAGTAAAATTAGGTACCTCGGCTTATACTCTGGTCGGCTTATACTCGAGTATATATGGTAATTTACACTCATTTCTAATTAAGATGTCTCTTAATTAAGATGTATGTCTCTTAAAATCAACTGGGCTAAGTTGACCAGAACTGGCATAAAAATGACAATAGTTTCAAATATTGCTGCGAATCACAAGTAGCAAAAAAATTTCGCAACATTTCAATCAGTTTTACACCAGAATTCTGAAGAAAGCAGTTTGATGAATTGGCTCCATAATCAGTACTTTTTGATGCATTTATTCGGTGGATGGGCTGTGTTTACCTTGATCCTTTGGGTGCAACACAGAGGCCAAATAAATAAGGGTCAGGCTATTCCAGATTTACTCCTACTCCAAAAATAATAAAGAATTCATGTACAATTAATTGGGGATTCTTAAATATTAAGCAACCCCAAATTAAATAAGTACTAGCTGATTCAGAAGTCCATGGTGTTGCGGACAGAATAGTGTCTACACAATCTATAAACGGTCATACCTCAAGATTGAAGTCATTACTTGTGTAACGCCCATTTAATTCTGAACACCTGACTTTAAATTTTCGACCAAAGATAGAAGCAGAATCCCAATGACGATAGCGAACTTGACGTAAAACCTCTTCATAGCTTTTCATTGTGTCTATACCTGAAATATTTAGCACAAGTTGATTGAAGGGTCACAGCATAGTGAAAAATAGAAATAATGTAACATGCAAACATTTATTATTATAGTTACAAGAAATACAGGGTATCTGATCTATGGATTATAAGAAGACATCTGAGCACTTCCGCCTGGATCTCCATGTTCCAACACTATGTAACATATGATAAAACATTAATGGCTACCACTTGTTACAGAAACATTTTATATGTTATAGAAGTTTGTTTCCTTGTGAAGAAAAGACAAAAGGCATATTATCATCCATACATACCATAGATGGAATAGCCTTTAGTTGAGTTGGTGGCATTGAGATGTTTTCCTTGCAAGGCACTGAGATCTAACTCCAAACATTCCTGTTTAGTGTTCAGTTCCTCACCAGTGATCAAGATATCACAGAAATCCAAATGATGTAAAGTTTCTGTCATTACCACTGCACCTTAAGATAAAAATACAGCACAGTACTGGTTAGTTGCAAAAGAAAATATCAAAAACACTAATCTGGAATGTTATTTAGCAAGCAATGCATTTTTTTATAAAAAATAAAAATTCTGTGCAGATATTACATTGTACTTCTACAGAAGATCACTACTTTGACAAGACCAACTGTAATCTTTCTTTCAAGATTATTTCATTTCCAATGTACAATATGTTTGCTTTTTTTGCGAGGATCGCCACTTCCAATTGTCTTGAAAAGATTTTTCTGTGAATAGTTCAAATTAGGCTTCATGCACAGAGACACAGATCCTCTATGGCAGTACACAGATGCTGCATTGCTCCTTAGTAAGGAGATTAGAAGAAATTCTTCTAATGGAGAATGCAGCAGAGCATGTGGAGTTGGATGAGCATGCATAGTTTTTTTTCTTTCTGAGGTACATGGATCCTTGTGAAGAAGCAGGAACTCTATTAAGGTCATTTTATGGCTCCATACAAAATAAGTCTTGATATTGCTGAAAGATAGAAACTTTAATAAAATAACCAAGGTAACTGCTAAACAACTTTGTAACCTTACTTCTAGTGATGGAAAAGTTTGTATGGCTTTAATATGGATTGATACATGCAGTAAGAAGCCTTTAGGGGGATCCCATAATTTCCAAAAATGGTATTTACCTGCAGATGTAGGCATTTAAATCTTATTTAGCCAGATTATTGGAGCAGTGGATACAAGCACGACATGAAGTTATAATCTCTCTGCAGTCACACTCTTCCAATTAATGGGGTCATGAAGGAAATGGTAACCGACACCTCTCACAGCACAGTAAGTGTGCTATAATCACTATACTCACACTAATGCTGCAAAGCAGACTGTCAATTAAATTGCCACTGACTTATTAGAGACTGTAATTGCTCCCTGCACCACCCCAATAATTGGAATTGTGCAGCCTCACATAGAATAAAATAATAGAACAGACCCTTCAAGTAAATTGGCAAAAGCCTACAAAATAACAGGTGTGTATAGGCCGAGTGTCAAGAATAAGCACTTTCAGATAAAAAAAAACTCATGATAAAAAAAAATAGATAAAGGAAAATGTCACTTGTGTGTGTTAGGTGTCGAGTTCCCGCCTCAGCACAGGGGTAATCTCGAGCCATCTCCACTGCGGTCTCTCATCCTTCTCCAGCCGCAGTGGAGCCTGCTCAGCGGAGACGTCGGTCCCAGTATCAAATCTGTTATGTGCATGCGCCAGTGTGGTCACATTTATGTGTGTTCAGGAACTCGGCTGAAATAAGCCCCTAGAATGCCGGCACCTCTGGCGAGACTGTGTGCGTGGATTTAGGGCCCCGGCCCCTAGAATACCGGCTCCTCCGGTGAGGAGATTGTATGTTTGCGTGACCACAGACTGCCTTCAGCTCGGCAGTTAGCTGTGAACTCCTGTGGGGTTAACAGGGCACAGCATGTTGTTTCCGTGCGACTCTGTGAAGTAACAGAGTTCGCTTAAACCGCCATATAGTGCCGTCATTTGCTAGCAGCAGGTTCCTCCTGCACGGTGGACCCCGGGCTGCGAACGTACCAATAATAACATCTATATTTACTCGGTGCGTTCCGCTAGCCCTAACATAATACTAGCGCCAGGGTCTGGCTAGCAATGGCGGACAAACAGCAATCTTTGCGGTACATCCAGCAGCTGGAGGGTAGGTTGGCGGCTCTCAAGTGCACAACCTCAGCTGTGGATGTTACCGCAGTAGCTGTTCAGGCTGCTAGCGTGGCTGCAGCAGCTTTGTCCACTGCCACTCCTGTTCCGACCCTATCTCGCCTCCCGCTGCCAGAAAAATTCTCTGGTAATGGCAAATCATGTAGGGGTTTCGTGAGCCAGTGCTCTATACACCTCGAGCTCCTGGCTGCACGTTTCCCTACAGAGCGGGCAAAGGTGGCATTCATTATGTCTCTCCTGTCAGACAGGGCATTGGAGTGGGCTACGCCGCTGTGGGAGCATGGCGATCATGTGGTGCAGAGTGCTCCGCTGTTTCTGAGCACTCTGAAACAGGTCTTTTTAGGACCTCGAGTCACCCATGATATGGCGCTCCAACTGTTGGCATTGACTCAGGGCTCGTCCTTGGTCAGCCATTTTGCCATCCACTTCCGCTCCTTAGCATCTGAGCTGGAGTGGTCAGATAAAGCCCTCATCCCTATATTTTGCAGGGGGCTGACTGACCATGTTAAGGATGCTCTGGCCACTAGGGAAATTCCCGCCACACTGGAGGAGTTAATAGCTGTATCTACTCGTATTGACCTCCGTTTTAACGAGCGGAGGTTAGAGCGAGCCCAGTGTAGGCAGAGGTTTTGGCTGGCTCCCACCTTTGCCAAACCTTTTGAATCTCTGGTCCAGGCACCCGAGTCACATGAGGCCATGGATGTCCTCAGCAGTCGGGGAAACGTCAGCGTCTAGTGGTAGTAGGTGGAGGTTCACTAGACACTGCGACATTTGCCTCCAAATTGTCCTTTAAGGGGACAATTACCATTGGCCCATCCACTCATTCGGTAGAGCTTTGTGTGGATTCCGGGGCGGAGAGCAATTTTATGTCTTCTGCCTTCTCCCAGCGACATGCAATACCTCTGGTGATGCTCGACCAACCAGTGACCGTACGAGTGGTGAATGGGTTGACACTGCCCTCACAGATTACACACCAGACCATCCCATTTACTCTATCCATGTCGCCATCTCATCAGGAGATAATATCTCTGCTCGTCATTCCTGAGGGAATTGATGAGGTCCTCTTAGGGATACCTTGGCTACGGTACCACTCTCCTAATATTGAGTGGTCCACAGGCAGGATTTTGGGATGGAGTGAATCTTGTGGGGGTAGATGTCAGAGGGAATGCGTTCAGGTTGCTACTACAGAGGTACCCGCAGATCTCTCCTCTCTCCCCAAGCAATATTGGCCCTATGTGGATGTGTTCTCCAAAAGGGCTGCGGAGACTCTTCCACCTCACTGCCCCTATGACTGTCCTATTGACCTCTTGCCTGGTGCTGAGCCTCCCCGGGGTCGAGTCTACCCATTGTCTCTCCCAGAGATGGAGGCAATGTCTCAGTACATCCAGGAGAATCTGGCAAGGGGATTCATTAGGAAGTCTGTGTCACCTGCAGGGGCTGGTTTCTTCTTCGTGCAGAAGAAGAACAGAGAATTACGTCCATGCATAGATTACAGGGGTCTTAACGCCATCACCATTAAGAACAAGTACCCTCTGCCCCTGATATCTGAGCTTTTTGACAGGCTTCGGGGAGCAAGAGTGTTTACTAAACTAGATCTGCGGGGTGCTTACAACCTGATTCGCATCCGTGAGGGGGACGAATGGAAGACAGCTTTTAACACCAGGGATGGGCACTATGAATATCTGGTGATGCCCTTTGGGCTTTGTAATGCCCCTGACATTTTCCAAGACTTTGTAAACAATATCTTCCGGGATATGCTCTCCACCTCGGTTGTAGTCTACCTGGATGATATTCTCATCTACTCTCCAGAAATAGATTCCCACTGGAGAGATGTGTGCAAAGTCTTCAACCTCCTACGGGCAAATTCCCTCTATGCCAAGTTGGAGAAATGTGTGTTTGAGCAGGAGTCTTTGCTTTTCCTGGGCTATATCATCTCGGCCCAAGGATTGGCTATGGATCCTGCCAAGCTACAGGCTGTGATGGACTGGCAGGAATCCCATTCTCTCAAAGCGGTGCAGCGCTTTATGGGGTTCATTAATTAGTATCGCCAGTTCATTCCCCACTTCTCAACTTTGGTAGCTCCTTTGGTTGCCCTCACCAAAAAGGGAGCAAATCCCAAGTTGTGGTCAGAAGAGGTCTCCAAGGCCTTCCTCTCTATTAAGTCCCACTTTGCTAGTGCTCCCATTCTACATCGCCCCGATGTAGATAAACCTTTCATAATGGAGGTGGATGCCTCATCTGTCGGTGCTGGAGCAGTCTTATTCCAAAAGGATGCTCAAGGTCGGAAGCATCCTTGCTTCTTTTTCTCTAAGACCTTCACACCGGCGGAGAGGAATTATTCCATCAGGGACAGGGAGTTGCTAGCTATGAAGTTGGCCTTCTCGGAGTGGAGACATCTCTTGGAGGGGGCTCGTTTTCCCTTCCAAGTTTTCACCGGCCACAAGAACTTGGTCTATATTCAGACTGCCCAGCGGCTAAATTCTCGCCAGGCCAGATGGTCCCTGTTCTTCTCCCGGTTCCATTTCACCCTCCATTTTCTCTCCGGGGAGAAGAACATTTGTGCCGATGCTCTATCCTGCTCTGTAGTGTCATCAGCGGAGCAGGAGGAGGAGGAACCTCTGCTTATTGTCCCTTCTGAGAGTCTGAGGACCGTGGCTCCGGTTTCGCTAGAGCCTGTGCCCCGGGTAAGACTTTCGTGCCAGCAAATTTGCAACCGGAGGTTCTCTCTTGGGCTCACTTGTCCAGGGTGGGTGGACACTTTGGGACCAAAAGGACATCTGAGCTTCTGGTGAGGACGTACTGGTGGCCGAATGGCCCGTGACGTCGGAGACTATATTCGGGCGTGTGTCTCCTGTGCCAAAAATAAGTCTCCTCGACAACGGCTAGCTGGCTTACTTTATCCCATGCCGGTGGTAGACAGGCCCTGGGAGATGGTCGGGATGGACTTTGTGGTGGGCTTACCCAAGTCCCGTGGCTGCACCATTATTTGGGTGATCACCGACCATTTTTCCAAAATGGTGCATTTGGTGCCTCTTCCACGGCTACCTTCTTGCACAGGCTCTGGCAGCGTTGTTTATTAAACATGTCTTTCGCCTACACAGTATGCTGGACAAAATTGTCAGTGACCGAGGTCCCCAGTTTGCATCTCGGTTCTGGAGAGAGCTTTGTCGTCTACTCAGCATTGAGTTGAAACTCTCTTCAGCATATCATCCCGAGACGAATGGGTTGGTAGAGAGGGCCAACCAGACTCTGGTCACATATCTGCGACATTTTGTTTCTGCTAGGCAGGATGACAGGGCATCCTTGCTACCATGGGCGGAGTTTGAACTTAACAATGCCGTAGCCGACTCCACTGGTCAGACTCCATTCCTCCTTAATTACGGTCAGCATCCGTGGGTTCCTGTGCCTATGCCCGTGTCTTCTGCTGACTCCAGGGTGGCAGACTGGGCTGTGGAAGCACAGGACATTTGGGACCGCACTCAGGATGCCATCCGGGCCTCCAAGGAGAGAATGAGGTCCTCCGCCAATGCACATCGGCGCCCCGCTCCAATCTTTGCTCCTGGCGACTTAGTGTGGCTCTCCGCCCGTAAAATCAGTCTGCAAGTTGAGTCCACTAAGTTTGCACCTTGCTACTTGGGTCCCTTCAAGGTCCACGAACAGGTTAACCCTGTGGTCTACCATCTGGCCCTTCCTCTACGCCTGGGTATCACCGACACCTTTCATATGTCCCTCTTAAAGCCCGTATACATGTCCCAATTTTCTGAGTCATCTGCCGGGACATCAGGTTCATCTTCGGATGATTACGAGGTGAACGCTATCTTGGGGTGCAAGTTGGTACATGGCAAAACATTTTATTTGGTGGATTGGAGGGGTTATGGCCCAGAGGACAGGTCCTGGGAGCCTGCTGAGCATATTCGAGCTCCGCAGCTCATTCCTGCATTCGAACGTAGCGAGGTCCAAGGAGGGGGGCCCTAGGAGGGGGATAATGTTAGGTGTCGAGTTCCCACCTCTGCACAGGGGGAATCTCGAGCCACCTCCACTGCGGTCTCCCATCCTTCTTCAGCCGCAGTGGAGCCTGCTCAGCGGAGACATCGGTCCCAGCGACTGACTCAGGCAGATACCCTGTGCCTGGTTACTGCTGTTCTTCCAGGTTCTGCCATTAAGACCGGTGCTGGGCAGCGGCAAGCAGACGCTTTTGGGACTAAGCCCTGCTTTTCACCTTCTGAGCATGCCCAGGGTGAGATCTATTATTGGAGGTCGAGGGTCACATGCTTTGATACTGCAGCAAAACCCATTGGTCCTCCAGGAAGGTCCTGAAGGTGCTCAGGCTCTGTGGTAGCCTGTCATTGGACCTTCTTGGAAGGTCATGTACGTGCTGCAGCTATAAAGGTTCGCATGGCCGCACGGCCATGCGCTAGTATCAAATCTGTTATGTGCATGCGCCAGTGTGGTCACATTTATGTGTGTTCAGGGACTCGGCTGAAGTAAGCCCCTAGAATACTGGCTCCTCCGGTGAGGAGATTGTATGTTTGCATGACCACAGACTGCCTTCAGCTCGGCAGTTAGCTGTGAACTCCTGTGGGGTTAACAGGGCACAGCGTCTTATTTCCGTGCGACTCTGTGAAGTAACAAAGTTCACTTAAACTGCCATATAGTGCCGTCATTTGCTAACAGCAGGTTCCTCCTGCATGGTGGACCCGGGGCTGCGAACGCACCAATAATATCATCTATATTTACTCGGTGCATTCCGCTAGCCCTAACAGTGTGTCACATCCTCCTGGGAGTTTTGGGGTAGAAGATTACCACTGTAATAATTATAGGGGATAACTCAGGAGACTCTTTGCGTGAAACAAGACAACTACAGGACACAGTTTTATAAGTGGTAAAGTCTATATTATAACAGTGAATGATTCAAACAGGTGCAGAGAGAAACTCAAGTCCACAACACTTGGTGCAAATAACAAACGCAGCTTAGCAGTCTATAGGAAACTTCAGAGGAAAATGCAATCAAGCAGAAAGTCTATGAAGCACAGTTATTCTTGAGGATACTTGACATGAATAAGTCCTTGTCTTAGTCCAGGCACAGATAGATAAGCTTATAAGGCAGTTCAAATAATATCTTAGCTCAACCAGGGAGGCCTGGTTAACAGTCTCAGGTTATTGCAAGGCAGCAACAGCTTACAAGACCAGCAAATTCAGATGGAGGAAAACATGAACAGCAGATGAAGGAGGATTACTGGAAACTTGTGTATGCAGCAGTAACTCAGAGCAGAGTAGCAGGATCACCACACAGGTTCACAGGAGCAGGTGTATAGCCAGGGAGTAATCAGAGGTCAGGAGCTGGATGCAAGGCAGAATACTTTAGCACAGACTGAAGGCTGGGGTGGAGTTTTATAACAGGAGACACAGTGCACATGAGACCAAAGATGCCATCTTGAGAAAGGGCAGTAATGCACAAAAGGTAAAAAATGTTCAGAGTCCTGACAACCACCTATTGTGAATCACATATCTTCCATTTGCCTTGTGTGTTTGTGTCCCATATTAAGTGGATTTGGTTTCCTTTGGTGCTGAACAGGTTAGCAACCCTTTCTATGCTGGTCAGAAACTTGCAGCTCTATTTTCAGCTTCTTCTGATCTTGTCATTACCTCTCCCTATAAAACTTGGCCAGACCCTCTCAGTCTTGCCAGTAAAAGCTTTTCTTCCTAGATCCTTGGAGATGCTGGGGTGAATAAAAGCTTGTTGTTGCTTCTGGAGATTTGTCTTCCTGTGCTTAATGCTAAAGTGATGTGGCTGGAGTGGAGTTGTTGTGGTAATAGTCTTTAGTTTGCTGTAGTACGTGTGTGTTTATCTCCTGGTCCCTATTACTATTTGGTGAGTTTGCATGTTTGTTACTTTCTGCTATCCCAGTTTTGTCTTTGGGTCTTGTTTGCCTTATATTTCTGTTCTAGGCATCATGAGCTGTGGGAGGGGACAAATCAGGAGATAACAGGGGGACAGTAAAGTTGGAAATTTGGGCCTCTCTACCTTCAAGAGTACAAGCAGGACAGGAATAGTTAGGGTTCCAGTTCCAGGGAAATTAAAAGACCCTCTTCCTTACCAAAGACCGTCATACTGTGACAGAAAATGTCAACACAGGAAGCTATTGCACTACGTAAGCCCAGAGTGAAAAAGCTGACAGGCTGCACTTTGGCGATTAGCCACGTGGCATTTTCCTGACTTCTTGAATGTTTCTAGGTGCAATTTGGCACTCCTTTGACAAATAATCGGACTTGCCATAGATTGAATTAATTTCCATATGATTGGCCATCCTGTGTTATGATCCTTAGTGGCTGAGGATCACAAAATAGACTAGCTAAGTTACTGAACATAAAACAAGCTCTAGGGAGGTGGTAACTGGACTGACCGCAAAACCTGATCCTAACCAACACACTAAAGGTAGCCGGTGAACGTGCCTAAATTCCTGGACGTCTCGACGCAGCCTGAGAAACTACCCCTATAGAGAAAGTAACACCTCACTTGCCTCAGAGAAATGACCCCAAAGATATAGGAAGCCCCCAACAAATAATAACGGTGAAGTAAGGGGAAAATACAAAACGTAGAAATGAAAACAGATTCAGCAAATGAGGCCCACTAATACTAGATAGCAGAAGACAGACAGGGAGCTGTGCGGTCAGTAAAAAACCCTATACAAAATATCCACGCTGAGAATTCAAGAACCCCCACACCAACTAACGGTGTGAGGGGAGAAACTCAGCCCCCTAGAGCTACCAGCAAGCAAGGAAATCACATATTAGCAAGCTGGACAAGGACAAATAAATAATCAAGCAACATATTGAACACTGATGAGCAAAAAATAACCAAACAGAAACTTAGCTTCTCTTGGCGAGACTGATAACGAAGGAATTCAGGAGAGATCAAAATAGCACTGAATACATCGACAGCAGGCAACCACTGAAAGTCCAGGTGAGCTAAACAGGAAACCAGCTAACAGATAACGAGACAGCTGAACCAGCCTCAGACCTACAGAATGACACAAAGAGCCACCAGAGGGAGCCCAAAGACAGCACTCACACAGTACCACTTGTGACCACAAGAGGGAGCCCAAAAACAGAGTTCACAACAGTACCCCCCCCTTGAGGAGGGGTCACCGAACCCTCATCAAAACCCCCAGGGCGATCAGGATGAGCCACATGGAAGGCATGAACCAAATCGGCCGCATGAACATCAGGGGCGACAACCCAGGAATTATCCTCCTGACCATAGCCCTTCCACTTAACCAAATACTGAAGCCTCCATCTAGAAATATGAGAATCCAAGATCTTCTCCACCACGTACTCCAATTCGCCCTCAACCAGCACCGGGGCAGTGGGCTCAACAGAAGGAACCACAGGCACCACATACCTCCGCAACAAAGACCTATGGAACACGTTATGAATAGCAAACGACGGTGGAAGGTCCAAACGAAATGACACCGGGTTAAGGATTTCCAAAATCTTATAAGGACCGATGAAGCGAGGCTTGAATTTAGGAGAGGAGACCTTCATAGGAACATACCGAGAAGACAGCCATACCAAATCCCCAACACGAAGTCGGGGACCCACACCGCGACGGCGGTTGGCAAAGCGCTGAGCCTTCTCCTGTGACAACTTCAAATTGTCCACCACATGGTTCCAAATCTGCTGCAACCTATCCACCACAGAATCCACCCCAGGACAGTCAGAAGGCTCAACCTGACCCGAGGAAAAATGAGGATGAAAACCAGAATTGCAGAAAAAAGGCGAAACCAAAGTAGCAGAACTAGCCCGATTATTAAGGGCAAACTCGGCCAATGGCAAAAAAGTCACCCAATCATCCTGATCAGCAGAAACAAAACATCTTAAATAAGTTTCCAAGGTCTGATTACTTCGCTCGGTTTGGCCATTCGTCTGAGGATGGAAGGTGTTATGATCCTAGTGGCTGAGGATCACAAATCTAACCAGCTAAGTAGAAGAAAATACGACGAGCTCTGGGGATGTGGTAACTGGACTGACCGCAAACCTGATCCTAACCGCAACAATATAGGCAGCCGTGGAATGTTTCCTGAAATCCTAGACGTCTCTTCACGGCCTGAGAAACTGACTACCCCTTAAGAGAAAGTAAAGACCTCACTTGCCTCAGAGAAATAACCCCAGAGATATAGAAGCCCCCCACAAATAATAACGGTGAGTTAAGAGGAAAAGACAAACGCAGAGATGAAACAGGTTAAGCATATGAGGCCCGCTAACGCTAGATAGCAGAAAATAGCAAGGGATCTGTGTGGTCAGTAAAAAACCCTATGCAAAAATATCCAGGCAGAGAATGCGAGAACCCCCACACCAACTAACGATGTGGGGGGAGCAACTCAGCACCCCAGAGCACCAGCAAGCTGGGAAATCACATATTAGCAAGCTGGACAAAACTCATCATATACTAGGAAACATATTGAACACAGATGAGCAAAAATAAGCAAACAAAACTTAGCTTCTCTTGGAGAGACTGATAACGGATGTAGACAGGAGCAATCAGAATAGCACTGAATACAACGACAACAGGCAAGGAATGAAGGACCAGCTGGATTAAATAGGAAACCTAACTAGCAGATGACAAGACAGCTGATCCCAGCCAGAAACCTGCAAAATAACAAAAAGAGCCACCAGGGGGAGCCCAAAGGGAGAACTCACACAGTACCACTCACGACCACAGGAGGGAGCCCAGAAACAGAGTTCACAACAGCACCCCCCCTTGAGGAGGGGTCACCGAACCCTCACCAGAACCCCCAGGGCGATCAGGGTGAGCCACATGGAAGGCACGAACCAAATCGGCCGCATGAACATCAGAGGCGACAACCCAGGAATTATCCTCCTGACCATAGCCCTTCCACTTAACCAAATACTGAAGCCTCCGTCTTGAAATACGAGAATCCAAGATCTTCTCCACCACGTATTCCAATTCTCCCTCAACCAGCACCGGAGCAGGAGGCTCAACAGAAGGAACCACAGGCACCACATACCTCCGCAACAAAGACCTATGGAACACATTATGGATGGTAAACGATGCCGGGAGGGCCAAACGAAATGACACAGGGTTGAGGATTTCCAAAATTTTATAAGGACCGATAAAACGAGGTTTAAACTTAGGAGAAGAAACCTTCATAGGAACATAACGAGAAGACAACCACACCAAATCCCCCACACGAAGTCGGGGACCCACACAGCAACGACGGTTAGCAAAGTGCTGAGCCTTCTCTTGTGACAACGTCAAATTGTCCACCACATGGTTCCAAATCTGCTGCAACCTATCCACCACAGAATCCACCCCAGGACAGTCAGAAGACTCAACCTGACCCGAGGAAAAACGAGGATGAAAACCAGAATTACAAAAAAAAGGCGAAACCAAAGTAGCCGAACTAGCCCGATTATTAAGGGCAAACTCGGCCAATGGCAAAAAAGTCACCCAATCATCCTGGTCAGCAGAAACAAAACATCTCAAATAAGTTTCCAAGGTCTGGTTAGTTCACTCGGTTTGGCCATTCGTTTGAGGATGGAAGGCCGACGAAAAAGACAAATCAATGCCCATCTTAGCACAAAAGGACCGCCAAAATCTGGACACAAACTGGGATCCTCTGTCAGACACAATGTTTTCAGGGATGCCGTGCAGACGAACCACATTCTGAAAAAATAACGGAACCAAATCGGAGGAAGAAGGCAACTTAGGCAAGGGCACCAAATGGACCATTTTAGAAAAACGATCACAAACAACCCAGATGACAGACATTCTCTGAGAGACCGGAAGATCCAAAATAAAATCCATGGAAATATGCATCCAAGGCCTCTTAGGAACCGGCAAAGGCAAAAGCAAACCACTGGCATGAGAACAGCAAGGCTTAGCCCGAGCACAAATCCCACAGGACTGCACAAAGGAACGCACATCCCGCGACAAGAAAGGCCACCAGAAGGATCTAGCCACCAAATCTCTGGTACCAAAAATCCCAGGATGACCCGCCAACACTGAAGAATGGACCTCGGAAATAACTCTGCTGGTCCATCTATCTGGGACAAACAGTCTCTCTGATGGACAACGGTCAGGTCTATCCACCTGAAATTCCTGTAACACCCGTCGCAAATCTGGGGAAATGGCAGACAAAATTACCCCCCCTTTGAGGATACCAGCCGGCTCAGAAACTCCAGGGGAGTCAGGCACAAAACTCCTAGAAAGAGCATCAGCCTTCACGTTCTTCGAACCAGGAAGGTACGAGACCACGAAATCGAAACGTGAGAAAAACAACGACCAACGAGCCTGTCTAGGATTCAACCGCTTGGCCGACTCAAGATAAATCAAATTTTTATGATCAGTCAAGACCACCACACGATGCTTAGCTCCCTCTAGCCAGTGTCACCACTCCTCAAATGCCCACTTCATTGCCAACAACTCCCGATTACCAACATCATAATTTCGCTCAGCTGGCGAAAATTTTCTTGAAAAGAAGGCACATGGCTTCATCACAGAGCAATCAGAGCTTCTCTGTGACAAAACAGCCCCTGCTCCAATTTCAGAAGAATCAACCTCGACCTGGAAGGGAAGAGAGACATCTGGCTGACATAAAACTGGAGCCGAAGAAAACCGGCGCTTCAGCTCCTGAAAGGCCTCAACCGCCGCAGGAGACCAGTTAGTCACATCAGAACCCTTCTTGGTCAAATCCGTCAAAGGTTTAACCACACCAGAAAAATTAGCAATGAAGCGACGGTAAAAATTAGCAAAACCCAAGAACTTCTGAAGACTCTTAACCGATGTAGGTTGAGTTCAATCATGAATAGCCTGGACCTTGACTGGGTCCATCTCAATAGAAGAAGGAGAAAAAATAAAGCCCAAAAAGGACACTTTCTGGACTCCGAAGAGACATTTGGAACCCTTCACAAATAAGGCATTGGCACGCAGGACCTGAAATACCATCCTGACCTGCTTCACATGGGATTCCCAATCATCTGAAAAGACCAAAATATCATCCAGATACACAATCATAAATTTATCCAGATATTCTCGGAAGATATCGTGCATGAAGGACTGAAACACAGAAGGGGCATTAGAAAGTCCAAAAGGCATCACCAAGTACTCAAAATGGCCTTCGGGCGTATTAAATGCTGTTTTCCATTCATCGCCCTGTTTTATACGCACAAGATTATATGCACCGCGAAAATCTATCTTGGTGAACCAACTAGACCCCCTAATCCGATTAAACAGATCAGACAACAATGGCAAGGGATACTGGAATTTGACCGTGATTTTATTTAGAAGGCGATAATCTATACAGGGTCTCAACGAACCATCTTTCTTGGCCACAAAAAAGAATCCCGCACCAAGAGGGGACGAGGAGGGGCGAATATGTCCCTTCTCCAAAGACTCTTTTACATAGCTCCGCATAGCGGCATGCTCTGGTACAGACAAATTAAACAGTCGTCCCTTAGGGAACTTACTACCAGGAATCCAATTTATAGCACAATCACAATCCCTATGAGGAGGTAGGGCACTGGATTTTGGCTCATCAAACACATCCTGGTAGTCCGACAAAAACTCAGGGACTTCAGAAGGAGTAGAGGAAGCAATTGATACCAAGGGGGCATCGCCATGAATTCCCTGGCAACCCCAACTCAACACAGACATAGCTTTCCAATCCAGGACTGGATTATGAGCCTGCAACCATGGCAGACCCAACACGACAACGTCATGCAAATTATATAACACAAGAAAGCGAATCACCTCCTGATGTACAGGAGTCATGCACATGGTCACTTGGGTCCAGTACTGAGGTTTATTCTTGGCCAATGGCGTAGCATCAATTCCCTTCAATGGAATAGGGAACTGTAATGGCTCAAGGATAAAACCACAGCGCTTGGCAAATGACAAATCCATCAGATTCAGGGCGGCACCTGAATCTACAAAAGCCATAACTGAGTAGGATGACAGAGAGCAAATCAAAGTAACAGACAAAATGAATTTAGGCTGTACAGTACCAATGGTGACAGATCTAGCGAAGTTTTTTGTGTGTTTAGAGCATGCTGAGATAACATGAGCTGAATCACCACAGTAAAAGCACAACCCATTCTGACGTCTATGATTTTGCCGTTCAATTCTGGTCAGAATCCTATCACATTGCATAGACTCAGGTTTCTGTTCAGAAAACGCCGCCAGATGGTGCGCAGGTTTGCGCTCCCGCAAACGCCGATCAATCTGAATGGCCAAAGCCATTGACTCATTCAGACTCGCAGGCGTGGGGAACAACACCATAACATTCTTAATGGCTTCAGAAAGACCTTCTCTGAAATTTGCAGCCAGGGCACACTCATTCCATTGAGTAAGCACCGACCATTTCCGAAATTTTTGACAATACACCTCAGCTTCATCCTGGCCCTGAGAGAGAGCCAGCAAGGCCTTTTCTGCCTGGTTCTCAAGATTAGGTTGCTCATAAAGCAATCCAAGCGCCAGAAAAAACGCATCCACATTCAGCAATGCAGGATCTCCTGGCGCCAGGGAGAAAGCCCAATCTTGAGGGTCGCCACGTAACAGGGAGATAACAATTCTAACTTGCTGAGCGGAATCACCAGAGGAACGAGGTCTCAAAGAAAGAAATAATTTACAATTATTCTTAAAATTCAGAATCCTAGATCTATCTCCAGAAAAAAACTCAGGAATAGGTACTTTTGGCTCAGACATAGGACTGTGAACAACAAAATCCTGAATGCTTTGCACCCTTGCAGCAAGATGATCCACACTAGAAGTCAGACTCTGAATACCCATGTCTGCAGCTGAACTCAAAGCCACCCAAAGATTAAGGGGAGGAGAGAAGCAGGACACACTGCAGAGCAGAAAAAAAAAATTTAACTCAGGATTTCTCTTATCCCACTTTTGCGATGCATTTAACACTTTTGGCCTGTTGTACTGTTATGATCCTAGTGGCTGAGGATCACAAATCTAACCAGCTAAGTATAAGAAAATAGGACGAGCTCTGGGGATGTGGTAACTGGACTGACCGCAAACCTGATCCTAACCGCAACACTATAGGCAGCCGTGGAACGTTTCCTGAAATCCTAGACGTCTCTTCACGGCCTGAAAAACTGACTACCCCTAAAGAGAAAGTAAAGACCTCACTTGCCTCAGAGAAATAACCCCAGAGATATAGAAGCCCCCCACAAATAATAACGGTGAGTTAAGAGGAAAAGACAAACGCAGAGATGAAACAGGTTAAGCAAATGAGGCCCGCTAACGCTAGATAGCAGAAAATAGCAAGGGATCTGTGCGGTCAGTAAAAAACCCTATGCAAAAATATCCACGCAGAGAATGCGAGAACCCCCACACCAACTAACGATGTGGGGGGAGCAACTCAGCACCCCAGAGCACCAGCAAGCTGGGAAATCACATATTAGCAAGCTGGACAAAACTCATCATATACTAGGAAACATATTGAACACAGATGAGCAAAAATAAGCAAACAAAACTTAGCTTCTCTTGGAGAGACTGATAACGGATGTAGACAGGAGCAATCAGAATAGCACTGAATACAACGACAACAGGCAAGGAATGAAGGACCAGCTGGATTAAATAGGAAACCTAACTAGCAGATGACAAGACAGCTGATCCCAGCCAGAAACCTGCAAAATAACAAAAAGAGCCACCAGGGGGAGCCCAAAGGGAGAACTCACACAGTACCACTCACGACCACAGGAGGGAGCCCAGAAACAGAGTTCACAACAGGAAGGCCGACGAAAAAGACAAATCAATGCCCATCTTAGCACAAAAGATCCGCCAAAATCTGGACACAAACTGGGATCCTCTGTCAGACACAATATTTTCAGGAATGCCATGCAAGCGAACCACATTCTGAAAAAATAGAGGAACCAAATCGGAGGAGGAAGGCAACTTAGGCAAGGGCACCAAATGGACCATTCTGGAAAAACGATCACACACCACCCAGATGACAGACATTCTCTGAGAGACTGGAAGATCCGAAATAAAATCCGTGGAAATGTGTATCCAAGGCCTCTTCGGGACAGGCAAAGGCAAAAGCAAACCGCTGGCACGAGAACAGCAAGGCTTAGCCTGAGCACAAATCCCACAGGACTGCACAGAGGAACGCACATCCCGCGACAAGGAAGGCCACCAGAAGGACCTAGCCACCAAATCTCTGGTACCAAAAATCCCAGGATGGCCTGCCAACACCGAAGAATGAACCTCGGAAATAACTCTGCTGGTCCATCTATCTGGGACAAACAGTCTCTCTGGTGGGCAACGGTCAGGTCTATCCGCCTGAAATCTCTGCAGCACTCATCGCAAATCTGGGGAAATGGCAGACAAAATCACTCCCTCTCTCAGGATACCAGCCGGCTCTGAAACTCCCGGAGAGTCAGGCACAAAACTCCTAGAAAGAGCATCAGCCTTCATGTTCTTCGAACCAGGCAGGTACGAGACCACGAAATCGAAACAGGAGAAAAACAACGACCAACGAGCCTGTCTAGGATTCAGCCACTTGGCAGACTCGAGATAAATCAGATTTTTGTGATCAGTCAAGACCACCACACGATGCTTAGCTCCCTCGAGCCAATGTCGCCACTCCTCAAATGCCCACTTCATAGCCAAAACTCCCGATTACCAACATCATAATTCCGCTCGGCAGGCGAAAACTTTCTTGAAAAGAAAGCACAAGGCTTCATCACAGAGCAATCAGAGCTTCTCTGCGACAAAACAGCCCTGCTCCAATCTCAGAAGCATCAACCTCTACCTGAAAAGGGAGAGAGACATCAGGCTGACACAAAACTGGAGCCGAAGAAAACCGGCGCTTCAGC
Organism: Ranitomeya variabilis; assembly: GCF_051348905.1. NCBI lineage: Eukaryota > Metazoa > Chordata > Amphibia > Anura > Dendrobatidae > Ranitomeya > Ranitomeya variabilis. The sequence continues at coordinate 974,826,496 of NC_135233.1, read as the reverse complement.
TCCCGAAAGGCTTCCACGGCCGCAGGAGACCAATTAGTCACATCAGAACCCTTCTTGGTCAAATCCGTCAAGGGTTTAACCACGCCAGAAAAAATAGCAATGAAGCGACGGTAAAAATTAGCAAAACCCAAGAACTTCTGAAGACTCTTAACAGATGTAGGCTGAGTCCAGTCATGAATAGCCTGGACCTTGACTGGGTCCATCTCAATAGTAGATGGAGAAAAAATAAAACCCAAAAAGGAAACCTTCTGTTCTCCGAAGAGACATTTTGAGCCTTTCACAAATAAGGCATTAGCACGCAGGACCTGAAATACCATCCTGACCTGCTTCACATGGGACTCCCAGTCCTCAGAAAAGACCAAAATGTCATCCAGATACACAATCATAAATTTATCCAGATATTCTCGGAAGATGTCATGCATGAAGGACTGGAACACAGAAGGAGCATTAGAGAGTCCAAAAGGCATCACCAAGTACTCAAAATGGCCTTCGGGCGTATTAAATGCTGTTTTCCATTCATCCCCCTGCTTAATACGCACAAGGTTATACGCACCACGAAGATCTATCTTGGTGAACCAACTGGACTTCTTAATCCGAGCAAACAGATTCAGCAAATGAGGCCCACTAATACTAGATAGCAGAAGACAGACAGGGAGCTGTGCGGTCAGTAAAAAACCCTATACAAAATATCCACGCTGAGAATTCAAGAACCCCCACACCAACTAACGGTGTGAGGGGAGAAACTCAGCCCCCTAGAGCTACCAGCAAGCAAGGAAATCACATATTAGCAAGCTGGACAAGGACAAATAAATAATCAAGCAACATATTGAACACTGATGAGCAAAAAATAACCAAACAGAAACTTAGCTTCTCTTGGCGAGACTGATAACGAAGGAATTCAGGAGAGATCAAAATAGCACTGAATACATCGACAGCAGGCAACCACTGAAAGTCCAGGTGATCTAAATAGGAAACCAGCTAACAGATAACGAGACAGCTGAACCAGCCTCAGACCTGCAGAATGACACAAAGAGCCACCAGAGGGAGCCCAAAGACAGCACTCACACAGTACCACTTTTGACCACAAGAGGGAGCCCAAAAACAGAGTTCACAACAATCCTGTCCTCTCTGTTATGATCTGGTGACCTTGGAGCCACATGAAAACTTTCTCTGGAGTCGGTGGAACCTGTACTGACTGCAAATCCTGAACTAACACCGCAACTAGAAGTGTTATGATCCTAGTGGCAAGGATCGCAAGTAGGACTAGCTAAGTAACTAAACCGACTACAAACTCTGGGGAAGTGGTAACTGAATTGACCGCAACCTGATCCTATCCGCAAACAACTATAGGCAGCCGTGGAACGTTACCTGAAAATCCTAGACGTCTCTTCACGGCCTGAGAAACTGACTATTCCTAGAGAAAACGAAAGTCCTCACTTGCCTCAGTGAAATGACCCCAAAGATATAGAATAGCCCCCCACAAATATTAACGGTGAGTTAAGGGGAAAGCACAAACGCAGAGATGAAATTAGATTTAGCAAATGAGGCCCGCTAACACTAGAAAGCAGAAAATAGAAAGGGAACTGTGCGGTCAATTAAAAACCCTATTCAAAATATCCACGCAGAGATCGCTCGCACCCCCGCACCAACTAACGGTGCGGGGGAAGCAACTCTGTACCCCAGAGCAAACCAGCAGAAGAAATCACATATTAGCAAGCTGGACTAAACTCATAATACACAGAAATCATATTGCAGACTGATGAGCAAAAAATAATTAAACAGAACTTAGCTTCTCCTGAAGAGACTGAAACCGAAGATAATCAGGAGTAATCAGAATAGCACTGAGTACATTGACAGCCGGCAACAAGTGGAAGTGAAACAGAGCTAAATAGGAAACTCCCAAGTGAATAACGAGGCAGCTGATCAGCCACAGACCCGCAGGATAACAAACAAAGCCACCAGGGGAAGCCCAAAACAAAAGTCACACAATACCACCTGTGACCACAAGAGGGAGCCTGAAAACAGAGTTCACAACATAGAAGTAGCCGTGGGGTGTGCCTAACAAACCCTAGACACCTCGACACAGCCGGAGGACTAAATACCTCTGTAGATGGAAATAGGAATGCTATCTTGCCTCAGAGCAGACCTCCAAAGGATAGGCAGCCCCCCACGAATAATGACTGTGAGTAGGAGAAGAATAGACACACGCAGGTAGAAAACAGGATTTAGCAAAAGAGGCCACTCTAGCTAAATAGGAAAGGATAGGACAGATTACTAGGCGGTCAGTATTAAAACCCTTCCAAAAATATCCACAACAGATAATACAAAAAGTTCCGCAATCTAACTAAAGACATGGAATGTATATCTGCCACTCCAGAGAATCCAACAAGACTGAGAAAATACTGACACAATCTAAGCTGGACAAGAAAACACAAAGAATAGCACTGAATTGTGAAGCACACAGCATGTGTGCCACAGGAAAAAAAAACAGACACTTATCTTTGCTGATTTGGCAGAAAGGCAGGAGGAACCAGGCAGAGGTCCAACACCTCCCAACAACAATTGACAACTGGCAAGGACTAATGAATCCTGCACACCTAAATACCCCAGTCAGAACTGCAATCAGCAGACACACCTGACCAGGACTGCAACCCAGGGACAACTGCATTACCACCTACTACCACCGGAGGGAACACAAAAGCAGAATTCACAACAGTACCCTCAACTTGAGGAGGGGTCACCGAACCCTCACCAGCGCCCCCAGGCCGATCAGGACGAGCCAGATGAAAGCCACGGACCAGATCAGCAGCATGGACATCAGAAGCAAAAACCCAAGAATTATCCTCCTGGCCATAACCCTTCCATTTGACAAGGTACTGAAGCCTCCGCCTCGAAAAACGAGAATCCAAAATCTTCTCAACCACATACTCCAACTCCCCATCAACCAAAACAGGGGCCGGGGAATCAACAGAGGGAACAACGGGCACCACATATTTCCGCAATAAAGATCTATGGAAGACATTATGGATATCAAAAGAGTCCGGAAGCGCCAATCGAAAAGACACCAGATTAATAATCTCAGAAATCCTATAAGGACCAATAAACCGAGGCTTAAACTTAGGGGAAGAGACCTTCATAGGAACATGACGGGAAGACAACCAAACCCCCAACCCGAAGCCGGGAACCAACACACCGACGACAGTTAGCAAATGTTGAGCCTCCTCCTGAGACAACACCAAATTGTCCACCACATGAGCCGAAATCTGCTGCAACCTGTCAACCACAGAATCCACACCAGGACAGTCAGAAGGCTCAACCTGCCCAGAAGCAAAACGAGGATGAAAACCAAAATTACAAAAAAAAGGCGAAACCAAAGTAGCCGAACTAGCCCGATTATTAAGGGAAAACTCGGCCAATGGCAAAAAGGCCACCCAATCATCCTGATCGGCAGACACAAAGCATCTCAAATAAGTCTCCAAAGTCTGATTAGTTCGCTCGGTCTGGCCATTTGTCTGAGGATGAAATGCAGAAGAAAAAGACAAATCAATGCCCAGCCTAGCACAAAAGGCCCGCCAAAACCTAGAAACAAACTGGGAACCTCTGTCGGACACAATATTCTCCGGAATACCATGCAAATGAACCACATGCTGAAAGAACAACGGAACGGAAAGGCACCAAATGAACCATCTTAGAAAACCGGTCACAAACAACCCAGATAACCGACATCCTCTGGGAAACTGGAAGATCAGAAATAAAATCCATAGAAATATGCGTCCAGGGCCTCTCAGGGACCGGCAATGGCAAAAGTAAGCCACTAGCACGGGAACAACAAGGCTTAGCCCGCGCACAAGTCCCACAGGACTGCACAAAAGAACGCACATCACGTGACAATGAAGGCCACCAAAAGGACCTACCAACCAAATCTCTGGTACCAAAAATACCAGGATGACCAGCCAACACAGAACAGTGAACCTCAGAAATCACTCTACTAGTCCATCTGTCAGGAACAAACAATTTCCCCACAGGACAGCGGTCAGGTCTATCAGCCTGAAATTCCTGAAGAACCCGCCGTAAATCAGGGGAAATGGCAGAAAGGACCACCCCTTCTTTCAGAATGCCGACCGGTTCAAGGACCTCAGGAGTATCAGGCAAAAAACTCCTAGAACGGGCATCAGCCTTAATATTCTTAGAACCCGGAAGATACAAAACCACAAAATCAAAACGGGAAAAAAACAAGGACCATCGAGCCTGTCTAGGACTCAGCCGCTTGGCAGACTCGAGGTAAATCAAATTCTTATGATCGGTCAGGACCACAATACGGTGCTTAGCTTCCTCAAGCCAATGTCGCCACTCCTCAAACGCCCACTTCATAGCCAACAACTCCCGATATCCGACATCATAATTGCGTTCAGCAGGCAAAAACTTGCGGGAGAAAAAGGCACACGGTTTCATCAAAGAACCAACAGAATGCCTCTGAGACAAAACAGCCCCTGCCCCAATCTCAAAAGCATCAATCTCATCCTGAAACGGAAGAGAAACATCTGGTTGGCGCCACACCAGAGCAGAAGTAAATCGGCGTTTAAGCTCCTGAAAGGCAGAGACAGCCGCAGAGGACCAATTCGCCACATCAGTGCCTTTTTTTTTCGTCAAATCAGTCAAGGGTTTAACCACGCTGGAGAAGTTAGCAATGAACAGGCGATAAAAATTAGCAAAACCCAAAAATTTCTGAAGGCTCTTCACGGATGTGGGTTGAATCCAATCATGAATGGCCTGAACCTTAACCGGATCCATCTCCATAGATGAGGGAGAAAAAATAAAGCCCAAAAAAGAAACCTTCTGCACCCCAAAGAGACACTTAGACCCCTTCACAAACAAAGCATTGTCACGAAGGACCTGAAATACCATCCTGACCTGTTCCACATGAGACTTCTAATCATCGGAAAAAATCAAAATATCGTCCAAATATACAATCAAGAATTTATCAATATATGTCCGGAAGATATCATGCATAACTGATTGAAAAACAGATGGAGCGTTAGTGAGCCCGAATGGCATCACAAGGTATTCAAAATGGCCTTCGGGCGTATTAAACGCAGTTTTCCATTCATCACCCTGCTTAATACGAATAAGATTATATGCTCCCCGAAGGTCAATCTTCGTAAACCAACTAGCCCCCTTAATCCTAGCAAACAAATCGTAAAGCAAATGTAAAGGGTATTGAAACTTGACCGTGATCTTATTCAAGAGGCGATAATCAATACAAGGTCTCAAGGAGCCATCCTTCTTAGCAACAAAAAAAAACCCTGCTCCCAACGGTGAAGAAGATGGCCGAATATGCCCTTTCTCCAAAGACTCCTTAACATAACTCCGCATGGCGGTATGCTCAGGCACAGACAGGTTGAAAAGTCGGCCCTTAGGAAACTTACTGCCTGGAATCAAGTCAATCGCACAATCACAGTCCCTGTGCGGTGGAAGGGAACTGGACTTGGGCTCATCGAACACATCCTGAAAATCAGACAAAAACTCTGGAATTTCAGAAGAGGAAGAAGAGGAGATTGACATCAAAGGAACATCATTATGAACCCCGTGACAACCCCAACTAGTCACAGACATAGATTTCCAATCCAACACAGGATTATGTACCTGCAACCACGGGAAACCCAGCACGATAACATCATGCAAATTATGCAACACCAGAAATCGACAATCTTCCTGATGGGCTGGCGCCATGTGCATGGTCACCTGTGTCCAAAACTGGGGCTTATTTTTAGCCAAAGGTGTAGCATCAATCCCCCTTAAAGGAATTAGGGTTCTGCAAAGGCTGCAAGGGAAAACCACAACGCCTGGCAAACTCAAAATCCATTAAGTTCAAGGCGGCGCCTGAATCCACAAACGCCATGACAGAAAATGATGACAATGAGCAGATCAAGGACACCGATAACAGAAATTTAGATTGTACAGTACTGATAGTAAATGAACTAGCGATCCTTATTGTCCGCTTAGGGCAGACTGAAATGACATGAGAAGCGTCGCCACAATAATAACACAACCTATTCTGACGTCTGAATCCTTGTCGTTCCGTTCTAGACAAAATCCTATCACACTGCATTGGCTCAGGACTTTGCTCTAAGGATGACGCCACAGCGCGCACATATTGACGCTCCCGTAAGCGCCGATCAATCTGAATGGCCAGAGACATAGAATCACTCAGACCAGAAGGCGTGGGAAACCCCACCATAACATCTTTAACGGATTCAGAAAGACCCTTTCTGAAAATTGCCGTCAAAGCATCATCATTCCATTTAGTCAACACAGACCATTTTCTAAATTTCTGACAATACAATTCTGCTGCCTCTTGACCCTGAGACAGGGCCAACAAGGTTTTCTCCGCTTGATCCACAGAATTCAGTTCATCATATAATAATCCTAAAGACTGAAAAAAGGAATCTACATTAAGCAAGGCCGGATTCCCAGATTCCGGGGAAAATGCCCAATCCTGTGGATCGCCACGCAGCAGGGAGATGACAATTTTAACCCGCTGAATGGAATCACCGGAGGATCGCGGTCTCAGAGCAAAAAACAGTTTACAATTGTTTTTAAAACCCAAAAATTTGGACCTATCACCAAAAAATAAATCAGGAGTAGGAATCTTCGGCTCTAAAGCAGGAGTCTGAACAATATAATCAGAAATACCCTGTACCCTAGCAGCAAGCTGGTCTACACGAGAAGCTAATTCCTGAACATCCATGCTGGCACAAGACTCCTCAGCCACCCATAAATAAAGAGGGAAGAAAAGACAAAACAGACAGCAGAAAAAAAAATGGCTCAACACCTTTCTTCCCTTCTTCTGAGATGCATTTAACTCATTACGGGCCAGTTGTACTGTCATGATCTGGTGACCTTGGAGCCGCATGAAAACTTTCTCTGGAGTCGGTGGAACCTGTACTGACCGCAAATCCTGAATTAACACCGCAACTAGAAGTAGCCGTGGGGTGTGCCTAACAAACCCTAGACACCTCGACACAGCCGGAGGACTAAATACCCCTATAGATGGAAATAGGAATGCTATCTTGCCTCAGAGCAGACCCCCAAAGGATAGGCAGCCCCCCACGAATAATGACTGTGAGTAGGAGAAGAATAGATACACGCAGGTAGAAAACAGGATTTAGCAAAAGAGGCCACTCTAGCTAAATAGGAAAGGATAGGACAGATTACTAGGCGGTCAGTATTAAAACCCTTCCAAAAATATCCACAACAGATAATACAAAAAGTTCCACAATCTAACTAAAGACATGGAATGTATATCTGCCACTCCAGAGAATCCAACAAGACTGAGAAAATACTGACACAATCTAAGCTGGACAAGAAAACACAAAGAATAGCACTGAATTGTGAAGCACACAGCATGTGTGCCACAGGGAAAAAAAACCAGACACTTATCTTTGCTGATTTGGCAGAAAGGCAGGAGGAACCAGGCAGAGGTCCAACACCTCCCAACAACAATTGACAACTGGCAAGGACTAATGAATCCTGCACACCTAAATACCCCAGTCAGAACTGCAATCAGCAGACACACCTGACCAGGACTGCAACCCAGGGACAACTGCATTACCACCTACTACTACCGGAGGGAACCCAAAAGCAGAATTCACAACACCTCTCATAAGCTATTTATTGCATTTCAGACATTCAATTCTTCCATCCTTGAGGGATTTAGTTTGCTAACAACTGCAATTAATGTGGTTAATATGGCATTACCAATTTGGGCTAAGCATGTAGTATAGCTTTCTGTTATTCTTAACACTCTGCCTGTATACCTGTACACACTTGTTACTCTGTAGTTGTTGTTTTTTTGCTTATTTGCAGATTATGCCTACATTTGCAGGTAAACAACTTTGGATGTGTTAGGTTCCCTTTTTAAGAGTACTTAATTTTGCATTTATTGAAAAAATTATATAATGTTAGAGAAAAAATGGTGTGCTATTTTCTCGAAAGCTTGTGTATAGGCTCTTGAACTGAGCAGCAATACAGCACACTGCCCATACAAATGAGTTGCACTGTTTTGGTGATAAAAAAAAACTGGTCTTATATACCAATCTTAACTAAACAGGAAATCGGCACTGAGATTTAGGTTATTGGCAAACATATTAATATGCAAATTAGCTTTTCAGAGAGGAAGAGGACTAGAAGTCTGGAGCCACCTATTGGAAGTAGCAATACTAAAAGTCAAAATCTACCTTTAAGAAGCTTTGCCAAATGACTTAAAATAGAGGCCAAACCAGAATCTCAATTTTCAAACACTGTGTTTCAGTGTGCTGACCCTCTTAAAAGTCTTCTCACATTGGCATGACAGGCTTGGCATGTCACTTTCCACTAGGAGAAACAATACCCTCTTGGATTTCAAACACAACTTCACACACATGCCAATTTAAATTGCTTTGCAAAGCAACATATGTTTATTAGTTTTTCTTGGACATTATTTTTTCTGTTCCATGAAGCAGATGGCAGAATTACCACTGTACGAGGGGCGATCCAAAAGTAATGATAATCGGTTATTTCTATTGCACACAGAAATTAAAATAAAATGTTTTCTTCTCTCTTAGGTACCCACTAGTCCAGGAAAGAAAAATCACTTAAATAGACCACAATTCCCGGGAGCTACATTCAGTAGAATATGAACTGCCGAGGAGTGAACATCAAAATGGAAAAAAACGAGCTCAGAGCTGTCATCAAATACCTCTGCTTGAAAAAAATGACTACCAAAGACATACACAGTGACTTAGTGGAAACATTGGGGGACTCTTTTCCATATTCCACAGTTGCACGCTGGGCCAAGGAATTTAAGCTGGGAAGAACATCGACGGAAGATGAACATCGTGAAGGACGCCCATCCACGTCCCTCAATGAAGAAAACAGGAAAAAAGTTGAAGAAGTTGTATTGGCAGATCGAAGAGTGACTATCAGGCATGTAGCTGAGGTCACAGGGATCTCATATGGTAGTATTCAAAGAATCCTTGCAAAAGAATTGCATATGAGAAAGGTCTCCGCACGTTGGGTGCTAAAAATGTTAACCGACGAGCAAAAGAAGAAATGAGTTGACATTTCAATAGCAAATCTCAAAAAGTTCCAAGCAGACAAGGAAAATTTTTTGTCACGTTTTCTGACCATGGATGAGACCTGGATCCACCACTTTGATCCCGAAACTAAACAACAATCGATGACATGGAAACGAACCGACGCCGAAGAAATTCAAAGTGTCAAGCTCAGCAGGGAAGGTTATGGCGTCCGTTTTTTGGGACGCTGAAGGAATTATTATGGTGGACTATTTGGAGAAGGGAGCCACTATTACGGGCTCCTACTACGCAGAACAAATAAGAAGATTGCGGGAGGCTATCAAGGAGAAAAGGCGCGGCAAACTGCGGGCTGGAGTGCTGTTTCACCAAGGTAACGCGCCGGCTCACAAAGCTGCAGTTGCCATGACTACCATTCAAGAAGCGGGCTTTGAACTGGTGGAACACCCCCTTATTCACCAGATCTAGCCCCCAGTGACTTCTTTCTCTTTCCTCGGCTCAAGGAACACCTCCGGGGCAAGAAATTTGATGACAATAGCGACGTGATAACCGCTGTTGGGGATTTTTTTGAGGGTCAAGATCAAGATCTTGTTAGGAGACTATGTAGAAAAATATTTTTTTTTTTACTATATTCATTGTGTTTAGTATTGATTATCATTACTTTTGGATCGCCCCTTGTATGTCTTAACTAACAATCTACGCAGACATATTTAAGGAATAAAAATCTTACTTTTTCCAGAGATCTTCTCCAGCCTTTTTTCTATTTTGGTAACTGTGCTAATGACCTTAATATCTGGAAATAAAATCACACCATTTGCATTCTCAAACTCAGATGCGGGACGCGCAAAGTGATCCATTCCAGTGACTGTGATCTTAGGTTCATTAGCCTGAAGAATGACAACATATGCCTCTATGTCTGGGATGGTTATGCAGACATCTTCACCGAAGCATCTGGAAAACAGAAAAATAATTTGATAAAGGATATTCTAGGGTGCAGCAAAAATTAAATAAAAAAAGTTGTATATTGCTAATATATAAAACTAAGGTTCTGCTCACATCATTTTCAGACACTATATTCAGTGCCAATTCAGGGAATATTCCTGGCGTATGCACAAAAGTTTCAGAAATGACATATGCAATTAAAAGCTGCAATGTGAAATATGTCACAGTCCCCATGCAAAACAATATACTCTTTGACATCTACAGTGAATAAGGATTGTCTAGGATATATGCCAGTAACTTGCAGTTGTTTAGGATACTACCACTACTATCAATTGCTCTAAAATGCTTTATCTGTTTGTAAAGAGTAAAATTATGGAAAAAAAAAATATTATTATGAGTTCAAACGTTATAAAAAAAGCTACTCTTAACAAAGAGGTCCTTAAAAAAAGTCCACCGTTTAAAAGGAACCTGTCATCTCGTTTTGCCGCTATAAGATGCGGCCGCTGCCTTTTGGGGCTTATCTACAGAATTCTGTAATGCTGTAGATAACCCCCTGGTCCAACCTGAAAGAGAAGAAAAACATTTTTTTTTATACTCATCGGGGGCAGTCTGGTCCGATGGGTGTCGCAGTTCCCGGGTGTGTTGCCTTCCATCTTCATGCGATGCCGTCATCCTGCTTGCTTCGTGCCACGCTCCTGTGCAAGCGTACTGATCTCCCTGTTAAGGGCAGAGCAAAGTACTGCAGTGTGCAGGCGCTGGGCCTCTCTGACCTTTCTCGGCACCTGCGCACTGCAGTACTTTGCTTTGCCCTTTGCAGCCCCAGAAATGGTGCATCCATTAGAGTCTTCTATTTCCGCTTACCCTAGTGCATTGGTAAATGTAGTAATAGTTTTGCTGTTGATGTCAGCTTTGTAATGTCAGCTGACATCAAGATCAATGGTTTGTAATGGAAAAGTGTCTATCAGACAACTCTTTTACTAACCCTGTACTCAAAAGTAAGAAAGACACACACACACACACACATGTAGAAAAGTCCTTTAATTGAATAAAACACTCCTGGACTAATCCACTATTTTACCATTTATGAAGATAAAATTAAAAATAAAAATTAAAGGATTAACCGTGACATCAGTAACGTGACCACTCAGCATTGGGTCCGGAACACACTGACAGTAGTGTGTGAATCTGACTGCTGCGAAGAGCTCTCATGTCACTAAAGTTATCGCAGTTCATAGCTGATAAACAGCAGCGGTGGCCTTATTGATGTCACTGCATGCAGCGTGAGAAATTTCTAATGCTGGAAGTGATGACTTCAGTAAGGTTACCGCAGTTCATTGGCCATGAACTGTGAAAACCCTAGTGCTTTTCGCAGCAGCCAGATTCACATGCTATTGTCAGTGTGTTTCAGACACCATGCTGACCAGTCACATTACTAATGTCACTGTTCAGCATTGCATCTGGATGTGGAAGAGTCAGGGATCGCCATGGGACGTCATCATTAAGGATTAACAGCAGAAAGGTGAGGATTACTTTAATTTATAATTTATTTTATCTTAATGAATGGGTAAAAGAGGGGATTTGCTGGGGAGTGTTTAGGTTCAATTAAAAGACTTTTCTCTTTGTGTGTCTTTCTTACTTAAGACAAAGGTATTACCAATGGGGGTTTTTTATAGGCGCCTTTCCGTTAATTAGCCTTGGGCTTGATACTAGCAGACATAAAACAGCTTTCATCAACCCCCAACCATTACCTCAACTGCCAATGCACTAGGGCAAGCAGGAAGAGCCAAGGTTAAGCACCAGAATTGGTGCATCTAATGGATACACCTTTTCTGGGGCAGCTGAGAGCTGGTGTTATTAGTCTGAGAGGAGGCCAAAATCCATTTCCTTCCCAGCCTATTAAGATAAGTCTGCAGCTATCTGTTTAACATTTACTGGTTATTAGAAAAGGGGGGCCCACATCATTTTTGGGGGGTACCCACTTACCCACTTTTTAATAACTAGTAAAGGCTATACAGACAGCTGTGAACTTGTGAAGCTCCACATTTTTTGCCCCCTACCCAGAAATTAACACCAGCCTAAGTTGTCTGCTTTCCCTCAGATGAGTATAAAACATAATAGAACCCCAAGCAATTTTTAATTTTACGTATTAGCTAAATATATTTACAGTAAGCTACACATGCACTGCACTATCTATATATCTCACTGACATCTTTATTACTATACACAGGTGCTGGCTGGTGAATACTCTTATCAGCGTCACCTGCTCTCATTGCCATCAGAGACACTAAGCATACACTGCGTTTCCCTCGCTGTAACACAGATAACAGAGTGGGAACCTCCGGATGTTCGGTCCATCTATTCACTAGAACATCCATGGGTCTGCCCATACCTATTGGTGAACTTTTTTTTGTGCATTCAGATTTTTATTTAGAAATGGAAATATAAACTTAAAAATTAAGTTGGGGAAATAAATTCTTCCATTTACAAAAAGGATGCATGTGTGTAGTGAAAATGTTGAGGAACTTAAGAAAAAAAGTGACCTTATAATGTGTTCTGAGCAAGTTACTCTATTTCATTTTATATATAATAAAGATTAGTGATGCAAATTGAATTAGTGTAATTTTTTTAGAAACTGTTAGGAAAGTTTAACTCTGCAAATTTAAACAATTTCTCTCTTCCTTTGGTGTCAAAGACCTTGCCCTATCATGGATCTCCTCATACCTTACCAACCGCACAATTAGCATTTCCTTCTCCCATACTACCTCTTAATCTCACCCTCTCTGTTGGTGTCCCTCAAGGCTCTGTCCAAGGACCCCTTCTCTTCTCAATCTATACCCTTGGCCTGGGACAACTCAGTGCTATGGCTTCCAGTACCATCGATATGCTGATGATACTCAGATCTACCTCTTGGGCCCAGATGTCACCTCTCTGCTCTCCAGAATCCCAGAGGGTCTATCAGCCATATCCTTCTTCTTCTCCTCTCGCTTCCTCAAACTCAATGTGAACAAATCTGAACTAATTATCTTTCCTCCATCTCGCATACCTTCCCTACCTGATCTACTGTATCTATCACAATAAATGAATTCACACACCTCTGTCCCAGTAATCCGCTGCCTCAGAGTAACCCTCAGCTCTGCCCTGTCCTTCAAAACGCACATCCAGGCTCTTTCCACCTCCTGTCGCCTCTAGCTCAAAAATATTTTCAGAATCTGTCCTTTCCTCAACCCTCACTCTCCCAAAATGCTTGTGCATGCCCTAATCATCTCCTGCCTTGACTACTTTAGCATACTCCTCTGTGGCCTACCTTCTAACACTCTCACACCCCTCCAGTCCGTCCTTACCTCTGCTGCCCAACTAATTAATCTCCTCGCTACACTCCTGCTTCCCCTCTTTGCAAATCTCTTCACTGGCTCCCAATTTCCAGCGTATCCAGTTTAAACTACTAACACTGACCTACAAAGCCATCCATAACCTTTCTCCTCCGTATATTTCCAAACTAATCTCTCAATATCTTCCCTCACGTAATCTCCAGTCCTCCCAAGACCTCCTTCTCTCATCCATGCATATTTGCTCCTCATCCAATCGCCTCCAATAATTCTCACGAATATCCCCCTTCCTCTTGAATTCTGTTATGACCTGGTGGTTAAGAGGTGTGATGCAGTGACCCCTGTAACAGGTAGGGGGCGCTGCATGGTCTCCCCGGTATGTGCACGGAGTTGTATTGAGGCCGTGAGAATAGACCTGCAGTGATGTCAGGATCACGTGACCAGCCATGTGATCCATTACTGTGGGTGTGGTTACAGGTACATAACGTGACCAGGGTGTGGGTCACATGGTCCCTGGGTTCCTGTGTGGTTCCAGTGAGTGGACCTGAGTGGTGAGGTTACAGGGGGTTCCTGAGCGCTGTGTGTGGGCTGTGTATGCCCCTGTGCTGGAAGACCTGGTAGGAGGCTTCCTGGAGAGCACATGCTGGCGTGAGAGGTCCTGGGAGGTGTACCAGGACCCCTGAGCAACACACAGTGGAACTTGGGGAAGCTACAGTCCTTCGGTGGCTCTGGACTGACTGATGTGTGCCGGCCAGGCAAGTTGGTGAACCCTGTTAGGCAGTTTCCCCAGGAGAGCGGACTGACAAGGAGTCAGCAGATGGAGCAGGAGCTCCCATAAGGTACCTCCACAAGCTGTTGGTGCTTGTAACCTGGACTGTGTGGTAACCCACGGCAACTGGTCGGTGAGGACCAGCATGTTTAGTGTCCGTGAGTCAAACCTGTAGTTAAAGTGTTTGAAGATGCAAGTTAATGTCACCAGTTGGTGCCTGTGATGTTCTATGAACTGTGCATAACTGTTGTGAATTAGACTTTTTTGGCTCCCTCTTGTGGTCACTAGTGATATGACTCTGGGATTGTCTTTCCTCAGTTTGGCACCCACCTGGGTCGTTAGTCCAGGGGTGTTGCTATATAAACTTCCTGGATCCTCAGTCCAGTGCCTGGCATCGTTGTAATCAGATCCTTTCTGTTTGCTCCTGTCTGCTGGTCCGGGTTATTGCAAAATTAAGCTAAGTCCTGCTTCCTTGTTTTTTGGTTATCTGTATTGCTCTTATTTTCTGTCCAGCTTGTACTAAATGTGATTCCTGTTTTTGCTGGAAGCGCTAGGGGGCTGGTATTCTCCCCCCGGCCGTTAGACGGTTCGGGGGTTCTTGAATATCCAGCGTGGAAATTTTGATAGGGTTTTTGCTGACCGTATAAGTCATCTTACTATATTCTGCTATTAGTCAGTGGGCCTCTCTTTGCTAAATATCTAGTTCATTCTTACGTTTGTCTTTTCTCCTTACCTCACCGTTATTATTTGTGGGGGGCTTGTATCCAACTTTTGGGGTCTTTTCTCTGGAGGCAAGAAAGGTCTATCTTTTCTCTTCTAGGGTTAGTTAGTTCTCCGGCTGGCGCGAGACGTCTAGAACCAACGTAGGCACGTTCCCCGGCTGCTGCTATTTGTGGTGCTAGGAGTAGATATACGGTTAGCCCAGTTACCACTGCCCTATGAGCTGGTTTTTTATGTTTGCAGACTTGGTATGTACTTTTGAGACCCTCTGCCATTGGGGTCATAACAGTATGCCAGGCCAAAGTTGAATGTTTAATGCATTGCAGAAGTGGGATAATAAGAAAGGAAATTCAGAGTTTTTTTTTTTTTTTTTTTTTTCCTCTCTTTGTTCCTCCCCTTTACCTCTGAGTGGCTTGTGCTTGCTGCAGACATGAATGTCCAGACCTTGATTACAAGTGTGGATCAGCTTGCTGCTCGTGTGCAGGGCATACAAGATTTTGTTACCAGTAGTCCTATGTCTGAACCTAAAATACCTATTCCTGAACTGTTCTCTGGAGACCGATTCAAGTTTAGGAATTTCAGGAATAATTGTAAATTGTTTCTATCTCTGAGACCCCGTTCATCTGGAGACTCAGCTCAGCAAGTTAAAATTGTTATCTCTTTCTTACGGGGCGACCCTCAGGATTGGGCCTTCTCGTTAGCGCCAGGAGATCCGGCATTGGCAAATATTGATGCGTTTTTTCTGGCGCTCGGATAGCTTTACGAGGAACCCAATCTTGAAATTCAGGCAGAAAAAGCCTTGCTGGCTATTTCTCAGGGCCAGGATGAAGCTGAAGTGTATTGCCAAAAATTTCGGAAATGGTCCGTGCTTACTCAGTGGAATGAGTGTGCTCTGGCCGCAAATTTCAGAAATGGCCTTTCTGAAGCCATTAAGAATGTGATGGTGGGTTTCTCCATTCCTACAAGTCTGAATGATTCCATGGCGCTGGCTATTCAAATTGACCGGCGTTTGCGGGAGCGCAAAACTGCTAATCCTCTGGTGGTGTTGTCTGAACAAACACCTGATTTAATGCAATGTGATAGAATTCAGACTAGAAATGAACGGAAAAATCATAGACGTCAGAATGGGTTGTGTTTTTACTGTGGTGATTTTACACATGTTATATCAGCATGCTCTAAACGCCTAACAAGGGTTGTTAGCCCTGTCGCCATTGGTAATTTGCAACCTAAATTTATTTTGTCTGTGACTTTAATTTGCTCATTGTCTTCCTACCCTGTTATGGCGTTTGTGGATTCAGGTGCTGCCCTGAGTCTTATGGATCTGTCATTTGCCAAGCGCTGTGGTTTTGTTCTTGAGCCTTTGGTAAATCCTATCCCTCTTAGAGGTATTGATGCTACGCCACTGGCGGAAAATAAACCGCAGTTTTGGACGCAGGTAACCATGTGCATGACTCCTGAACATCGGGAGGTGATTCGTTTTCTTGTTCTGCATAAAATGCATGATTTGGTCGTTTTGGGTCTGCCATGGTTACAGACCCACAATCCAGTCTTGGATTGGAAGGCAATCTCTGTGTCAAGTTGGGGCTGTCAGGGAATTCATGCTGATTCTCCGCCGGTGTCTATTGCTTCCTCTACTCCTTCGGAAGTTCCTGAGTATTTGTCTGATTATCAGGATGTATTCAGCGAGTCCAGGTCCAGTGCTCTGCCTCCTCATAGGGACTGTGACTGCGCCATAGATTTGATTCCAGGTAGTAAATTTCCTAAGGGAAGACTATTTAATCTGTCTGTACCTGAGCATGCCGCAATGCGTTCGTATATCAAGGAGTCTCTGGAGAAGGGGCATATCCGTCCATCTTCTTCCCCTCTTGGTGCGGGATTCTTTTTTGTGGCCAAGAAGGACGGATCTTTGAGACCTTGTATTGACTATCGGCTTCTGAATAAAATCACTGTTAAATTTCAGTATCCTTTGCCTCTGTTGTCGGACTTGTTTGCCCGGATTAAAGGTGCCAAGTGGTTCACCAAGATAGATCTTCGTGGTGCGTACAACCTTGTGCGCATTAAGCAAGGAGATGAATGGAAGACTGCATTTAATACGCCCGAAGGTCATTTTGAGTACTTGGTGATGCCTTTTGGGCTCTCTAATGCTCCCTCAGTGTTTCAGTCCTTTATGCATGATATTTTCTGGAAGTATCTGGATAAATTTATGATTGTTTATCTGGATGATATTCTGGTTTTCTCTGAAGATTGGGACTCACATGTGGAGCAGGTCAGGATGGTGTTTCAGGTTTTGCGTGAGAATGCTTTGTTTGTTAAGGGCTCAAAGTGTCTCTTTGGAGTACAGAAGGTTCCCTTTTTGGGGTTTATTTTTTCCCCTTCTGCTGTGGAGATGGACCCAGTCAAGTTCCGAGCTATTCATGATTGGACTCAACCCACGTCAGTTAAGAGTCTTCAGAAGTTCTTGGGTTTTGCTAACTTCTACCGTCATTTTATCGCTAATTTTTCTAGCGTTGTTAAACCTTTGACGGATATGACCAAGAAAGGTTCTGATGTTGCTAACTGGGCTCCTGCAGCCGTGGAGGCGTTCCAAGAGTTGAAGCGCCGGTTTACTTCGGCGCCTGTTTTGTGCCAGCCTGATGTCTCACTTCCCTTTCAGGTCGAAGTGGATGCTTCTGAGATTGGGGCAGGGGCCGTTTTGTCGCAGAGAGGCCCTGGTTGCTCGGTAATGAGACCATGTGCTTTCTTCTCTAGGAAGTTTTCGCCTGCTGAGCGGAATTATGATGTTGGCAATCGGGAGTTGCTGGCCATGAAGTGGGCATTTGAGGAGTGGCGTCATTGGCTCGAGGGTGCTAAGCATCATGTGGTGGTCTTGACTGATCACAAAAATTTGATGTATCTCGAGTCTGCTAAACGCCTGAATCCTAGACAGGCCCGCTGGTCATTGTTTTTCTCCCGTTTTGACTTTGTGGTCTCGTATTTACCAGGTTCAAAGAATGTGAAGGCTGATGCTCTTTCAAGGAGCTTTGTGCCTGACTCTCCTGGAGTCGCAGAACCAGTTGGTATTCTTAAAGAGGGAGCTATCTTGTCAGCCATTTCTCCTGATTTGCGACGTGTGTTGCAGAGATTTCAGGCTGGTAGACCTGACTCTTGTCCACCTGACAGACTGTTTGTTCCTGATAAGTGGACCAGCAGAGTCATTTCCGAGGTTCATTCCTCGGTGTTGGCAGGGCATCCAGGAATTTTTTGCACCAGAGATCTGGTGGCTAGGTCCTTTTGGTGGCCTTCCTTGTCACGGGATGTGCGGTCATTTGTGCAGTCCTGTGGGACTTGTGCTCGAGCTAAGCCTTGCTGTTCTCGTGCCAGCGGGTTGCTCTTGCCCTTGCCTGTCCCGAAGAGGCCTTGGACACACATTTCCATGGATTTCATTTCAGATCTCCCGGTGTCTCAGGGCATGTCTGTCATCTGGGTGGTATGTGATTGCTTTTCTAAAATGATCCATTTGGTGCCTTTGCCTAAGCTGCCTTCCTCTTCCGATCTGGTTCCTGTGTTCTTTCAGAATGTGGTTCGTTTACACGGCATTCCTGAGAATATTGTGTCTGACAGAGGATCCCAGTTTGTTTCCAGGTTCTGGCGATCCTTTTGTGCTAGGATGGGCATTGATTTGTCGTTTTCGTCTGCCTTTCATCCTCAGACTAATGGACAAACGGAGCGAACTAATCAGACTCTGGAGGCTTATTTGAGGTGTTTTGTTTCGGCAGATCAGGATGATTGGGTGACCTTCTTGCCATTGGCTGAGTTTGCCCTTAATAATCGGGCTAGTTCCGCTACTTTGGTTTCGCCATTTTTCTGCAACTCTGGTTTCCACCCTCGTTTTTCCTCGGGACATGTGGAGCCTTCTGACTGTCCTGGGGTAGATTCTGTGGTGGATAGGTTGCAGCAGATCTGGAATCATGTGGTGGACAACTTAAAGTTGTCACAGGAGAAGGCTCAGCGTTTTGCCAACTGCCGCCGCGGTGTGGGTCCCCGACTTCGTGTTGGGGATTTGGTATGGCTGTCTTCTCGATTTGTTCCTATGAAGGTCTCCTCTCCTAAATTTAAGCCTCGCTTCATCGGTCCTTACAAGATATTGGAAATCCTTAATCCGGTGTCTTTTCGTTTGGATCTTCCTGTGTCGTTTGCCATTCACAATGTGTTCCATAGGTCTTTGTTGCGGCGGTACGTTGTGCCTATGGTTCCTGCTGTTGAGCTTCCTGCTCCGGTGTTGGTTGAGGGCGAGTTGGAGTACGTGGTGTAGAAGATCTTGGATTCTCGTCTCTCCAGACGGAGGCTTCAGTATCTGGTCAAGTGGAAGGGCTATGGCCAGGAGGATAATTCCTGGGTGGTTGCCTCTGATGTGCATGCGGCCGATTTAGTTCGTGCCTTTCACGCTGCTCATCCTGATCGCCCTGGTGTTCCTGGTGAGGGTTCGGTGACCCCTCCTTAAAGGGGGGGTACTGTTGTGAATTAGACTTTTTTGGCTCCCTCTTGTGGTCACTAGTGATATGACTCTGGGATTGTCTTTCCTCAGTTTGGCACCCACCTGGGTCGTTAGTCCAGGGGTGTTGCTATATAAACTTCCTGGATCCTCAGTCCAGTGCCTGGCATCGTTGTAATCAGATCCTTTCTGTTTGCTCCTGTCTGCTGGTCCGGGTTATTGCAAAATTAAGCTAAGTCCTGCTTCCTTGTTTTTTGGTTATCTGTATTGCTCTTATTTTCTGTCCAGCTTGTACTAAATATGATTCCTGTTTTTGCTGGAAGCGCTAGGGGGCTGGTATTCTCCCCCCGGGCTGTTAGACGGTTCGGGGGTTCTTGAATATCCAGCGTGGAAATTTTGATAGGGTTTTTGCTGACCGTATAAGTCATCTTACTATATTCTGCTATTAGTCAGTGGGCCTCTCTTTGCTAAATATCTAGTTCATTCTTACGTTTGTCTTTTCTCCTTACCTCACCGTTATTATTTGTGGGGGGCTTGTATCCAACTTTTGGGGTCTTTTCTCTGGAGGCAAGAAAGGTCTATCTTTTCCCTTCTAGGGTTAGTTAGTTCTCCGGCTGGCGCGAGACGTCTAGAACCAACGTAGACACGTTCCCCGGCTGCTGCTATTTGTGGTGCTAGGAGTAGATATACGGTTAGCCCAGTTACCACTGCCCTATGAGCTGGTTTTTTATGTTTGCAGACTTGGTATGTACTTTTGAGACCCTCTGCCATTGGGGTCATAACACATAACCCGGTTTATGAGGCTTAATAAACCGTATGGACTGCTTTGTTTTAAAAACCCGTGCCCATTTGCTTGAATATCGCAGCCAAGCGAGTGTCCCCCAATACACTCAGTAAGAAAAGTCTTACATTGTCTTACATTTGGTGCTCGAAGCGGGCAACGATCCAGCACGCACACGTGGGAGTTAATTGCTGTAACTCGGCAGGGTTACGAAGCTGACAAGCGTCTGGCTGTAACTCGGCGGGGTTACGAAGCTGACAAGCGTCTGGCTGTAACTCGGCGGGGTTACGAAGGGGACAAGCGGCGTCCTGTGGATTGGCAGGTCCTGTTATGATCCTAGTGGTAGAGGATCTCAGGAGTTCCAGCTAAGTCCGCAAACACAAAAACCAGCTCATAGGGAAGTGGTAACTTGGCTGACCGCATATCTGATCCTGGCACAACAACTAGAAGTAGCCGGGAAACGTACCTACGTTGATTCTAGATGTCTCGCACCAGCCAGAGAACTAACTAACCCTTTCAGAGAAAATAAGACCTCACTTGCCTCCAGAGAAAAGACCCCAAAGTTATTATACAAGCCCCCAACAAATAATAACGGTGAGGTAAGAAGAAAAGACAAATGTAAGAATGAACTAGATTTAGCAAAGAGAGGCCCACTAATTAATAGCAGAAAATAGGAAGAGGACTTATGCGGTCAGCAAAAAAACCCTATAAAAATATCCACGCTGAAGATCCAAGAACCCCCGCACCGACTAACGGTGTGGGGGGGGAGAATATCAGCCCCCTAGAGCTTCCAGCAAAAACAGAAATCACATTTTGAACAAGCTGGAAAAAAATAAGAGCAAATGCAAAAGGACAAAAATAAGAAAGCAGAACTTAGCTTATCTTGCAAAACTCAGGGACCAGGAGTCAGGAGGAAAACAGACAGACTGATTACATCGATTCCAGGCACTAGACTGAGTTTCCAGGAAGTCTAAATAGGAACACCCAAGGCCTAACGAACCAGGTGGGTACCAACCTGGGGAAGGATAATCCAAGTGCCATACCGCTAGTGACCACAAGAGGGAGCCAACAAATATAGTTCACAACAGTACCCCCCCTTTAGGGAGGGATCACCGAACCCTCACCAAGACCACCAGGGCGATCAGGACGAGCAGCGTGAAAGGCACGAACCAAATCGGCCGCATGAACATCAGAGGCGGCCACCCAGGAATTATCCTCCTGACCATAGCCCTTCCATTTGACCAGATACTGAAGCCTCCGTCTAGAGAGACGAGAATCTAAGATCTTCTCCACCACGTACTCCAACTCGCCCTCAACCAACACCGGAGCAGGAAGCTCAACAGCAGGAACCATAGGCACAACGTACCGCCGCAACAAAGACCTATGGAACACATTGTGAATGGCAAACGACACAGGAAGATCCAAACGAAAAGACACCGGATTAAGGACTTCCAAAATTTTATAAGGACCAATAAAGCGAGGCTTAAACTTAGGAGAGGAAACCTTCAGAGGGACAAACCGAGAAGACAACCAAACCAAATCCCCAACACGAAGTCGGGGACCCACACCGCAGCGGCGGTTGGCAAAACGCTGAGCCTTCTCCTGTGACAACATTAAGTTGTCCACCACATGATTCCAAATCCGCTGCAACCTATCCACCACGGAATCCACCCCAGGACAGTCAGAAGGTTCAACATGACCCGAGGAAAAACGCGGATGAAAACCAGAGTTGCAGAAAAATGGCAAAACCAAAGTAGGGGAACTAGCCCGATTATTGAGGGCAAACTCAGCCAATGGCAAGAAGGTCACCCAATCATCCTGATCCGCAGAAACAAAACATCTCAAATAAGCCTCCAGCGTCTGATTAGTTCGCTCCGTTTGGCCATTAGTCTGAGGATGAAAGGCAGATGAAAATGACAAATCAATGCCCATCTTAGCACAAAAAGATCGCCAGAATCTGGACACAAACTGGGATCCTCTGTCAGACACGATATTCTCAGGAATGCCGTGCAAACGAACCACATTCTGAAAGAACAAAGGAACCAGATCGGAAGAAGAAGGCAACTTAGGCAAGGGCACCAAATGGACCATCTTGGAAAAACGATCACACACCACCCAGATGACAGACATTCCTTGAGACACCGGAAGATCTGAAATGAAATCCATGGAAATGTGCGTCCAAGGCCTCTTCGGGACGGGCAAGGGCAAAAGCAACCCGCTGGCACGAGAACAGCAAGGCTTAGCCCGAGCACAAATCCCACAGGACTGCACAAAAGAACGCACATCCCGCGACAGGGAAGGCCACCAAAAGGACCTAGCCACCAAATCTCTGGTACCAAAAATCCCAGGATGCCCTGCCAGCACCGAGGAATGTACCTCAGAGATAACTCTGCTGGTCCATTTATCAGGAACAAACAATCTATCAGGTGGGCAAGGGTCAGGTCTACCAGCCTGAAATCTCTGCAACACACGTCGCAAATCAGGAGAAATGGCCGACAAGATTACTCCCTCTTTAAGAATACCAGCTGGCTCTGAAACGCCAGGAGAGTCAGGCACAAAGCTCCTAGAAAGAGCATCAGCCTTCACATTCTTTGAACCAGGCAGGTATGAGACCACAAAGTTAAAATGGGAGAAAAACAACGACCAACGAGCCTGTCTAGGATTCAGGCGCTTAGCAGACTCGAGATACATCAGATTTTTGTGATCAGTCAAGACCACCACACGATGCTTAGCTCCCTCGAGCCAATGACGCCACTCCTCAAATGCCCACTTCATGGCCAACAACTCCCGATTACCAACATCATAGTTCCGCTCAGCAGGCAAAAATTTCCTAGAGAAAAAAGCACATGGTCTCATCACAGAGCAACCAGGGCCTTTCTGCGACAAAACAGCTCCAGCACCGATCTCAGAAGCATCCACTTCAACCTGAAAGGGAAGTGAGACATCAGGCTGGCACAAAACAGGCACCGAAGTAAACCGGCGCTTCAGCTCCCGAAAAGCCTCCACGGCTGCAGGAGCCCAATTAGCAACATCAGAACCTTTCTTGGTCATATCCGTCAAAGGTTTAACAACGCTAGAAAAATTAGCAATAAAACGACGGTAGAAATTAGCAAAACTCAAGAACTTCTGAAGACTCTTAACAGACGTGGGTTGAGTCCAATCATGAATAGCTCGGACCTTGACTGGGTCCATCTCCACAGTAGAAGGGGAGAAAATAAAACCCAAGAAGGAAACCTTCTGCACTCCAAAGAGACACTTTGAGCCCTTCACAAACAAAGCATTATCACGCAAAACCTGAAACACCATCCTGACCTGCTTTACATGAGAATCCCAATCATCAGAAAAAAACAGAATATCATCCAGATAAACAATCATAAATTTATCTAGATACTTCCGGAAGATGTCATGCATAAAGGACTGAAACACTGAAGGAGCATTAGAGAGCCCAAAAGGCATCACCAAGTACTCAAAATGACCTTCGGGCGTATTGAACGCAGTTTTCCATTCATCTCCCTGCTTAATGCGCACAAGGTTGTACGCACCATGAAGATCTATCTTGGTGAACCAACTGGCACCCTTAATCCGAGCAAACAAGTCCGACAATAGTGGCAAAGGATACTGAAATTTGACAGTGATATTATTCAGAAGCCGATAGTCAATACAAGGTCTCAAAGACCCGTCCTTCTTGGCCACAAAAAAGAATCCCGCACCAAGAGGGGAAGAAGATGGACGAATATGTCCCTTCTCCAAAGACTCCTTTATATAAGAACGCATTGCGGCATGCTCAGGTACAGATAGATTAAATAATCGTCCCTTAGGAAATTTACTACAAGGAATCAAATCTATAGCGCAGTCACAGTCCCTATGAGGAGGAAGGGCACTGGACCTGGACTCACTGAATACATCCTGATAGTCACACAAATACTCAGGAACCTCTGAAGGAGTAGAAGTAGCAATAGACACTGGCGGAGAATCGTAATGAATTCCCTGACAACCCCAACTCGACACAGACATAGCCTTCCAATCCAAAACTGGATTATGGGTCTGTAACCATGGCAGACCCAAAACGACCAAATCATGCATTTTATGCAGAACAAGAAAACGAATCACCTCCCGATGTTCAGGAGTCATGCACATGGTCACTTGTGTCCAATACTGCGGTTTATTCTCCGCCAATGGCGTAGCATCAATTCCTCTAAGAGGAATAGGATTTTCCAAAGGCTCCAGGACAAAACCACAGCGCTTGGCAAACGACAAGTCCATAAGACTCAGGGCAGCACCAGAATCCACAAATGCCATAACAGGGTAGGAAGACAATGAGCAAATTAAAGTCACAGACAAAATAAACTTAGGCTGCAAATTACCAATGGCGACACGACTAATAACCTTTGTTAGGCGTTTAGAGCATGCTGAGATAACATGTGTAGAGTCACCGCAGTAAAAACACAACTCATTCTGACGTCTATGATTTTGTCGTTCAGTTTTAGTCTGAATTCTATCACATTGCATTGAGTCAGGTGTCCGTTCAGACAATACTGCCAGAGAATTAGCAGATTTGCGCTCCCGCAAACGCCGATCAATCTGAATGGCAAGAGTCATAGAATCATTCAGACTTGTAGGGATGGGAAACCCCACCATCACATTCTTAATGGCCTCAGAAAGGCCATCTCTGAAATTTGCGGCCAGAGCACACTCATTCCATTGAGTAAGCACGGACCATTTCCGAAATTTTTGGCAATACACTTCAGCTTCATCCTGGCCCTGAGAGATAGCCAGCAACGCTTTTTCTGCCTGAATTTCAAGATTAGGCTCCTCATAAAGCAATCCGAGCGCCAGAAAAAACGCATCAATATTTGCCAATGCAGGATCTCCTGGCGCCAATGAGAAGGCCCAATCCTGAGGGTCGCCACGCAAGAAGGAGATAACAATTTTAACTTGCTGAGCTGAGTCTCCAGACGAACGAGGTCTCAAAGATAGAAACAATTTACAATTATTCCTAAAATTCCTAAATTTAAATCGATCTCCAGAGAACAGCTCAGGAATAGGTATCTTAGGCTCTGACATAGGACTACAAGTAACAAAATCCTGAATGCCCTGCACTCGTGCAGCAAGCTGATCCACACTAGTAATCAGAGTCTGAACATTCATGTCTGCAGCAGGGCTTCAAGCCACTCAGAGAAAAAGGGGAAGGAAAAAAAAAAACCTCAGAACTTTTTTTTTTTCTTTTAATCCCGCTTCAGCAATGCATTAAATATTCTCTTTTTGGGCCTGGAATACTGTTATGATCCTAGTGGTAGAGGATCTCAGGAGTTCCAGCTAAGTCCGCAAACACAAAAACCAGCTCATAGGGAAGTGGTAACTTGGCTGACCGCATATCTGATCCTGGCACAACAACTAGAAGTAGCCAGGGAACGTACCTACGTTGATTCTAGACGTCTCGCACCAGCCGGAGAACTAACTAACCCTTTCAGAGAAAATAAGACCTCACTTGCCTCCAGAGAAAAGACCCCAAAGTTATTATACAAGCCCCCAACAAATAATAACGGTGAGGTAAGAAGAAAAGACAAACGTAAGAATGAACTAGATTTAGCAAAGAGAGGCCCACTAATTAATAGCAGAAAATAGGAAGAGGACTTATGCGGTCAGCAAAAAACCCTATAAAAATATCCACGCTGAAGATCCAAGAACCCCCGCACTGACTAACGGTGTGGGGGGAGAATATCAGCCCCCTAGAGCTTCCAGCAAAAACAGAAATCACATTTTGAACAAGCTGGAACAAAATAAGAGCAAATGCAAAAGGACAAAAATAAGAAAGCAGAACTTAGCTTATCTTGCAAAACTCAGGGACCAGGAGTCAGGAGGAAAACAGACATAGACTGATTACATCGATTCCAGGCACTAGACTGAGTTTCCAGGAAGTCTAAATAGGAACACCCAAGGCCTAACGAACCAGGTGGGTACCAACCTGGGGAAGGATAATCCAAGTGCCATACCGCTAGTGACCACAAGAGGGAGCCAACAAATATAGTTCACAACAGGGTCCACGAAATCGGCGGCGGAGCCTTGTGGAGCGCGGCTGCGGTGGCAGCAAGAGGTTCCACGGCAGGCGGAGCTGCAGTGGCTTGTGGTTGGCAGCCGGGGGTGCCGGTTGTGTGTGACTGCAGCGGGAGCTGTGGCGGTACCAGCAGGAGCTGGCAATGTGACAGAGGAAAAAAAAAAAAAATGTTTTCCTTTCAGGTTGTGCAGACTCTTAAAGGGCCAGTACAAGCCCAGAGACAAAGGGGTGTACTGTGCGAACTGGGGCCTGAGTGCCGTGGGGAAGTCCACAGGGTGTATCCCAGGGAGGGGAGTATCCCTAATAGTGAGCGGTGGCCCAAACGGGGATGGTTGCCCAAAAGGGGGCGGAGACCCAAAAAGGGGCGGTAACCCGAACAGGGGTAATGGCCCAAAAAGGGGTGGAATCCCGAAGGGGGGCTGAATCCCGAACCGGGGTGGTGTCAAAAAGCGGAGCACTTGTCCGAAAAGGGGGTGGAGCCAAAAAAGGGGCGGCAATCAGTGAGGTGTCACGACTGTGTCCTTTTTGGCTGGATGGAAAGTGTGTGCGGGGATTGATAGACCCGGGGAGAGAAGCGTTTGTGCTGAGAACCCTTCCATGAAATTCTGTGTCACCTAGCGACACTGAATATCTCCAGGTAGCCACTATCTACATTGTCGCAGCGGAGGTTTCCACATACCATGAGATGGCTGTAGACCCGATCTTGCCGTATCCTATGGTAATGGGACAAGATTTGGTAGCACTGTGGGAAAAGGCTGAAGTGTTTGTGGAGATAATGTGGATGTCAGTTAGTAATATTGAGAAGGCGCCCCCTAGAGTTGACAGTCCTAAGGTAGGCCTGAACAAGGGAAAAGGTGCGACTGTCCAACTAACTGACCTGACGTCACCTGAAGTGTGCCACAATACGACTGGTAGTGGTCTGCTGGATAAAACGAATGGAGCTGACACCCGGACAGAGAGTGACTCGTGGCGTCATCATACTGTGGGGTGTGACACAGACTCTGGGGGTGACTGTGACAAGTCATGGCCAGTAACAAGCGCATGTGCCCTGGTGACAGGTGGAGGACGGGGTCCAGGACCTGTGGTAACGGGTGGAGGACGGGGTCCAGGACCTGTGGTAACAGGTAGAGGACGGGGTCCAGGACCTGTGGTGACAGGTGGAGGACGGGGTCCAGGACCTGTGATGACGGGTGGAGGACGGGGTCCAGGACCTGTGATGACGGGTGGAGGACGGGATCCAGGACCTGTGGTGACGATTGGTGGTGACTCCCATTCAGACGGTGATGCCAGTGGAAAAGAGTGTAATAAGGTTGACTCAGGCAATTCTTCCTCCCGGCGCCGGAGACGTAAAAGAGCCAAAGGGGCTGAACCGGTTGTTCCGTGTGAGGAATTGACGGAAGATGCTGAGGACCTGGGGTGTATGAAGTACTCTGAAGTCCCAGGGAAAAGGGATGAACCTAATGGATGTCCCACCAATCCAGAGGATGGGAGAAGCGAAATAGAATTGGTTATAGAGACGGTGAACGACCATGTCGAACGAGAAAGGGTCCTGAGACAAGCGGCTGAGCGCAGAGTGGATGAGCTGGAAAGGGAATTCTCTGAGCTCAGAGGTCACCTGTTCAGATGGCAAAGTGTGTATCAGACCCTAAAGGAAGACATTGTAGTGCTTAGAGAAGCACTAAAAGGCCCTCTACAAGGAAAAGAGGTGGTGGTCGCAGACTTCTCGTGCCAGTACCAGAGTGGTAATGAGGGTAAAGTTGAAGAGGAGTTGGCGCTAAAAGCAGAACAAGATGGTCACCCGGTTGGGACAGGTGTCTTGATGGAAAGGTCCATGGCAAGGCAGGAGCCATCTGTTCTTGAAGGAAGTGAGACTCCGCTCTTCAAGTGCGTGATAGATGTACCCGTAGAGGCGCAAGATGCATGTACCCGTGAGGATGTGCATGAGGCCTTTAAAAAGGCAGTAGAAGCGTGTAGTGTGCACTGGGCACTGGAGACGAAACAGTTGGTGATACTGTCTTCTAAGGAAGTCACAGTGAAGAGGGTGGCTGTCCTGAGGGACATGCACCTACAGTGCCTCGGCACGAAACAGATGATCCTGTTGAGGAATAATGAGGCCACTCGATGTTTGGAGCAAGCCAGGAAAGCTCAAAGTCGTCTGGGCTTGGTAGAGGGCACAGTCCAAGTGCCCAAGGCTCTGGTGGCGAAGCTCATTGGCAGATTTGGGAAAGTGATGCAGGAGATGGTGAATATATCCGGTGTGAAGAGACTAAGGATTCCGGCTGATGACGAGGCCCAGGTGGGTGAAGATGGGATGGTGTCATTCGTGGTCGTCAGGTCCAAGGAGAGTCTAGGAAATATCCGGATGCTCCTGAGGTACCGCGTGGCATACCTGAGAGAAGTAGAGCAGCTAAGACTGTACAGACAGCAGGTCAACAAACAGCTGCAGAACATGAGGTGGCGGCCGCCTTCTTCCCAAGGAAAAGGGAACAGAAGGGACCCTCCAAATGATGAAATAGCAGGTTGCCGGAGACTTTCAGCAAGGCAAGAATGTCGAGAATCTGCAAGTAGTAGTTCTACTCCCAGTATGAGACTGAGAGACCTGGACAGTAGTTCCTGTCGTATACTAAGTGGGTCCGACTCAGACCAGATAGTCGGTTTGACCGTCAGTAGGACTCATGACCGCGCCAACCGTGGGTGCCGGCCGTGGAGAGGAAAGTCGGGTGACGGGGCGTACAGAAAAAATGTGGTGACCAGGGGTCTGTTGACACGAGTAGATGGTGGCTTGAGAGCTAAAACTCAAAATATACACATTGACCGCTGGGGGCGGGAAGACCTTACCAAAGGTATGATTGTATGTGATGCCCAAAACCGACAGACGGTTCCCTCGACTGATACGGCAAGGTAACGTGCGTGACATGTCTCGTGACCCCACGTGTATGACAGGTGTTCAACCCCACAAGTTTGAACAGAGGGGGGGATATGTGATGCAGTGACCCCTGTAACAGGTAGGGGGCGCTGCATGGTCTCCCCGGTATGTGCACGGAGTTGTATTGAGGCCATGAGAATAGACCTGCAATGATGTCAGGATCACGTGACCAGCCATGTGATCCATTACTGTGGGTGTGGTTACAGGTACATAACGTGACCAGGGTGTGGGTCACATGGTCCCTGGGTTCCTGTGTGGTTCCAGTGAGTGGACCTGAGTGGTGAGGTTACAGGGGGTTCCTGAGCGCTGTGTGTGGGCTGTGTATGCCCCTGTGCTGGAAGACCTGGTAGGAGGCTTCCTGGAGAGCACATGCTGGCGTGAGAGGTCCTGGGAGGTGTACCAGGACCCCTGAGCAACACACAGTGGAACTTGGGGAAGCTACAGTCCTTCGGTGGCTCTGGACTGACTGATGTGTGCCGGCCAGGCAAGTTGGTGAACCCCGTTAGGCAGTTTCCCCAGGAGAGCGGACTGACAAGGAGTCAGCAGATGGAGCAGGAGCTCCCATAAGGTACCTCCACAAGCTGTTGGTGCTTGTAACCTGGACTGTGTGGTAACCCATGGCAACTGGTCAGTGAGGACCAGCATGTTTAGTGTCCATGAGTCAAACCTGTAGTTAAAGTGTTTGAAGATGCAAGTTAATGTCACCAGTTGGTGCCTGTGATGTTCTATGAACTGTGCATAACCCGGTTTATGAGGCTTAATAAACCGTATGGACTGCTTTGTTTTAAAAACCCGTGCCCGTGTGCTTGAATATCGCAGCCAAGCGAGTGTCCCCCAATACACTCAGTAAGAAAAGTCTTACATTGTCTTACAGAGGCCACACTGATATGACCTGGTGGCTAAAACGCAACATGGAAAGAGCTCTGAGGAGGTGGTAACTCTACTGACCGCAGTCCCTAATCCTAACAACAACACTAGTAATAGCCGTGGGAAGTTCCTGACTCTCCCTAGACACCTCTTCACAGCCTAAGAACTAGCTACCCCTAAAGTAGGAAATAGAAAGCTATCTTGCCTCAGAGAAAACCCCAAAAGGAAAGACAGCCCCCCACAAATATTGACTGTGAGTGGAGAGGGAAATGACGTACACAGAAATGAAATCAGATATCAGCAAAGGAGGCCAATACTAAACTTGATAGACAGAGAGAAAAGGATACTGTGCGGTCAGTATAAAAACTACAAAATCCACGCAGAGTTTACAAAAATGAACTCCACACTGACTCACGGTGTGGAGGGGCATATCTGCTTTCCCAGAGCTTCCAGCTAGCCTGAATATGACATAGTGACAAGCTGGACAAAAAGAGAAATATTTGCAGAGCAATAGAGTCCAAAGCAAATGGACAAACAAGAACTAGCAAAAACTTATCTTTTGCTGACAAGGACAGGCCATATGAGAAATCCAAGGAGAGAACCAAATCCAACCTAAGACATTGACAGCTGGCAAGAACTAAAGCCCAGAGCAGGTTTAAATAACAAACCCAGGCAAGGCGATTAGTGAAGGCAGCTGCTACAGCTACCTAAAGGAGCAGCAGTTCCACTCGAAACCACCAGAGGGATCCCAAGGGCAGAACCCACAAAAATACCATTAGCAACCACAGGAGGGAGCTCCAGAATGGAATCCACAACAGTACCCCCCCTTAAGGAGGGGTCACCGAACCCTCACCAGAGCTCCCAGGCCGATCAGGACGAGCCAAATGGAAAGCACGAACCAAATCGGCAGCATGAACCCAAGAATTATCCTCCTGGCCATAACCCTTCCACTTGACCAGATACTGAAGCTTCCGTCTCGAAAAACGAGAATCCAAAATCTTCTCCACCACATATTCCAATTCCCCCTCAACCAACACCAGAGCAGGAGGATCAACGGAGGGAACCATAGGTACCACATATCTGCGCAACAAGGATCTATGGAACACATGAATGGAAAAAGAAGCTGGAAGGGCCAAACGAAAAGATACCGGATTGATAATTTCAGAAATCTTATAAGGCCCAATAAAGCAAAGCTTGAACTTAGGGGAAGAAACCTTCATAGGAACATGACGAGAAGACAACCAGACCAAATCCCCCACACAAAGCCGGGGACCAACACACCGACGACGGTTAGCAAAACGTTGAGCCTTTTCCTGAGACAACGTCATATTGTCCACCACATGAGTCCAAATTTGCTGCAACCTGTCCACCACAGAATCCACACCAGGACAGTCAGAAGGCTCAAGCTGCCCTGAAGAAAAACGAGGATGAAAACCAAAGTTACAAAAAAAAGGCGAAACCAAGGTAGCAGAACTAGCCCGATTATTAAGGGCAAACTCGGCCAACGGCAAAAAGGTCACCCAATCATCCTGATCAGCAGACACGAAGCATCTCAAATAGGTTTCCAAGGTCTGATTGGTTCGCTCCGTTTTGCCATTTGTCTGAGGATGGAATGCTGAAGAAAAAGAGAAATCAATGCCCATTCTAGCACAAAAGGACCGCCAAAACCTAGAAACGAACTGGGAACCTCTGTCAATATTCTCCGGAATACCATGCAAACGGACCACATGCTGAAAAAATAATGGAACCAAATCAGAGGAGGAAGGCAACTTAGGCAACGGTACCAAATGGACCATCTTAGAAAACCGGTCACAAACCACCCAGATGACAGACATTTTCTGAGAAACAGGAAGATCAGAAATAAAATCCATGGAAATATGCGTCCAGGGCCTCTCTGGAATAGGCAAAGGCAAAAGCAACCCACTGGCACGGGAACAGCAAGGCTTAGCCCGAGCACAGGTCCCACAGGACTGCACAAACAAATGCACATCCCGCGACAAGGAAGGCCACCAAAAGGACCTAGCCACCAAATCTCTGGTACCGAAAATCCCAGGGTGACCAGCCAACACCGAACAATGAACCTCAGAAATTACCCTGCTAGTCCATCTATCAGGAACAAACAGTTTCCCCACTGGACAGCGGTCAGGTTTATCAGCCTGAAACTCCTGAAGTACCCGCCGCAAATCAGGGGAGATGGCAGAAAGAATCACCCCCTCCTTGAGAATCCCAGCCGGCTCAAGAACTCCCGGAGAATCAGGCAAAAAACTCCTAGAAAGGGCATCAGCCTTCACATTCTTAGATCCCGGAATATACGAGACCACAAAATCAAAACGGGAGAAAAACAGAGACCACCGAGCTTGTCTAGGATTCAACCGCTTAGCAGACTCGAGGTAAATCAAATTTTTATGATCAGTCAAGACCACCACGCGATGCTTGGCTCCCTCAAGCCAATGTCGCCACTCCTCAAATACCCACTTCATAGCCAACAACTCCCGATTGCCGACATCATAATTACGCTCAGCAGGCGAAAACTTTCTGGAGAAGAAAGCACATGGTTTCATCAAAGAGCCATCAGAATTTCTCTGAGACAAAACAGACCCTGCCCCAATCTCAGAAACATCAACCTTAACCTGAAAAGGGAGAGAAATATCTGGCTGAAGCAACACAGGGGCAGAAGTAAAACGACGTTTAAGCTCCTGAAAGGCCTCAACAGCCGCAGAGGACCAATTCATCACATCAGCGCCTTTCTTTGTCAAATCGGTCAGAGGATTCACCACACTAGAAAAATTAGCAATAAAGCGACGATAAAAATTAGCAAAGCCCAAAAATTTTTGAAGGCTCTTTACAGATGTGGGTTGAGTCCAATCATGAATGGCCTGGACTTTAGCAGGGTCCATTTCAATAGCCAAGGGAGAAAAAATAAAACCCAAAAAAGAAACCTTCTGAACTCCAAAGAGGCACTTAGACCCCTTCACAAACAACGCATTAGCACGAAGGACCTGAAACACCATCCTAACCTGCTTCACATGAGACTCCCAATCATCGGAAAAAAAACAAAATATCATCCAAATACACAATCATGAATTTATCCAGATAATTCCGGAAGATATCATGCATAAAGGACTGAAATACCGATGGAGCATTAGAGAGCCCAAATGGCATCACAAGATATTCAAAATGGCCTTCGGGCGTATTAAATGCTGTTTTCCATTCATCACCTTGTTTAATACGCATGAGATTATACGCCCCTCGAAGGTCGATTTTAGTAAACCAACTGGCACCAAACAAATCAGAAAGTAAAGGTAAAGGGTACTGGAATTTGACCATGATCTTATTGAGAAGGCGATAATCTATACAGGGT
The DNA here is from genome assembly GCF_051348905.1 of Ranitomeya variabilis. Classification (NCBI taxonomy): domain Eukaryota; kingdom Metazoa; phylum Chordata; class Amphibia; order Anura; family Dendrobatidae; genus Ranitomeya; species Ranitomeya variabilis. The sequence continues at coordinate 974,793,207 of NC_135233.1, read as the reverse complement.
CTAAAGGAGCCATCCTTCTTGGCAACAAAAAAAAATCCCGCTCCCAACGGTGACGAAGACGGGCGAATATGCCCCTTCTCCAAGGACTCCTTTATATAACTCCGCATAGCGGCATGCTCTGGCACAGACAGATTGAAAAGTCAGCCCTTAGGGAACTTACAGCCAGGAATCAAATTAATGGCACAATCACAGTCCCTATGAGGAGGCAGGGAACTGGACTTGGGCTCATCAAATATATCCTGGAAATCCGACAAAAACTCAGGAACTTCAGAAGAAGAGGACGAGGAAATGGACATCAAAGGAATATCACTATGTATCCCCTGACAACCCCAACGAGTTACAGACATAGATCTCCAATCCAGCACTGGATTATGAACCTGTAACCATGGAAAACCCAGCACAACAACATCATGCAAATTATGCAACACCAAAAAGCGAATATTTTCTTGATGAGCTGGAGCCATGTACATGGTTAACTGTGTCCAGTACTGAGGTTTATTCTTGGCCAATGGCGTAGCATCAATCCCCCTTAAGGGAATAGGACTCTGCAAAGGCTCCAAGGAAAAACCACAGCGCTTGGCAAATTCTAAGTCCATTAAGTTCAGGGCAGCGCCAGAATCCACAAATGCCATTACAGAAAAGGACGACATGAGCAAATCAGGGTAACAGACAAAAGAAATTTAGGCTGCACAGTACTAATAGTAACAGACCCAGGGACCCTCTTAGTACGCTTAGGGCAATCAGAAAAGGCATGAGCAGAATCACCACAGTAAAAACACAGTAAAAACACAGGCCATTCTGACGTCTGAATTTCTGCCTTTCTGCTCTAGTCAAAATCCTATCACATTGCATAGGCTCAGGACTCTGCTCAGAGGACACTGCCATATGGTGCACCACCTTGCGCTCACTCAAGCGCCGATCAATCTGAATGGCCAAAGACATTGACTCATTCAGACCAGCAGGCGTGGGAAACCCCACCATAACATCTTTAAGGGCTTCAGAAAGACCCTTTCTGAAAATCGCAGCCAGGGCATACTCATTCCATTTTGTGAGCACAGACCACTTTCTAAATTTCTGGCAGTATACTTCTGCTGCTTCCTGACCCTGACACAGAGCCAGCAAAGTTTTTTCTGCCTGATCCACAGAATTAGGCTCGTCATACAGCAATCAGAGCGCTTTAAAAAATTCGTCAATATTGAGCAATGCAGGATTTCCTGGCTCAAGGGAGAATGCCCAGTCCTGCGGGTCGCCACGCAGCAAAGAAATAACAATCTTCACCTGCTGAATGGGATCACCAGAGGAACGGGGTCTCAGAGCAAAAAACTATCTGCAATTATTTTTAAAGTTCAAAAATTTAGATCTATCCCCAGAAAACAAATCAGGAATAGGAATTCTAGGCTCTAATACCAGAGTCTGGACAACATAATCTTGAATACTCTGTACCCTTGCAGCGAGTTGATCCACGCGCAAGGACAGACCCTGAACCTCTATATCAGCACCAAAATCCTGAATCACCCAGAGATTACGGGGAAAAAAAAGACAAAACAAGCTACAAAGGAAAAAAAATGATTCAGAACTTTCTTTTCCCTCTTTTGAGATGCATTTAACACATTGTGGGCCAGCTGTACTGTTATGACCTGGTGGTTAAGAGGCCACACTGATATGACCTGGTGGCTAAAACGCAACATGGAAAGAGCTCTGAGGAGGTGGTAACTCTACTGACCGCAGTCCCTAATCCTAACAACAACACTAGTAATAGCCGTGGGAAGTTCCTGACTCTCCCTAGACACCTCTTCACAGCCTAAGAACTAGCTACCCCTAAAGTAGGAAATAGAAAGCTATCTTGCCTCAGAGAAAACCCCAAAAGGAAAGACAGCCCCCAACAAATATTGACTGTGAGTGGAGAGGGAAATGACGTACACAGAAATGAAATCAGATATCAGCAAAGGAGGCCAATACTAAACTTGATAGACAGAGAGAAAAGGATACTGTGCGGTCAGTATAAAAACTACAAAATCCACGCAGAGTTTACAAAAATGAACTCCACACCGACTCACGGTGTGGAGGGGCAAATCTGCTTTCCCAGAGCTTCCAGCTAGCCTGAATATGACATAGTGACAAGCTGGACAAAAAGAGAAATATTTGCAGAGCAATAGAGTCCAAAGCAAATGGACAAACAAGAACTAGCAAAAACTTATCTTTTGCTGACAAGGACAAGCCATATGAGAAATCCATGGAGAGAACCAAATCCAACCTAAGACATTGACAGCTGGCATGAACTAAAGCCCAGAGCAGGTTTAAATAACAAACCCAGGCAAGGCGATTAGTGAAGGCAGCTGCTACAGCTACCTAAAGGAGCAGCAGTTCCACTCGAAACCACCAGAGGAAGCCCAAGGGCAGAACCCACAAAAATACCATTAGCAACCACAGGAGGGAGCTCCAGAACGGAATCCACAACAGAATTCTGTGCTCCAACATGTCCGGTTATGCACCACATTTAGATCCTTCAAATGGAACCTGAAAACCCATTTCTTCAAGAAATCTTACAATCTGTAATGACCACGCGGCCACCTCAACACCATCGGGGCTACTGCAACACCGACCTACTGTCTCCTTCCCCATAATCCTGTAGAATGTAAGCCCACAAGGGCAGGGTCCTCTTCACTCTGTACCACTCTGTCATTGTTAGTTTGTTTTCTGTAAGTGATAATTGCATTTTGATCTAACCCCATCTCATGTACAGCACCATGGAATTAATGGTGCTATATAAATAAATAATAATAATAATTTGATTCACATGAATTAATAAAATTGGCCACCTCCATTTTACACATTGCAAAACGCATCAACAAGAGAAGGTTCACATGACGTTTGGTTGGACATGGCTGGGTGGGTTTCTACTTAATGTTTTGCAGCTATCACGTGAAATGGTATATCACAGTCAATGAGGAGGTGGTATTAAAGCCTTTAAAAGGAAATAAGGGTAGGAATTACAGCAGTCATTTTGTGCTGAATGGTGCTGGATTGTGAGAAGACATCACAACTCAGAGTTTAGCAATAGAAGTAGGGAGAAAGGGCCAAAAACACTTAATAAATAGAATGAACAATCATTGTTTGATCTCTGTCTTTTGATCTACAGTGTTTTCTCAATGTTAGCCAACACCCAGTGTCCCGCTGGTCAGCACTGTAAATGTTCTATTCATTCTTTACATGGGCATAGTGGTTTGTACAATAGTCGGCTGTTCCGATTCTGCACTACATCACATTCACTTGAATAAGAAAGCATGAGCACTGTGGGCTCTTCATTGTGTGTGTGTGTGGGGCACCTGGAAGGCAGACCAGTAATCAAATATTGATGGTTTATTCTATAAATAAACCATTAATCCATAGGAAATCCTCTTAATATATGTAAATAATAGAGCATAAACCATGACATGCAGATTCTCTATAAACTGACTTTTTTCCCTTTCTGTAGTATAATTTATTTTACTGAAACATTTATTTGTTAATCTATCAATGTCACATAAGGTCAATATCCAAAGATAGGAAATTGCTCCTGAGCTTTGTGTAAAACTACATTAAGACGATGTCTCTGAACTAATATTGATATTTGACCACTCAGTATTCATAATTGTTCAACATGGTTACTTCAAAGCTGATCGCTGCCAGGGTTAATCTTTAGCACAATCAATATGTAAATAGCTAACGGGCATTTAATTAATATTTCAACAGCAAGCCTACTGCAAGTTAATTAGATGGCTCTACGTTTAATTGTTATCACCACTAACATATGGTTCTCCACAGTAATATATATCTACAATAACCAGCTTACAGTAATAGAGATATCTTGTTAAAAGTCAATCAAGCACATGTACAAAGTCAGATTTGCGTGGGTACTGCAAGATTAAAGTGTTCTGCAGAAGAAAACACTTCAGCCTCCATATAAACCATTTAGACCATAGCCAATTTTCTTTTTTCCACTCTTTTTTGTTTTCCTTCCCATCTTTCAAAAGTTCTAACTTTTTTTCTGCACTCCTATATTGCATCGCAGGGGGAGGGCAATGGGCATCCAGACCCCCCATTGAGCTCATGATACTTAATTGTCTCTGTCAGATAATGACAGCAGCATTTAAAGGTTTGGGCACCCCTGGTCAAAATTACTGTTATTGCGAGCAGCTAAGCAAGTTGAAGATGGAATGATCTCTAAAAGGCCTTAAGTTAAATGAAGTTAAAGATGACACATTTCCTTTGTATTTTAGGCCAAAAATATATATGTATTTTCATAGTTTCCATTTTAAAATTTACAAAAAGGAAAATGGGCAGATACAAAAGTTTGGGCACCCTGCATGATTGGTATCTAGTAGTATCCCCTTTTGAAAGTACCACAGCTTGCTAATTCTTTTTGTAGCCAGCCAAGAGTATTTCAATCCTTTCTTGTGGGATTTTCATCCATTCTTCCTTGGTAAATTCTTCCAGTTCTGTGAGATTCCGGGGTCACCTTGCATGTACTTGTAGAAGCCATCCTCTTTTCAACTTCAACTTTTTTACAGATGGCATTATGTTAGCATCAAGAATTTGTTGACATTTCATTAAATCCATTCTTCCCTCTATCTGTGAAATGTTCCCCATGTCATTGGCTGCAACATAACCCCAAAGCATGATTGTTCCACCTCCATTCTTAACCCCTTCAAGACGCGGCCCATTTTCGTTTTTGCGTTTTTGTTTTTCGCTCCCCTCCTTCCCAGAGCCATAACTTTTTTATTTTTCCATCAATATGGTCATGTGAGGACTTATTTTTTGCGGGATGAGTTGTACTTTTGAATGACACTATTGGTTTTACCATGTCTTGTACTAGAAAACGGGAAAAAAATTCCAAGTGCGGTGAAATTGCAAAAAAAAGTGCAATCCCACACTTATTTTTTGATTGACTTTTTTGCTAGCTTCACTAAATGCTAAAACTGACCTGCCATTATGATTCTCCAGGTCATTACGAGTTCATAGACACCAAACATGTCTAGGTTATTTTTTATCTAAGTGGTGAAAAAAATTCAAAACTTTGCTGAAAAAAATGTGCCATTTTCCGATACCCGTAGCGTCTCCATTTTTCGTGATCTCGGATCAGGTGAGGGCTTATTTTTTGCGTACCTAGCTGACATTTTTAATGATACCACATTTGTGCAGATACGTTCTTTTGATCGCCCGTTATTGCATTTTAATGCAATGTCACGGCAACCAAAAAAATGTAATTCTGGCTGTTTGAATTTTTTTCTTGCTACGCCGTTTAGCGATCAGGTTAATGCTTTTTTTTATTGATAGATTGGGTGATTCTGAAAGTGGCGATACCAAATATGTGTAGGTTTGATTTTTTTTTACTGTTTTATTTTGGATGGGGCAAAAGGGGGGGTGATTTAAACTTTTATATTTTTTTATTTTTTTCATATTTTTTAAAACATTTTTTTTTACTTTTGCCATGCTTCAATAGCCTCTATGGGAGGCTAGAAGCTGGCACAACTCGATTGGCTCTGCTACATAGGCGCGATGGTCAGAATGCTGCTTTGTTGCTGAAATGCAGGCTTGCTATGAGCGCCGACCACAAGGGGGCGCTCACAGCAGGCCAGCATCAGTAACAATAGAGGTCTCAAGGACCCCTATGGCTACCATCCTGATGCATCGCCGACCCCCGATCATGTGACGGGGTCGGCGATGCGCTCATTTCCGGCCGCGCGGCCAGAAGTGCCGGTTAAATGCCGCTGTCAGCGTTTGACAGCGGCATTTAACAGGTTAATCGCGATTCACCCGCCGCTATTGCACCCACATGTCAGCTGTACAAAACAGCTGACATGTCGCGACTTTGATGTGGGCTCACCGCCGGAGCTCACATCAAAGCAGGGGACCTGACATGCACCGTACTAGTACGGGGCATGTCGGGAAGGGGTTAATAGTTGTCTATATGCTATGTTAGAAACCATTCCTTTGTTGCTCTAGCAGTATGTTTAGAGTTATTGTCCTGCTGGAAGGTAAGCATATGTCCCAGTCTCAAGTCTTTTGCAGCCTCTAACAGGTTTTCCCCCAGTATTGCCCTGTATTTAGTTCCATTCATCTCCCCATCAACTCTGTTCCTCTTTCATGTCCCTGTTGAAGAAACACATCCCCACAGTATGCTGCTGTCCCCATCATCCTTAATGGTGTGGATGGTATTTTAAGGGTGATTTGCAATGTTAGTTTTCCTCCATGCATAGCCCTTTGCATATACCAACACTTGCTGATTAGTTTTGGTATATCACATAAAATCCCAATAAAATATATTTAAGTTTGTTGGTGTAATCTAAAAAGTTGTTGACAAGTTCATGAGGTATGGGTACTTTTTCAAGGCACTGTAACACGATTGGTATTCGCTGTATGTGGAATGGGCTTAGTTCCTGAGAACATCCACACATGACATACAGTTTAGGAAATAGTAAGACCTACGGCGTGAATGTGTTAATGTCATCTTTGGAGAAAATAGATTTAAAAAGTTTAATGGAAGAGAATAACTAATGTAAAAATTCAAATGGTTAAATGACCTCTCCAGTCAAAATGAATCCAATAGGAGAGATGTATGAAACTGTCTTTGTTGCCCATAGCAACCTATCACAACACAGCTTTCATTTTGTAATATGTTGTTCAAAAATGAAAGATGTGCTGTGATTGGTACTAAGGACATTTAAATAAAGTAATTACATGGAGTTATGTTTAGTTTGGAGGCTGTATGGGTGGTACATGACAAGGATTCTCCCATTTTTTCCCATTTCTGAACTTCTATTTTTTCACAAGCTGCCATATTAGAAACTGCACTAGTCATGATATGGTGTATACAGTGTTACTTTGTAGGAGTTGCCCAGTGAAGAGGAATTATCAGGAGTTAATCTATATTCGCTGAGCAACCCTTTAAAATCCAAGATACATGGGTAAATGCTTCATGAGCACCAAGTGAAAACTTTTACCAGACTAACATGTGTATACATTTTTGGCACATATGTGCATTAATTTGAGGGGAGCAAATTGCTAATATCAACTAAATAAAAATGGGTAAATGCAGGGAGAGTTATGCCCTTAGAGGAATTTTGCCCACATGATACTTACTGGACTTTAGATGATACCCTGATCCGTCTTTTGCCAGTGTTTGGGAACTGTCGTGAATTAATATAAGACACCTTTCTGAGAGCTTGATTAATACTGTCAATATCCTCACCTTCCATTATAAGCATTGATTGTGAAGGGTTGAAGTGGTACTATGGGAAAAAAGACAAACTATTAATGTGTATGAGAACAGATATAAGCAGTCAAATATAAAGATATTTTTTATTTATCTTAACCCCTTAGTTGACAGAGCCAATTTTGCTCTTAATGACCAAGCCAATTTTTACAATTCTGACCACTGTCACTTTATGAGGTGATAGCACTGGAACAATTGAATGGATTCGGCCGGGGTCACACTTGCGTGTTGAATGCGAGAAACTTGCGCGGGTCTCTCGCATCAAGTCCCGACACTGGCACCGACACACGGGACTGGAGCGTGCGGCTGTATAAAAATGCATGCAGTCGCAAACTCCTGTCCCAAGTGCCAGCAGCAGTGCCAGGACTTGATGCGAGAAACTCGCGTGAGTTTTTCTCATTGAAATCGCAAGTGTGACCCCGGCCTTCCACTGATTCTGAGACTGTTTTTTTCGTGACATATTGTACTTCATATTAGTGGTGAAATTTCTTTGATATGACTTGCGTTTATGAAAAAATGAAATTTGGCAAAAATGTTGAAAATTTTGTAGTTTTCAAACTTTAATTTTTGTGCACTTAAATCAGAGTTGTGTCACAGAAAATAGTTAATACTAACATGTCCCACATGCCTACTTTACATCAGCACAATTTTGAAAACATTTTTTTGTGTTAGGATCTTATAAGGGTTAAAATTTGACGACTGATTTCTCATTTTTGCAACAAAATTTACAAAACCAATCATTTTAGGGCCACCTCACCTTTGAAGTGAGTTTGGGGGTAAATATAACAGAAAATAGTGACACCATTATAAAAACTGCACCCCTCAAGGTGCTCAAAACCACGCTCAAAAAGTTTATTAACCCTTCAGGTGTTTCACGAAAACTAAAGCAATGTGGAAGGAAAAATAAACATTTTACTTTTTCACAAAAAATTTAGTTTAGACCCAAACTTTTTTATTTTCACTAGAGTAACAGGAGAAAATGGACCATAAAATTTGTTGTGCAATGTCTCCTGAGTACAACAATACCCCATATGTGAGGGAAAGCCACTGTTTAGGCACATGGCAAGGCTCAGAATGGAGGCACCATTTGATTTTTTGAACAGAAAATTGTCTGGAATAAATGGCAGGTGCCATGTCACGTTTGGAGACCGACTGGTGTACATAAACAGCGGAGAGCCCCGAATTCTAACTGCAACCCTAACACAGTCCTAACCCCAACCCACCCCTAAACCTGATCCCAACCCTAACCACAATCATAATGCTAACCACAACCCTAATCCCAACCCTAACCACAACCATAACCCTAACCACAACCCTAACTCAAACACCACCCTAACCCCAACTCCACAACCCTAACCCCAACACAACCCTAACCCCAGCACAACCCTAACCCCAGCACGACCCTAACCCCGACTCAACCCTAACCCCAACCCTAACCCTAGCCCCTATCTAACCCTAGCCCAACCCTAGCTCTAACCCCAACACTAACCTTAGCCCCAACCCTTGCCCAACCCTATCCCTAGCTCTAACCCTAACACTAGTCCTTACCCTAGCTCCAACCCTAACCCTAGTGGAAAAAAAAATATATTTTTTATTTTATTATTTTTACCTAACTATGGGGGTGATAAAGGGCGGTTTGATTTACTATTCTTTATTTTGATCAATGTGATAGAGTCCATCACAGTGATCACAATGAACCAATAGGAAACATCTCCTTTTTTGTGCCGGCCGGGAGATCTCGGCAAGCGCACTGCGCAAGTGCCCGCCATTTTCTTCCAGGAAGATGATGTGGAGGGCCAGGGACAGAGCCGGAGAATCCAGGGATGCTAAAGGTACCAGGGCTTGGGGGAACCCTTCACTCTCTTCTGGTATGCTAGATTATAGAAATGAATGGGAAATCTGCCTCTTTTTTTGCGATCGCTGTTATTCGGCGAATAACAGTGATCACAAGATGGGGGATGGTAAAAAACTGACCCGAATCATGCTCTCCAGGGTCTCAGCTACCCCTGGTAGCTGGGGGGTGCCATACCCTTATTGCTCAGTGCTGATAAAAAGCGGCTCCGAGGAATAAGGCCCCTTTACTGCCATTGCATCTGTGGTCTTTAAGGGGATAAGGTTCATCTTTGCATTGTAAAAATAGAAAACATATTAAGTCTAAGGGGTTTAAATACATTTTTTCTGTGTCTACAATTGGCAACTGCAACCCAAAGCCTTTCCTGCTCATCTAACTGAAAAACCTCAAATACTTAGACAATAATGCAGATTTCCAAGTTTCTATATTTCATACTAATAGGGTTCTAAGATGTTAAAGAAGCACTCCTCCCATCAAAATATTTATCCTTTTAGTATAATGCAGTCATGTCATATACCAATGTGTACTTACAATTGTTCCTTTTGCCTTTCTACCCAGATAATTCTTCTCTTTACTCTGCTCTATGTAGAAACAGGAAGTCTATTCTCCCTGCATTGATCATCTGTCTCTCCAACTTCTGAGTCAGATGTTCCTTCCTTTCCCCTGTCAGGGACATTTGCAGCAACTTAAGGAGGGAAAATAGATTTCCTATTTCTACATGGAGCCTGCAATGATTCAGTTAGTCAGTTTTTAATCATGTGATGACATAGACTTAATGGAAAAGAGAAGAATTACCTGGGAAGAAAGGCAAAATGAGCAATTGTAAGTACACAGTGCTATATAATATGATGATTGCAATATATTAAGAGGATAAAGGTTTTGATGGGAGGAGTGCTTCTTTAAGGACTGTGGTGTTTTTTGTACAATCTTTAAAATAATGTGCAGTTTAAATTATCTCTGTTTCTACTGAATGGACATGGAGATAAAAGGCTGGTAAATGTCATATTCAGTTTTTTTAATAGCAAAATTATGATAATGGTAGAGAGGCACCGTATTGTCATGCAGGGAATATAATCACAATAGTTCACCATGCTCTATCCAGGATTCTTCTGCAAGCTCATGAACTGCTCAAGCAACACTAAAAAGAGGGAGATCACTGTGACAGAGGGCGATTTTAAAAAAGGGAATTAAAGGGAATCCGTCATCAGGTTTCTGCTATGTAATCTAAGAGCACCATAATGTAAGAGCAGAGACTCTGATTACATTGATGTACCACATTGGATATGTTCACATATCCACATGGATCCAATAGGCAAAAAATGGATTAAATACAACTGAAAGAAAAACAGGTGGCTAATTAACGGATCCGTTTTCTATAGATTTTAATGTTAAGAAAACAGATCCAGGAAAGTTCAGTTTTTAAAAAAATGGACTGAAAAGTTGTGCCTGCACAACTTTTTTGCTAATGAATTGCTTCTGGATCCGTTGTAACAGATCACCACTGGAAATGTGAACATAGCCTAACTGGGCTGTGCTTTGCTGTTTCAATACAATTAGCCGTTTATCAGCAGTAGATTATCATTACAGGACAACTGGTCTCATGCATCCTAGTCCAACCACACTCCCAGTACTGAGTACTCTCTATCACTATACAAAGTGCACAGAAATTTGTGTTGTGGGCAGGGTTATACACAGCTCAACAACTGAGCTCATCTGCAGCAGAGATAACTGTGGCTCTATCATGACTGCTTCACCCAGTAACCTAAGTGACACACTGGATTTTTGTCCCTACCTCATGGTGCTGTCAGATTACATAGCAAAACCCTGCTGACAGATTCCCTTGAAATCAGTTTTGACAGTCTAGTTGTAGAGCATAATTTGGCAGTGAAGAGATCATTTTAGTTCATTACTACACAAAATATGTTGTATTTTAGAGCTGAAAAAAAGGTTTTCCTTACTTATTCCTTGAGTTTGCAAAACTTGAAGGTCAGTTCTAGCTAGCTAGATAATGATCCATATTAGGTGTACCACCTGTTCAGTGAGATTAAGTATGATATTGAAGATGTCAAGCTTTCAACAACCTTCATGTAGAAATCTTCTGTCTTAACTTTGTTTACTTCTGAGCTTTGCTGATCTTTCTGAAGCCAAGGAACGTGTTAAGTATTAATACAGTACATATCTGAACGAGATCTTCCAAGGCGAATCAATTAAAATGTGCAATACTGTAAGCATCATGTCTCACACAGTGCAGGGCAGTAATGGAATTTTGCCACTGAATTTAGATAGAAATGTCATAAGCAACATTTTCTTAATGTGATTAGAGTATTAGAATAACATTTAATATATGTGTTTACAGATGATCTGCCCTGTAGCAGCATACAGACACAGAAGGACTATACGGCTATGCGCACACGGTGCGTTTTTGATGCATTTTTTTTTCCTTGCGAAAAAAATGCTAGGGAATCCTTATGCCAGCAAAGTCAAAGAGAATCCTGAAGTGAAGTGCACATGACCAGTATTTTTCCTTTTCAGTTTTCTGCCTTCTGGGGGGAGAATGATGCCTTTTAGCCCTTTCTTAGACCTTAGTCATATAAGGGCCAGAAAAGGCTTGAAATATGTCAGCTATTGTTTTCTTTTGTTCCCTATGGCTTTTAACCTGTACTAAAAATAAAGTCTGATTTTTGTATACCTATATTACATGCTGTACTTTTTTATGCTATACTGTACTGGACTGGATATCTTTTCTAGCTCTTTGCACACATAAGGCTTTTGGATATCTCAATCTCCCACAGTACATGTAAATCTGTTTGTAAATTGAGAATGCAAATTTCTGAAAACCACATCAATATTCCACAGAGCGGGTGTATCTAGTGCTAATAATTTGGTTCCAAGAATAAAATCGCATAAGGGCACAAGTATGTAGTTCTGAAACACAGTCTCTGGGTCCAGTTTGCTCAAGTCACAATTCTGAAGCATTCATTTTAATCTTTTTCTTTACCTTTACACCCTGTCCAAGGTTGTCCAGTGAATTGATATCTAGTCCTTCTTTACAGGCTTGTAAGCAGGAGATCACTTTCCGACTTTCTATCTTTCCAGCGCGCAGAGTTAGCCCGGCAATGCTGCCACGAAAATATTGGGCAAATTTAGGCTTTGTAATTTCACCACCTGCCAGGAATAAAGAGAGTTATAAAAGGGAAACTGAATGTCTTTTTTATTTTTAGAGTCTTTAATCTGAACAACTGAGGCGAAGACTGGCTTTATTAAGTTTCCTTGAATAAAGTCAATGTAGAAAGTACAATAAATAATATGCCACTTAGAGACGAGGAAACCAGTAAAAATTCACGATGGTGCGTGTCTTTGTAGAAGTAGCTTAATTAGATTATCCCCAAATTCTTACAGGATTTTTCTGGCACAACTCACCTCCACATTGAGATCTGAGCGGCTCTGAGAAATCCCATCTGCAGATACCTTATGCACAATGGGCAGGTATCAATCTAATAGTATTTGTGCTCAACACATGCTTAATGTGCATGTATCCTACAGGTATCTGTAGATGAGAAGTGTTTCCCTACAGTGGTGACAGTGCAGGGAAATTTAAAGCTCACTGTCAGATTTCCCAAAAGATTACAGCTGTTCTTAAGGCCCCGTCTCACATAGTGAGATCGCTAGCGAGATTGCTGCTGAGTCACTAGTTTTGTGACGCAACAGCGACCTCAGTAGCGATCTCGCTATGTGTGACACGTACCAGCGATCAGGCCCCTGCTGTGAGATCGCTGGTCGTGTCGGAATGGCCTGGACCTTTTTTTGGTCGTTGAGGTCCCGCTGACATCGCTGAATCGGTGTGTGTGACACCGATCCAGCGATGTCTTCACTGGTAACCAGGGTAAACATCGGGTTACTAAGCGCAGGGCCGCGCTTAGTAACCCGATGTTTACACCCTGGTTACCAGCGTAAATGTAAAAAAACCCAAACACTACATACTCACCATCTGATGTCCGTCAGGTCCCTTGCCGTCCGCTTCCTGCTCTGAGTGCCGCCGTACAGTGAGAGCGCAGCACAGCAGTGACGTCACCGCTGCGCTCTGCTCTCACTGTACGGCGGCTCAGTCAGAGCAGGAAGCAGATGGCAAGGGACCTGACGGACACCGAAAGGCGAGTATGTACTGTTTGGTTTTTTTGGTAACCAGGGTAAACATTGGGTTACTAAGCGCGGCCCTGCGCTTAGTAACCCGATGTTTACCCTGGTTACCCGGGTGCTGCAGGGGGACTTCGGCATCGTTGAAGACAGTTTCAACGATGCCGAAGTCGTTCCCCTGATCGTTGGTCGCTGGAGAGAGCTGTCTGTGTGACAGCTCCCCAGCGACCACACAACGACTTACCAATAGTGTTGAGCATTCCGATACTGCAAGTATCGGGTATCGGCCGATACTTGCTGTATCGGAATTCCGATACCGAGATCCGATATTTTTGTGGTATCGGGTATCGGTATCGAAACAACATTAATGTAAAAATGTGTAAAAGAAAGAATTAAAATAAAAAATATTGCTATACTCACCTCTCCGACGCAGCCTGCACCTTACCGAGGGAAGCGGCAGCGTTCTTTGTTTAAAATTCGCGCTTTTCTTTCCTTTACTGAAGTCCCGGCTTGTGATTGGTTGCGTGCCGACCATGTGGCCGGGACGCAACCAATCACAGCAAGCCGTGACGTAATTTCAGGTCCTTCAGGATTTTAAAATTACGTTCCGGCGTTGTGATTGGTTGCGTCGCAGTCACATGGGCAACGCAACCAATCACAGCAAGCCGTGACGTAATTTCAGGTCCTTAAGGATTTTAAAATTACGTCCCGGCTTTGTGATTGGTTGCGTCGCAGTCACATGGGAGACGCAACCAATCACAAGCCGTGACGTCACGGGAGGCTGGACACGCGCGCATTTTAAAATGGGCGCGTGTCCAGCCTCCCGTGACGTCCCGGCTTGTGATTGGTTGCGTCGCGGTCAACCAATCACAAGCCGGGAGGCTGGACACGCGCGCATTTTAAAATTTTAAAATTTTAAAATGCGCGCGTGTCCAGCCTCCCGGCTTGTGATTGGTTGACCGCGACGCAACCAATCACAAGCCGGGACGTCACGGGAGGCTGGACACGCGCCCATTTTAAAATGCGCGCGTGTCCAGCCTCCCGTGACGTCACGGCTTGTGATTGGTTGCATCTCCCATGTGACTGCGACGCAACCAATCACAAAGCCGGGACGTAATTTTAAAATCCTTAAGGACCTGAAATTACGTCACGGCTTGCTGTGATTGGTTGCGTTGCCCATGTGACTGCGACGCAACCAATCACAACGCCGAAACGTAATTTTAAAATCCTGAAGGACCTGAAATTACGTCACGGCTTGCTGTGATTGGTTGCGTCCCGGCCACATGGTCGGCACGCGACCAATCACAAGCCGGGACTTCAGTAAAGGAAAGAAAAGCGCGAATTTTAAACAAAGAACGCTGCCGCTTCCTTCGGTAAGGTGCAGGCTGCGTCGGAGAGGTGAGTATAGCAATATTTTTTATTTTAATTCTTTCTTTTACACATTAATATGGTTCCCAGGGCCTGAAGGAGAGTTTCCTCTCCTTCAGACCCTGGGAACCATCAGGAATACCGTCCGATACATGAGTCCCATTGACTTGTATTGGTATCGGTATCGGTATCGGATTGGATCCGATACTTTGCCGGTATCGGCCGATACTTTCCGATACCGATACTTTCAAGTATCGGACGGTATCGCTCAACACTACTTACCAACGATCACGGCCAGGTCGTATCGCTGGTCGTGATCGTTGGTAAATCGCTATGTGAGATGGGGCCTTTAGTCTCTGCAATTGGTCCAAGCAGATCATAGTCCTTCAAAGGCATTGATCTCTTTCAATTAAGTTTCTCCCCTAGCTGCAGTTTGTTATGAAATCACAAACCGCACTGTACTCACCCTTCAACCGAGTCAACTGCCAAGTAAAATTTAAGGAATATTAGGAATGAGGAACTATGTATGCAGTGATTTATCCATCTTGAGACTGTATAGGAGTCTCTAGATGGTGCTTTGTAGGTGGAGTGGGTGGATGGTGTGAGCTGATGGACAGCTCTGTCTCATGGGAAATGTAATATAATGGCTCAGAGGGAGAGCTGGCAGGATGTTCAGCAAATAAATAATAACAAACCACAAGAAAAGTAGCAGGTAGTTGAAAGAGATCTGAAAAAATCTAAGATATCACAGATTGTAGGATTCAATATAGAAAAGCCAGATCATTTTTTTTCTACTATTTTTGTTCTCAAAAAGCAACTTTAAGCTCCTTATCCATGGTGCAAGGTTTAAACTAAGTCCTGCAAAATCATCTGTATGCAGTAGGATGACTTGCATCTCCAGAAGGACACTACTATTGTGTGGCTAACCATTTCCTCACTACAGGTCCCAGTTTATATATATTGCTGCTATTAACTATTTTCTTTATGAAAGTTACCAGACTACATTAACTTTTCTGTTATAAACATTATTAATGGCGGTCTTGCTAGAAGATACCAGTTTGAAGCCCTTTGATACCTGCAACCTTGCTGAAAGATACCAGTTTCCTATATAACTACAGTTCCTATTTATTTTTGGAGACCTAGCTCTGTTTGATCTGTGTTATCTGCACCACGTTTGTTTGCAGTCCTTGATATGGCCAGTACTGCTTAGAGAATTCACTTTACCGGGTGAACCCTTAACATAGTTGAACTTGTATTTGTCTGATCTTTAACCAACATTTTATATTAAATATTTTCTTTACTAGTATTAATATTGAACTGCACAGACATACTAAGATTTGTAAAGTATGGATATGCAATGTATTCGGTGAGGATGTCCCAAAAAGTCTAAACAGAATTTCCAACAATTAAATCTCCCCATCATTTGTTTATTTTACTAACTTTTGTGGCACCATTAATTCCACAGCGCTTTACATACATTATCGGCACTGTCCCTGTTGGTACTCACAATCTATATTCCCTATGAGTATGGCATTAGCTCGTGGGAGGAAACACAGGGAGAACATGCAAACTCCTTGCAGATTTTGTCCTTGGTGAGATTTGAACCCAAGACCCCAGTACTGCAAGACTTCATTGCTAACCACTGAGCCACCATGCTTGTTCCCTAACCAATGTATATCTAGGCTGGATGATCACTGGTATGCTGTAAGTTGAAAGTGTCCACTAGCTATGTTCCTGTGTCAGGTGTCTACTAGCTATGTTCATGTGTCAAGTGTCTACTAGCTATGTTCCTGTGTCAGGTGTCTACTAGCTCTGTTCATGTGTCGGGTGTACTGTCTACTAGCTATGTTCCTGTGTCAGGTGTCCACTAGCTATGTTCATGCGACAGGTGTCTACTAGCTATGTTCATGTGTCGGGTGTCTACTAGCTATGTTCCTGTGTCGGGTGTCTACTAGCTATGTTCATATGTCACGTGTCTACTAGCTATGTTCATGTGTCAAGTGTCTGCTAGCTATGTTCATGTGTTAGGTGTCTACTAGCTATGTTCATGTGTCAGGTGTCCACTAGCTATGTTCATGTGTCAAGTGTCTACTAGCTATGTTCATGTGTCGGGTGTCTACTAGCTATGTTCCTGTGTCAGGTGATTACTAGCTATGTTCATGTGTCAAGTGTCTACTAGCTATGTTCATGTGTCGTGTGTCTACTAGCTATGTTCCTATGTCAGGTGTCTACTAGCTATGTTCATGTGCCAGGTGTCTACTAGCTATGTTCATATGTCGCATGTCTACTAGCTATGTTCATGTGTCGGGTATCTACTAGCTATGTTCATGTGTCGGGTGTCTACTAGCTATGTTCCCGTGTCAAGTGTCTACTAGCTATGTTCATGTGTCGGGTGTCTACTAGCTATGTTTCTGTGTCAAGTGTCTACTAGCTATGTTCATATGTCACGTGTCTACTAGCTATGTTCATGTGTCAAGTGTCTGCTAGCTATGTTCATGTGTTAGGTGTCTACTAGCTATGTTCATGTGTCAGGTGTCCACTAGCTATGTTCATGTGTCAAGTGTCTACTAGCTATGTTCATGTGTCGGGTGTCTACTAGCTATGTTCCTGTGTCAGGTGATTACTAGCTATGTTCATGTGTCAAGTGTCTACTAGCTATGTTCATGTGTCGTGTGTCTACTAGCTATGTTCCTGTGTCAGGTGTCTACTAGCTATGTTCATGTGCCAGGTGTCTACTAGCTATGTTCATATGTCGCATGTCTACTAGCTATGTTCATGTGTCGAGTATCTACTAGCTATGTTCATGTGTCGGGTGTCTACTAGCTATGTTCATGTGTCAAGTGTCTGCTAGCTATGTTCATGTGTCGGGTGTCTACTAGCTATGTACCTGTGTCAAGTGTCTACTAGCTATGTTCATGTGTCGGGTGTCTACTAGCTATGTACCTGTGTCAAGTGTCTACTAGCTATGTTCATGTGTCGGGTGTCTACTAGCTATGTACCTGTGTCAAGTGTCTGCTAGCTATGTTCATGTGTCGGGTGTCTACTAGCTATGTACCTGTGTCAAGTGTCTACTAGCTATGTTCATGTGTCGGGTGTCTACTAGCTATGTTCATGTGTCAGGTGTCTACTAGCTATGTTCATATGTCACATGTCTACTAGCTATGTTCATGTGTCGGGTGTCTACTAGCTATGTTCCTGTGTCAGGTGTCTACTAGCTATGTTCATGTGTCAAGTGTCTGCTAGCTATGTTCATATGTTAGGTGTCTACTAGCTATGTTCATGTATCAAGTGTCTATTACCTATGTTCATGTGTCAAGTGTCTACTAGCTGTTATGACTGGGCTAGCGGAACGCACCTAAAAGTTTATATTTTATTAGGGTAGATGCGTTCGCAGCCCGGGGTCCACCGTGCAGGAGAACCTGCTGCCAGTAAATAGCGGAACTAATAGCAGTGTGAGCTAACTCTGTTACTTCACAGAGCAGCCGTGAACACAACGCGCTGCGCCCTGTTAGACTCCACAGAGGCACAGGCTAACTGTCTAACAAGAGCAGTCAGTGGTCTTGCACGCACACGAAACTCCTCGCCAGAGGTGCCAGCATTCTAGGGGCTTATTTCGGCCAGGTCCCTGAACACACAAGCATACGAACTCCTCGCCGGAGGTGCCAGCATTCTAGGGGCTTATTTCAGCCGGGTCCCTGAACACACACATACAAGACCACACTGGCGCAAAGTACATAAAAGAAAGCAATACTAGCGCATGGCCGTGCGGCCATGCGAGCCTTATATAGCTGCAGCAAGTAAAAAACCTTCCCAGAAGGACCAATGAGAAGGTGCCATACCTGAGCATGTGACCCTAAATCTCCACTGAGAGATCTTGCCCTGGGCATGCTCAGTGTGTGCCAAGCAGGATTTAGTCCTAGCACCTACATGACCTTCCTGAAAGGACCAATGGACTTAGCTGCAGCATCTGACCATGTGACCCTCGATCTCCACTGAGAGATCTCACTCAGGGCATGCTCAGAACGAGAAGAGCAGGACTTAGTCCCAGAAGTGTCTGCTCGCCGCTGCCCAGCACTGACTTCAATAGCCGAAGCAGGAGAAGCAGCAGTAACTCTTTGTACAGAGTGGGACTGAGCAAGACACTGGGACCGACGTCTCCGCTGAGCAGGCTCCACTGCGGCAGGAGAAGAATGGGAGACCGCAGCGGAGATGGCCCGAGACTCCCCCTGTGCAGAGGCAGGAACTCGACCCCTAACATTACCCCCCCTCCTAGGGCCCCCCTCCTTGGGCCTCGCCACGCTCGAAGGCAGCAATGAGCTGCGGAGCCCGATTGTGCTCAACAGACTCCCAGGTCCTGTCCTCAGGGCCATGACCCTTCCAATCCACCAAATAAAATTTTTTGCCACGTACCACCTTGCACCCCAAAATAGCGTTCACCTCGTAATCGTCCGAAGACGAACCTGATGTCCCAGCAGATGACTCGGAAAACCGGGACATGTATACGGGTTTCAAGAGGGACACATGAAAGGTGTCGGTGATACCCAGGCGTGGCGGAAGGGCCAAACGATAGACCACAGGATTAACCTGTTCGAGGACCTTAAAAGGACCCAAGTAGCGAGGTGCAAACTTAGCGGACTCCACTCGCAGCCTGATGTTACGGGCGGAGAGCCACACTAAGTCGCCAGGAGCAAAGGTCGGAGCGGGGTGCCGATGTGCATCGGCAGAGGACCTCATTCTCTCCTTAGAGGCCTGAATGGCATCCTGAGTGCGGTCCCAAATATCCCATGCTTCCACAGCCCAGTCTGCCACCCTGGAGTCGGCAGAAGATACGGGCATAGGCACAGGTACCCGCGGATGCTGACCATAGTTGAGGAGGAATGGAGTTTGTCCAGTGGAGTCGGCAACTGGATTGTTCAGCGCAAACTCTGCCCACGGTAACAAGGATGCCCAGTCATCCTGTCTGGCTGAAACAAAATGTCGCAGATATGTGACCAAGGTCTGATTGGCCCTCTCTACCAATCCATTCGTCTCGGGATGATATATGCGGAGGAGAGATTTAACTCAATGCTGAGAAGACGACAAAGCTCTCTCCAGAACCGAGACGCAAACTGGGGACCCCGGTCACTGACAATCTTGTCTGGCATACCGTGTAGGCGAAAGATGTGCTTTATGAACAACGCTGCCAAGGCCCGTGCCGTAGGTAACCGCGGAAGCGGCACCAAATGCACCATTTTGGAGAAGTGATCGGTGATAACCCAAATGATGGTACAGCCCCGAGACTTGGGCAAACCCACCACAAAGTCCATCCCGACCATCTCCCAGGGCCTGTCTGCCACCGGCAATGGATAGAGTAACCCAGCTGGCCGTTGTCGAGGAGACTTATTTTTGGCGCAGGAGACACACGCCAGAATATAATCCCTGACATCATGGGCCATATGTGGCCACCAATACATCCTTGCCAACAGCTCAGATGTCCTTTTTGTCCCAAAATGTCCACCCACCCTGGACGAATGAGCCCACGAGAGAACCTCCGGTCGCAAATTGGGTGGTACAAAAGTCTTGCCCGGAGGCACAGACTCTAGCGAAACCGGGGCTACGGTTCTCAGGCTCTCAGTGGGGACAATAAGCCGAGGCTCCTCTTCCTCCTCCACTGATGACACCACGGAGCGAGAGAGAGCGTCGGCACGAACGTTCTTCTCCCCAGATAGAAAATGGAGGGTGAAATGGAACCGGGAGAAGAACAAGGACCACCTAGCATGGCGAGAATTTAACCGCTGGGCTGTCTGTAGGTACACCAGATTTTTATGGTCTGTGAAGACTTGGAAAGGAAAACGAGCTCCCTCCAAGAGATGTCTCCACTCCGAGAAGGCCAATTTCATGGCCAGCAACTCCCTGTCCCCGATTGAATAATTCCTCTCTGCTGGTGAAAAGGTCTTTGAAAAGAAGAAGCAAGGATGCTTCCGACCTTGAGCATCCTTTTGGAAGAGGACTGCTGCTGCACCAACAGATGAGGCATCCACCTCCATGATAAAGGGTTTGTCTACATCAGGGCGATGTAGGATGGGAGCGCTAGCAAAATGTGACTTTATGGAATTAAAGGCCTCGGAGACCTCCACAGACCACGATTTGGGATTTGCTCCCTTCTTGGTAAGGGCAACCAAGGGAGCTACCAACGTTGAGAAGTGTGGAATGAACTGTCGATAGTAGTTAATGAACCCCATAAAGCGCTGCACCGCTTTAAGAGAATGAGGTTCCTGCCAGTCCATCACAGCCTGTAGCTTGGCAGGATCCATAGCCAAACCCTGGGCAGAGATGATATAACCTAGGAATGGCAAGGACTCCTGCTCAAACACACACTTCTCCAATTTGGCGTAGAGGGAGTTTGCCCGTAAGAGGTCAAAGACTTTGCGAACATCTCTCCGATGGGAGTCGATATCTGGAGAGTAGATGAGAATATCATCCAGATAGACTACGACCGAGGTGGTGAGCATATCCCGGAAGATATCATTCACAAAGTCTTGGAAAACGGCTGGGGCATTACAGAGCCCGAAAGGCATCACCAGATACTCATAGTGCCCATCCCTGGTGTTAAAAGCCGTCTTCCATTCGTCCCCCTCACGGATGCGAATCAGATTGTAAGCACCCCGCAGATCTAATTTTGTAAATACCCTTGCTCCCCGTAGCCTATCAAAAAGCTCAGATATCAGGGGTAATGGGTATTTGTTCTTAACGGTGATGGCGTTAAGACCCCTGTAGTCAATACATGGACGCAGTTCCCCATTCTTCTTCTGAACAAAGAAGAACCCAGCCCCAGCAGGTGACACTGACATCCTGATGAACCCTCTTGCCAGATTTTCTTGGATGTACTGAGGCATTGCCTCCATCTCCAGGAGAGATAATGGATAAACTTGACCCCGGGGAGGTTCAGCACCAGGCAAGAGGTCAATAGGACAGTCATAGGGGCGGTGAGACGGAAGGATCTCCGCCGCCTTTTTGGAGAACACGTCCGCATGAGACCAGTATTGCTTGGGGAGAGAGGATAGATCTGCGGGTACCTCAGTAGTAGCAACCTGAACGCACTCCCTTTGACACCTACCCTCACAAGACTCACCCCATCCCAAAATTCTGCCAGAAGACCACTCGATATGTGGAGAGTGGTACCGTAACCAAGGTATCCCCAACAGGACCTCATCGATACCCTCAGGTATGACAAGCAGAGATATTATCTCCTGATGGGATGGCGACATGGACAGAGTAAAAGGAATGGTCTGGTGAGTTATCTGTGAAGGTAGTGTCGACCCATTCACCACTCGTACCGTAACTGGCTGTGCTAGCATAACCAGGGGTATTGCGTGACGTTGGGAAAAGGCGGAAGACATGAAATTGCCCTCTGCCCCATAATCCACGCAGAGCTCAACTGAGTGGGAAGATGAGCCAATGTTAATTGTCCCCTTAAAGGACAATTTTGAGGCAAACGTCGCTGTATCTAGTGTACCTGCCCCGACTACCACTAGAGGCTGACGTCTCCTCGACCGCTGAGAACATCTGGTGGCAAGATGTCCAGACTGCTGGCAAACATGACGAACCTTGGAAGCCCAAGCGGTCCGGGACTTAGAACCCGCTTGTCACACCTCCCTGGCCTCATGTGACTCAGGAACCATGACCGGAGATTCCAGAGGTCTGGCGAAGGTGGGAGCCAGCCGAAACCTCTGCCTACACTGGACTCGCTCAAACCTCCGCTCATTAAAACGGAGGTCAATGCGGGTAGAGACAGTTATTAACTCCTCCAGTGTGGCTGGAATCTCCCTAGTGGCCAGAGCATCCTTAACGTGATCAGCCAGCCCCCTCCAAAATATGGGGATAAGGGCTTTATCCGACCACTCTAGCTCTGAGGCTAAAGTTCGGAAACAAATGGCGAATTGGCTGACCAAGGACTCACCCTGAGTTAATGCCAACAGTTGGAGCGCCATATCATTGGTGACTCGAGGTCCTAGAAAGACCTGTTTCAGGGTGCTCAGAAACAACGGAGCACTCTGCACCACATGATCGCCACGCTCCCACAGCGGCGTAGCCCATTCCAACGCCCTGTCCGACAAGAGGGACACAATAAATCCCACCTTAGCCCGCTCTGTGGGAAAACGTGCAGCCAGAAGCTCAAGGTGAATAGAGCACTGACTCACGAATCCCCTACAAGATCTGCTTTCTCCAGAAAATTTTTCTGGGAGCGGGAGGCGCGAAAATGTCGGAACAGGGGTGGCAGTGGACAAAGTTGCTGCAGCCATGCTAGCAGCCTGTACAGCAACTGCGGAAATATCCACAGCTGAGGTTGAGCTCTCGAGAGCCGCCAACCTACCCTCCAGCTGCTGGATATACCGCAACGATTGCTGTATGTCCGCCATTTACTAGCCAGACCCTGGCGCTAGTATTATGTTATGACTGGGCTAGCGGAACGCACCTAATGAAAGTTTATATTTTATTAGGGTAGATGCGTTCGCAGCCTGGGGTCCACCGTGCAGGAGAACCTGCTGCCAGTAAATAGCGGAACTAATAGCAGTGTGAGCTAACTCTGTTACTTCACAAAGCAGCCGTGAACACAAAGCGCTGCGCCCTGTTAGACTCCACAGAGGCACAGGCTAACTGTCTAACAAGAGCAGTCAGTGGTCTTGCACGCACACGAAACTCCTCGCCAGAGGTGCCAGCATTCTAGGGGCTTATTTCGGCCAGGTCCCTGAACACACAAGCATACGAACTCCTCACCGGAGGTGCCAGCATTCTAGGAGCTTATTTCAGCCGGGTCCCTGAACACACACATACAAGACCACACTGGCGCAAAGTACATAAATGAAAGCAATACTAGCGCATGGCCGTGCGGCCATGCGAGCCTTATATAGCTGCAGCAAGTAAAAGACCTTCCCAGAAGGACCAATGAGAAGGTGCCATACCTGAGCATGTGACCCTAAATCTCCACTGAGAGATCTTGCCCTGGGCATGCTCAGTGTGTGCCAAGCAGGATTTAGTCCTAGCACCTACAGGACCTTCCTGAAAGGACCAATGGACTTAGCTGCAGCATCTGACCATGTGACCCTCGATCTCCACTGAGAGATCTCACTCAGGGCATGCTCAGAACGAGAAGAGCAGGACTTAGTCCCAGAAGTGTCTGCTCGCCGCTGCCCAGCACTGACTTCAATAGCCGAAGCAGGAGAAGCAGCAGTACCTCTTTGTACAGAGTGGGACTGAGCAAGACACTGGGACCGACGTACTGCTGAGCAGGCTCCACTGCGGCAGGAGAAGAATGGGAGACCGCAGCGGGGATGGCCCGAGACTCCCCCTGTGCAGAGGTGGGAACTCGACCCCTAACACTTGCTATGTTAACTAAGTATCTTGGGCTGCAAACATTAAAGATTTAGATCTTTATTTTTAATTGATATAAATAATAGGTTGTACTCAATTTATCACTTGTATTATATTAACTGGAGTTGACAGGTATTTTATTCTGCCGTGCCACATTAATGCAAACATCTGCCTGTCTTTAAGTAGTATTTATGGCATTACCGGAACTTTCTTATTATAAATGGATGCTGTCATTATGACAAATCTAGTAAATAAGAAAATTATAATATCTCTTTTATGCATAACCTTTCAGTCAACATCAAACTTTCTTTGCATATTACTGTAAGAATACACTCTGATTGTTTTTATCTACAAAAATGGCAAACTCTACTTGTGAAAAAGATAAATGTCCACATTATCTCAGAATATATTACAGTCCTGTGAGTTGATTATAGGAGATTTTGGTGATTAAAGCAACCAAGTAGTCATATCATTGTGATAAAAGCATTATCTATAGAGAAGAATGATTTAGTTTATGATCCTGATTCCAGAATCTGTGTTATTACAGGATACATAATGCATCTACCATGTCAGCCTTTCACACCAGTGAAGCTTTGACTTGTCTTGTGTTGATGCGAACTCATTAATTTAATATTTAATGGGTTGTCGCCATTTTATGTCTTGCCCCTTAGCAGCTGTGAATAAACAATTTTCTAAATAGTGCACGTTGATGACTAAAAGGGTAACAATGTTTTGAACTTTTGACTTTCAGGCTCCATTCTTTACTGTTCTGAACATGAGACAACAGAGATAATTGGTAGGATGAATATAGGCCATTACAGACAAGGTTAAGCTTCAAAAGAGAAGCAGAAAACCCATTTAAATACTATGCATACCTACATATATTTACACGTTGATTTTTTATTATTTATTTACTCCGTAAATGCAAAGTTAAGCAACTTTTTAAATGTTCTTTATCAAAAATGTACTACAATTTTGCTGCTTTCAGAATGTCTGTAAGTCATGTATCTACTCGAGTGGTCTGCAAAGGTTATAAATTATCAGAACATCAGCTTCTAGTTCTGATGCCACCTTGCCATCTCTCAGTGAGAAATATAGCTGAAGAGAGAGAAATGGGGCAGGGATGGACATTTCACTGATACTACCGATGCAGCACAAGAGGGGCACAAGAGGTAAGGGGGCCATTTCTACCTCCAAAGCATGTGGAATTGTGCGTTTTGATAACCCATTGGGCTGCAAAGGGCTCATATATTGTTCTTGCACTAGGACCCTCTCCTGACTGTGTAAGCCAATGAAGGAGGGGTTTATACAGATGTCCACAGAATGGAGGTAGGAGAACGTATATTAGGGAGGACGCACAAAACAGTTTATAGAAAAAGAGGAAAATGCCTGAAGAGGAAAAACGTATATTGTTAAAGCTGTAATTAAATATTTGCTTATAAAGACCACAGGAGCCAAGGTTCTCACAGACCTCACATCCAGCCTATGTTCTGGGGAGGAACACTCCCACAAGGGAAAAATCTCAAACTGGGATAAAACTATAAACTGCATCAAAGGTATCTAAAAAGCAACTAAGTACAGAAAATTGCAGACTGGAACAACTGTAAGTGCCATGTTATTAACTAAAGGTGACAAAATAATATTTTCGATGTCAAAGGTGTTCTTAGTTTTTAAGAGCTGTTACTTAAGACAGTGTGATATTTTTACTTTTACTTAGATACAGTATTTGTTCTTCTAGTATAAATCCTACTGCTATGCAAGTTCCAGTATTCCAACGAGTCATCATCCACAATATCTGATAATCTGGCACTCGTCTCCACCACATAGCTAATCTTACAAAAAGATGCAGAAGATTAAAATGAAATATTTAACATTTCTCTAGTTTAATAGAATATTATGTAGTCATTCATTTTTGACTGTAGTTTGTTTTGCTAGGGTTTTCTATAACCAAAAAATCTAATGAAACAAGAACTACAGTGTCAAATTTAATTGATAATAAATAAAAAAAACCCTTTGTTGTATTTTTATGTTTACTTGAGTTGCAAACTTGATTATTTGCCGTGTAATCGTTATTTTTTAGATTACATTACAACTTACATTATATTGATATCTTAGCAAATATGATGTAACAATAGACCTTAGCTCTGTTTTAAAGGGAGTCTGGCATTATACCATGTACAATTCGCAGAGTGTTAGGATAATTGATTCTTTGGTGGCTAAAAAAGCATTATAATGTTGGGTTTCAGAGATAGGGTATGTGCACACGTTGCGGATTTTGCTGCGGATCCGCAGTGGTTTTGATGCTGCGGATTCACAGCTGTTTTCCCTGAGTTTACAGTACCATGTAAACCTATGGAAAACAAAATCCGCAGTGCACATGCTGCGGAAAAAAAACGCGCGGAAACGCAGCATTGTTTATTCCGCAGCATGTCAATTCTTTGTGCGGATTCTGCAGCGGTTTACACCTGCTCCATAATAGGAATCCGCAGTTGTAAAACCGCAGGTGGAATCCGCACAAAATCTGCAAAAAAATTGCTGTAAATCCGCGGTAATTCCACAGGTAATCCGCAGTGCGGTTTACCTGCGGATTTACCAAAATCAGTCTGTAAAAATCCACAGGACTTTAATCAACGTATGCATGTAGCCATACACAATAGTCATGTGAAGCTGCGATATTGAACAGAAACAGAAACCTGTGAAACCCATAAAGGCAACAGGTTTCTGCTAATAACCAAGAAAAATTATCTTTCACAATTGGTGCAGAATCCAACCAGAGGAGCAGCACTTTTAGACCTAATTCTATCTAATAGACCTGACAGAATAACAAATCTGCAGGTGGTCGGGCATCTAGGAAATAGCGACCACAATATTGTACAGTTTCACCTGTTTTTCACTAGGGGGACTTGTCAGGGAGTCACAAAAACACTGAACTTTAGGAAGGCAAAGTTTGACCAGCTTAGAGATGCCCTTAATCTGGTAGACTGGGACAATATCCTCAGAAATAAGAATACAGATAATAAATGGAAAATGTTTAAGAACATCCTAAATAGGCACTGTAAGCGGTTTATACCTTGTGGGAATAAAAGGACTAGAAATAGGAAAAACCCAATGTGGCTAAACAAAGAAGTAAGACAGGCAATTAACAGTAAAAAAGAAAGCATTTGCACTACTAAAGCAGGATGGCACCATTGAAGCTCTAAAAAACTATAGGGAGAAAAATACTTTATCTAAAAAACTAATTAAAGCTGCCAAAAAGGAAACAGAGAAGCACATTGCTAAGGAGAGTAAAACTAATCCCAAACTGTTCTTCAACTATATCAATAGTAAAAGAATAAAAACTGAAAATGTAGGCCCCTTAAAAAATAGTGAGGAAAGAATGGTTGTAGATGACGAGGAAAAGGCTAACACATTAAACACCTTCTTCTCCACGGTATTCACGGTGGAAAATGAAATGCTAGGTGAAATCCCAAGAAACAATGAAAACCCTATATTAAGGGTCACCAATCTAACCCAAGAAGAGGTGCAAAACTGGCTAAATAAGATTAAAATAGATAAATCTCTGGGTCCGGATGGCATACACCCACGAGTACTAAGAGAACTAAGTAATGTAATAGATAAACCATTATTTCTTATTTTTAGGGACTCTATAGCGACGGGGTCTGTTCCGCAGGACTGGCGCATAGCAAACGTGGTGCCAATATTCAAAAAGGGCTCTAAAAGTGAACCTGGAAATTATAGGCCAGTAAGTCTAACCTCTACTGTTGGTAAAATATTTGAAGGGATTCTGAAGGATGTTATTCTGGATTATCTCAATGAGAATAACTGTTTAACTCCATATCAGCATGGGTTTATGAGAAATCGCTCCTGTGAAACCAATCTAATCAGTTTTTATGAAGAGGTAAGCTATTGGCTAGACCACGGTGAGTCACTGGATGTGGTATATCTCGATTTTTCCAAAGCGTTTGATACCGTGCCGCACAAGAGGTTGGTACACAAAATGAGAATGCTTGGTCTGGGGGAAAATGTGTGTAAATGGGTTAGTAACTGGCTTAGTGATAGAAAGCAGAGGGTGGTTATAAATGGTATAGTCTCTAACTGGGTCGCTGTGACCAGTGGGGTACCGCAGGGGTCGGTATTGGGACCTGTTCTCTTCAACATATTCATTAATGATCTGGTAGAAGGTTTACACAGTAAAATATTGATATTTGCAGATGATACAAAACTATGTAAAGCAGTTAATACAAGAGAAGATAGTATTCTGCTACAGATGGATCTGGATAAGTTGGAAACCTGGGCTGAAAGGTGGCAGATGAGGTTTAACAATGATAAATGTAAGGTTATACACATGGGAAGAAGGAATCAATATCACCATTACACACTGAATGGGAAACCACTGGGTAAATCTGACAGGGAGAAGGACTTGGGGATCCTAGTTAACGATAAACTTACCTGGAGCAGCCAGTGCCAGGCAGCAGCTGCCAAGGCAAACAGGATCATGGGGTGCATTAAAAGAGGTCTGGATACACATGATGAGAGCATTATACTGCCTCTGTACAAATCCCTAGTTAGACCGCACATGGAGTACCGTGTCCAGTTTTGGGCACCGGTGTTCAGGAAGGACATAATGGAACTAGAGAGAGTACAAAGGAGGGCAACAAAATTAATAAAGGGGATGGGAGAACTACAATACCCAGATAGATTAGCGAAATTAGGATTATTTAGTCTAGAAAAAAGACGACTGAGGGGCGATCTAATAACCATGTATAAGTATATAAGGGGACAATACAAATATCTCGCTGAGGATCTGTTTATACCAAGGAAGGTGACGGGCACCAGGGGGCATTCTCTTCATCTGGAGGAGAGAAGGTTTTTCCACCAACATAGAAGAGGATTCTTTACTGTTAGGGCAGTGAGAATCTGGAATTCCTTGCCTGAGGAGGTGGTGATAGCGAACTCAGTCGAGGGGTTCAAGAGAGGCCTGGATGTCTTCCTGGAGCAGAACAATATTGTATCATACAATTATTAGATTCTGTAGAAGGACGTAGATCTGGGGATTTATTATGATGGAATATAGGCTGAACTGGATAGACAAATGTCTTTTTTCGGCCTTACTAACTATGTTACTATGTTATGTATATAGCCATTTCTTACAGCAGCTTTAGAAGATCAGGTCTTTGCTCATATTTACTTATTTACTAGGAATATTTACTAGCAGCTTTCACAGGTTCAGAAGGCGAGAAAATTGCTTTACCAACAGATGCTTGACCAGATGTGAGATATACAATGTCCAACTGCATATTCCACACAATGCCAAACCTGGCATATGGAGAATGTGGCCTTGTGTATCTATAAATTGTTAGCACTACTCATATACAGTATCGTGTCATTGTGTCAAATTATATCTTTATTACACCAATATAATATTGTATTTGGCCTGTCACAATGTTGGTTGATGCGGTTCTTGGACACTGAGAAAAATTCTTAGGCATGAAACCTTAACTACTTTTCGACCTTGGACGTACTCAGTACATCATTGTCAGATGGTACATACTGACCTTAGATTTACTGAGTACGTTCAGTCGATTTTGTGCGCACATAGGCTGTGCTTGAGCGATCTCAGTGCCAGGAGCGGTGTCAGAACCGCTCCTGGCACTTTAACCCCCTAAATGCTGTAATCGTAGCATTTAGCAAGCAGGCAGAGGGAAGAAAGCCCCTAAGCCCTTGGACCCAATGTCATATATGACATATACATGTGATATACTTACATAATACAATGTGAAGGGTTCCTGAAGGTGACGTTACACTCCGGACCTCCTGCTGCACATCTTTGTCATGAATCCCCAATGGCTAGGGATAGCACAGGACAAGCAAAGTACAAATAGATAACGGACGAGCTCTAGGGTGATGGAACCTGGGCTGACCGCTGCCCTACGCCTGACAAACGCAACTAGAGATAGCCAGGGAGCGTGCCTACGTTGGTTCTAGACGCCACGCACCAGCCTAAGAGCTAACTAGTACTGCAGAGAAAATAAAGACCTCACTTGCCTCCAGAGGAATGAATCCAAAAGATATAGTTGCCCCCTCACATGTATTGACGGTGAAATGAGAGGAAGGCACACACATAGAGATGATATATATAGTTTTAGCAAATAGAGGCCCGCTGTAAACTAGAAAGCAGAACGATACAAAAGGGGACTGAGCGGTCAGCAAAAAACCCTAATCAAAAAAACCATCCTGAGATTACAAGAACCCATGTGCCAACTCATGGCACATGGGGAGAACCTCAGTCCACTAGAGCTACCAGCTAGCATAGAGACATAATAAGCAAGCTGGACAAAAAACCAAACAACTGAAAATCAGCACTTAGCTTATCCTGAAAGATCTGGGAGCAGGTAGGCAGGAACCAAACAGAGCACATCTGAATACATTGATAGCCGGCAAGGGAATGACAGAAAGGCCAGGTAAAATAGGAAACACCCAGCCTCTGATGGACAGGTGGAAACCAAAGGCCGCAACCCACCAAAGTCACCCAGTACCAGCAGTAACCACCAGAGGGAGCCCACAAACAGAATCCACAACACATCTTACCCTTAATATGCTGTGGCCTACCCTCGGTGACATGCCTTAATAAGAGTCTTGTTGTGCCGCTAATCATGCTAGGTTGCCACCCCATTAGTTGCATGCTAACTGTCGATATGAATCTTTGAATATTATATCACTTAATTTGGTGTCTGTAGCTCATTATTTTATGAAGACATTCATTGATTGCTATATGAGAGTAGAGGGTGAGGAGGCTTATTAAATGCCCAAGACGGTTAGTATAATAAGCCTCCCGTTAATTTGGACTGTGTCATTTAGATTTTCATCTCAAGCAACAGAAAAGCTAGAATTGGCGATGTTACTATATTACGTCTTCTCTGCACCTTGTCCATGGTGCTGAATCATATAATTAAAGGCAGGCAATCTATTACACAGTCCCAATGCACGTAGTGCAATATCTCTGCTGGAGCAACAGAATGGAACAGACACATTATTAAATGTTTATCATACGTCATTTAAGAATATGATTTATGTTCCCTACTAATTTCAGCTTATTGTGGTCCTATGGACAGATACTCCAGTCTGTTTGGGAACTCGGGCTCAGAGTTTTGGGTGGTCCTCTCTTAATAGGTTTGTTGCGGTACTATTTTCTTTCCATTTGATGGTAATGGATTGATGGTGCTCCGGGGGATCATCAGATACTTCTTTTTTTTTTTTTATAACCCACTTGTTTAGAAATATATTTGTTCTTCATGGTGGTGGTTGGTTAGTGGTGCCTCTTGCTTAATGGTGTTGCAGCTTATGAGGCCTTTCAGAACAGGTGTGTATATACTGACAGACCATGTGACACTTAGATTACACACACATGGACTTCCTTTCACTAATCCTGTGACTTAAGAAGATAACTTCTTGCACCAGAAATCTTTTAGGGGCTTCATAACAAAAGGAGTAAATACATTCTCACATGCCAAATTTTAGCTATTTGATTCCATAAATTTAATCGATGCCTCTATATTTCTCACTTTACTTCAACAACTTAGACTATTTAGTGCTGAAACATCACAAAAAAATTGGATTAGGAAAAATATTTAAAATGGTGATAAAAGTGTACTGTCAAGGATAAAAGTTCCCCGTTCTTCAGAGCCATGCAGTTTCCACCAATCAATAAGTTATCATCTACTTAACCTGCTGATTGGTGATAACTTGTATTCACCAGAGAACAACTTTAATGTAAACTACCATAATTCCAGTTATGGTATGTGCATAGTAGATGTGCAGCTGCCTCCTGTGTTTTAGAGTCAATGCTCCATTATAATGGGGATAACAGGTATTTGCATATAGCTGTAGGGGTGAGCCCTTAGGGTCAATTCCTCCTGTGGGTCCCAGACACCCCAGTCTGATTCTAGATGCAACAAGGATAACATCTGAGTGAAAAAAAATACAGTCCGTTTTTCAAGGGTGGTAAAATTCACACAGATTTATCAATATAGCCTTATATTGCAGGACCAGTCCTTCTGTGAGGAAACATTAGAATCTTGTATCACATTGTATTCTGAGCCATAACAAAGGGTGTGGAAAAATGTTGCTGTTCCCCTGGCAGACTGAAATGATACTGACAAGCTAGGTGGTGGGCCAGTTGCAGCAACTCAAACAATGGTGTTATTATCGTGGGCCTGGGGTGCAATGGGTCTGCTAGTGTCAGAGCTGTTTTCAGTTAGATGTGCCTCCTTGGAAGCACATCCAGTTGTAAGGTACTGATGTGCAGAGAGGTAGAGAGAGACTGACTGCCCATCTCGCAATACCTATACATAACACTGGCCAATCAGAGGCCAGCAGCTGGATATAACCAGGCGGCACAAACATGGCAATGAAATGCACTGCATGTGCTGAACAATGAAGGATGAAGGAGCTGCTCATCAATTGAGTGTAAGAGGAATATATATTATTTTAAATAAACGTGAACCGCACCAAAAAAGGGAGCTTTGGAATTATTTGGTAGATAGAATGTTGGACATGATAATGTATTAGGGCCACAATGGGGGACATAATCATAAAATGTGGGATATTATACTATATGGAGGCTACACAGGGTCACATTGCACTGTATAGGGGCTAGAGAGGGGGACATTTTACTATATGGTGTGTATAATGGGAAACATAATACAATGTGAGGGGTTCCGGAAGGTGACATTACACTCAGGACCTCCTGCTGCACATCTTACCCTTAATATGCTGTGGCCTAACCTCAGTGACATGCCTTAATAAGAGTCTTGTTGTGCCGCTAATCATGCTAGGTTGCCACGATTAGTTGCATGCTAACTGCCGATATGAATCTTTGAATATTATACCACTTAATTTGGTGTCTGTAGCTCATAATAATAATAATTTTATTTCTATAGCGCCAACATATTCGGCAGCGCTTTACATTATAGAGGGGACTTGTACAGACAATAGACATTACAGCATAACAATAATCACAGATCAAAACAGATACCAGGAGGAATGAGGGCCCTGCTCGCAAGCTTACAATCTATGAGGAAAAAGGGAGACACGAGAGGTGGATGGTAACAATTGCTTTCGTTTTTCGGACCAGCCATAGTGTAAGGATCGGGTGTTCATATACAGCTGCATGAACCAGTTAACAGCTCATTATTTTATCAGGACATTCCTTGATTGCTGTATGAGAGTAGGGGGTGAGGAGGCTTAGTAAAAGCCCAAGTTAGTATAATAAGCCTACCGTTATTTTGGACTGTGTCATTTAGATTTTCATCTCAAACAACCGAAAAGCTAGAATTGGCCATTTTACTATATTATGTCTTTGCTGCACCTTGTCCATGGTGCTGAATCATATACACATTTGCAGGCAATCTATTACACAGTCTCAATGCATGTAGTGTATTATCCCTGCTGGAGCAACAGAATGGAACAGACACATTTTTAAATGTTTATCATACGTCATTTAAGAATATGATTTATATTTCTTACTAATTTCAGCTTTGCAAGTTTGGAATATAATATTTTTAGGCAGGTTTCACAATTATTTTGCATATATAAAACATTAAACAATTTTGACTAGTGGTTTGGATCAGATTTTCATCAATGTTTGGTCAGCAACTCAGCATATCAGTTTTTACCATGACTGTTTTTTTTTACTTTTTCTCACATGCAAAAAAATTTGATGGGGATTTCAAAGCTTCTCTAATCAAGGAATGAAGAATAGACAGAAGTAGGACATAAAAGATGCCTCAGTGCGCTGTCTGAGTTTTCACATACCCATAGACTTGTATAAATGAGTATAATGCATTAACCCCTTAACGACCGCCGATACGCCTTTTAACGTCGGCAGTTAAGGGTACTTAAACCACAGCGCCGTTAATTAACGGCGCTGTGGAAACGTGAATAGCGCCCCCCAGAGTCGGATTTTCTCTGGGGTCTCGGTTGTAGGGGGTAGCCGAGACCCCAGAGAACATGATTCAGGCGGTTTTTACCGACCCCCGAGTTGCAATAGCCGGTAATTAACCGTTTACCGGTGGTCGCAACAAAAAAACCCGCGATTTGCCATTTAATTTCTCTGTCCTCCGATGTGATCGCACATCGGAGGACAGAGAAATGGGGTCCCCGATCGCCCCCCGATACTTACCCATCTCCCCTGGTGCTCCTCGTGGCTCCCGATGGGCGCCGCCATCTTCCTCTGGGAAAAAAAAATGGCGGGTGCATGCGCAGTGCGCCCGCCACCCGGCACCCGGAAGATCTTTGGGGTCTCGGCTGCCGGGGGTAGCCGAGACCCCAAAGAACATTATCGGGGTCGGATTTTACCGACCCCTGTTTTGCAATCGCCGGTAATTAACTGTTTACCGGCGACCGCAAAAAAAAAAAGCAATGTCATTCTCTGTCCTTTGATGTGATCGCACATCAGAGGACAGAGAAATAGGGGGATTCGGGGACCCTGTTATACTTACCGGTGTCCCTGGGTCCTCCTGCTTCTTCTGCTGGCCGCCGGCTTCTTGCTCCGGTAAAAAAATGGTGGGCGCATGCGCAGTGCGCCCGCCATGATCTGCCGGCCGGCAGAGGAAGATTCTTCCACTTGTTTTATTTTGGTCACTGTGAGATCCTATCACAGTGATCAAAATAAAAAAAATAGTAAATAACCTCCCCCTTTATCACCCCCTTAGTAAGGAAAAAATAATAAAATAAAAAAATGTATGAATTTCTATTTTCCAATTAGGGTTAGGGTTAGGGGTAGGGGTAGGGTTAGGGGTAGGGATAGGCTAAGTGCACACGTTGCAGAATTGCCGCGGAAATTTCCACGGCAATTCTGCAACTCCTGCCGCGGGTATATCGCATGCGGAATTGGCATGTATATTCCCACAGAAAACTAGCATTTTCCAAGCATAATTAGCTTGCAGAATGCTAGCGTTTTCCAAGCGATCTGTAGCATCGCTTGGAAAACTGATTGACAGGTTGGTCACACTTGTCAAACATAGTGTTTGACAAGTGTGATCAACTTTTTACTATTGATGCAGCCTATGCAGCATCAATAGTAAAAGATAGAATGTTAAAAATAATAAAAAAAAAAAACATGGTTATACTCACCTTCCGCAAACAGCCGATCTCCTCAGCGACTTCCGTTCCTATAGATGGTGTGTGTGCAGGACGTTCGATGATGACGCGGTCACGTGACCGCGATGTCATAGTTGTCATGTGACCGCGACGTCATCGCAGGTCCTTCACACACACCATCTATAGGAACGGAAGTGGCCACGTGCACCGCTGAGAGGCGGGAGGACTCCGGGGCCATCAGAGGGTGAGTATGCCATGATTTTTTATTTTCATTATTTTTTTTTAAACAATTATATGGTGCCCAGTCTGTGGAGGAGAGTCTCCTCTCCTCCACCCTGGTTACCAACCGCACATGATCTGCTTACTTCCTGAATGGTGGCCATAGCCCCATGCGGGAAGTAAGCAGATCAATGCATTCCTAGGTGTGCGGAATCCCCGCGATTCCACAAATTTAATGAACATGCTGCGTTTTTTTCTGGAATGCGATTCCGCTCAGGAAAAAAATGCAGCATGTGCACAAAAAATGCAGATTGCATTCTATTAAATAGGATGCTTAATGTGAGCGTTTTTTTGCTGTTTTATAGCATTTTTATAGCAAAAAACGCGAAAAAAACGCAAAAAATCTGCTATGTGTGCACACAGCCTTAGGGTTAGGGGTAGGGTTAGGATATGTGCACACGTAGAATGGTTCTCTGCGGATTTTTCTGCAGCAGATTTGATAAATCCGCAGGGCCAAAACGCTGCGTTTTTCCTGCGGATTTATCGTGGATGTACCGCGGTTTTTGTGCGGATTCCCCTGCGGTTTTACACCTGCGGTTTTCTATTATGGAGCAGGTGTAAAATCGCTGCAGAATCCGCAGAAAGAATTGACATGCTGCGGAATGTAAACCGCTGCATTTCCGTGTGTTTTTTTCCGCAGCATGGGCAGAGCTTTTTATGTTTCCCATAGGTTTACATTGTACTGTAAACTCATGGGAAACAGTTGCGGACCCGCAGCTGCTAAAACGCTGCGGATCCGCAGCAAAATCGACAACGTGTGCACATAGCCTTAGGGTTAGGGCTAGGGTTAGGGCTTGGGTTAGGGTTAGGGCTAGGGTTAGGGTTAGAGCTAGGATTAGGGTTAGAGCTAGGGTTAGGGCTAGGGTTGGGGCTAAAGTTAGGGTTAGGGTTGGGGCTAGGTTTAGGGCTAAAGTTATGGTTTGGGCTAAATTTAGGGTTAGGGCTAGGGTTGGGGCAAAAGTTAGGGTTAGAGTTGGGATTAGGGTTAACATTAGGCTTACATTTGGGATTAGGGCTAGGTTTGGGATTAGGGTTAAGGTTAGGGTTGGGTTTTGGGATAGGGGTGTATTGGGATTAGGGTTAGGTTTTGAGGTTAGGGTTGAGATTAGGATTAGGGGTGTGTTGGGTTTAGGGTTTTGATTAGGGTTATGGTTACCTTCGGGATTAGGGTTAGGGATGTTTTGGGGGTAAGGGTTGTGATTAGGATTATGGATCGGGTTGGGATTAGGGTTAGGGGTGTGTTGGGGTTAAGGTTGGAGTTAGAATTGGCAGGTTTCCACTGTTTAGGTACATCAGGGGGGTCTCTAAATGCCTTAGCCAATTTTGCGCTCAAAAAGTCAAATGGTGCTCCCTCCCTTCTGAGCCCTGCCTTGCGCCCAAACAGTGGTTTACCCCCACATATGGGGCATCAGCGTACTCGGGATAAATTGAACAACAACTTTTGGGGTCCAATTTATCCTGATACCCTTGTCAAAATAAAAACTTGATGGCTAAAAATCTTTTTTGTGGCAAAAAAAATATTTTTTATTTTCACGACTGCATTATAAACTTTTGTGAAGCACTTGGGCATTCAAAGTTTTCACCACACATCTAGATAAGTTTCTTGGGGGGTCTAGTTTCCAAAATGGGGTCACTTGTGGGGAGATTCTACTGTTTAAGTACATCAGGGGTTCAGCAAATGCAACATAATGCCCGCAGACCATTCTATCAAAGTCTGCATTCCAAAACAGCACTCCTTCCCTTCTGAGCTCAGCCATGCACCCAAACAGTGGTGCCCCCAACACATGGGGTATCAGTGTACTCAGGACAAATTGGACAACAACTTTTGGGGTCCAATTTCTCTTGTTACCCTTGTGAAAATAAAAATTAGGGGGCTAAAAAATCTTTTTTGTGGAAAAAATATTTTTTTTTTATTTTCACGACTCTGCATTATAAACTTCTGTGAAGCACTTGGGCATTCAAAGTTCTTACAACACATCTAGATAAGTTCCTTGGGGGTCTAGTTTCCAAAATGAGGTCACTTGTGGGGTGTTTCTACTGGTTAGGTACATCGGGGGCTCTGCAAATGCAACATAACGCCCGCAGACCATTCTATCAAAGTCTGCATTCCAAAACGGCGCTCCTTCCCTTCCGAGCTCTGCCATGTGCCCATACAGTGGTTTACCCCCACATATGGGGTATCAGCCTACTCAGCATAAATTGCACAATAAATTTTGAGGTCCAATTTCTCCTGTTACCCTTGTGAAAGTAAAAATTTGGGTGTGAAAAAATCATTTTTGTGGAAAAAATATGATTTTTTTTATTTTCATGGCTCTACATTATAAACTTCTGTGAAGCAGTTGGGGGTTCATAGTGCTCACCACACATCTAGATAATCTCTTTGGGGGGTCTAGTTTCCAAAATGGGGTCAATTGAGGGGGGTTTCTACTGTTTAGGTACATCAGGAGCTCTGCAAATGCAACATGACACCCGCAGACCATCCCATCAAAGTCTGCATTCCAAGCAGCGCTCCTTCCCTTCCGAGCCCTGATGGGTGCCCAAACAGTGCCACCCCAACACATATGGAGTATCAGAATACTCAGGACAAACTGATCAACAGATTTTGGGGTCCAATGTCTCCTGTTACCCTTGAGAAAATAAAAAATTGCAGGCTAAAATATCATTTTTGAGGGGGAAAAAAAGGATTTTTTATTTTCACGGCTCTACGTTATAAACTTCCGTGAAGCACCTGGGGGTTTAAAGTGCTCACATCAAATCTAGATAAGTTCCTTAAGGGGTCTAGTTTCCAAAATGGTGTCATTTGTGGGGGGTTTCCACTGTTTAGGCACATCAGGGGCTCTGCAAATGCAACATAACGCCCGCAGACCATTCTATCAAAGTCTGCATTCCAAAACGGCGCTCCTTCCCTTCCGAGCTCTGCCATGTGCCCATACAGTGGTTTACCCCCACATATGGGGTATCAGCCTACTCAGCATAAATTGCACAATAAATTTTGAGGTCCAATTTCTCCTGTTACCCTTGTGAAAGTAAAAATTTGGGTGTGAAAAAATCATTTTTGTGGAAAAAATATGATTTTTTTTATTTTCATGGCTCTACAGTATAAACTTCTGTGAAGCAGTTGGGGGTTCATAGTGCTCACCACACATCTAGATAATCTCTTTGGGGGGTCTAGTTTCCAAAATGGGGTCAATTGAGGGGGGTTTCTACTGTTTAGGTACATCAGGAGCTCTGCAAATGCAACATGGCACCCGCAAACCATCCCATCAAAGTCTGCATTCCAAGCAGCGCTCCTTCCCTTCCGAGCCCTGATGGGTGCCCAAACAGTGCCACCCCAACACATATGGAGTATCAGAATACTCAGGAAAAACTGATCAACAGATTTTGGGGTCCAATGTCTCCGGTTACCCTTGAGAAAATAAAAAATTGCAGGCTAAAATATCATTTTTGAGGGGAAAAAAAGGATTTTTTATTTTCACGGCTCTACGTTATAAACTTCCGTGAAGCACCTGGGGGTTTAAAGTGCTCACAACACATCTAGATAAGTTCCTTAATGGGTCTAGTTTCCAAAATGGTGTCATTTGTGGGGGGTTTCCACTGTTTAGGCACATCAGGGGCTCTCCAAACGCGACATGGCGTCCGATCTCAATTCCAGCCAATTTTACATTGAAAAAGTAAAACGGCACTCCTCTTCTTCCAAGCTCTGCAGTGCGCCCAAACAGTGGTTTACCCCCACATATGGGGTATCGACGTACTCAAGAGAAATTTCACAACAACCTTTGTGGTCTAATTTCTCTTGTTGCCCTTGTGAAAATAAAAATTTGGGGGCAAAAATTCATTTTTGTAGAAAAAATGTGATTTTTTATTTTCACGGCTCTACTTTATAAACTTCTGTGAAGCACTTGGGGGCTCAAAGTGCTCACCACACATCTAGAAAAGTTCCTTAAGGGGTCTAGTTTCCAAAATGGTGTCACTTGTGGAGCGTTTCCACTGTTTAGGCACATCAGGGGCTCTCTAAACATGACATGGCATCCGATCTCAATTCCAGCCAATTCTGCATTGAAAAAGTCAAACGGCGCTCCTTCTCTTACAAGCTCTGTGGTGCACCCAAACAGTGGTTTATCCCCACATATGGGGTATCAGCATATTCAGGAGAAATTGCACAACAAAATGTATTGTTAGATTTGAAAATACAAAAATATGGTTCTGAATTAAAATGTTTGCAAAAAAAATTAAATGTTCATTTTTTCCTTCCACATTGTTTCAGTTCCTGTGAAGCACGTAAAGGATTAATAAACTTCTTGAATGTGGTTTTGAGCACCAAGAGGGGTGCAGTTTTTAGAATGGTGTCACACTTGGTTATTTTCTATCATATAGACCCCTGAAAATGACTTCAAATGTGATGTGGTCCCTAAAAAAAAATGGTGTTGTAAAAATGAGAAATTGCTGGTCAAATTTTAACCCTTATAACTCCCTAACAAAAAAAATGTGGTTCCAAAATTGTGCTGATGTAAAGTAGACATGTGGGAAATATTATTTATTAACTATTTTGTGTGACATATCTCTCTGATTTAAGGGCATAAAAATACAAAGTTTGAAAATTGCAAAATTTTACAAATTTTCGCCATATTTCCTTTTTTTCATGAATAATGGCAAGTAATATCGAAGAAATGTTACGACTATCATGAAGAACAATATATCATGAAAAAATAATCTCAGAATCAGCGGGATCCGTTAAAGTGTTCCAGAGTTATAACCTCATAAAGTGACAGTGGACAGAATTGTAAAAATTGGCTCGGTCATTAAGTACCAAATTGGCTCTGTCACTAAGGGGTTAATAGGATAAAAATAGACAAGCAGTCAATTGGTGGTTAAAAAAACAGACAGATAAACAGCACCATAGTACAGTGAAGGAAATAATTATTTGATCAATGCTGATTCTGTAAGTTTGCACATTGACAAAGACATGAACAGTCTATAATTTTAAGTGTAGGTGAATTTTAACATTGAAAGATAGAATATAAAAAAAATAAAATCCAGAAAATCACATTGTATAAATTATATTAATTATATACATTATATCAATTATTTGCATTTTGCAGTGAGAAATAAGTATTTGATTCCTCTGGCAATCAAGACTTAATACTTGGTGGCAAAACCCTTGTTGACACTGTGTAATAATTATATGGGATAACTCAGGAGACTCTTTGCGTGGAACAAGACAACTACAGGACACAGTTTTATAAGTCTATATTATCACACTGGGAATCAAACAGGTGCAGAGAGAAACTAAAGTCCACAACACTTGGTGCAAATAATAAACACAGCTTAGCAGTCTATAGGAAACTTCAGAGGAAAATGCAATCAAGCAGAAAGTCTATGAAGCACAATTATTCTTGAGGATAGTTCAAATCATATCTTAGCTCAACCAGGGAGGCCTGGTTAATAGTCTCAGGTTATTGCAAAGCAGAAACAGCTTACATGTCCAGCAAATGCAGATGGAAGTAAACACGAACAGCAGATGATGGAGGATTACTGGAAACTTGTGTATGCAGCAGGAACTCAGAGCAGAGTAGCAGGATCACCACACAGGTTCACAGGAGCAGGTGTATAGCCAGGGAGTAATCAGAGGTCAGGAGCTGGATGCAAGGCAGAATACTCTAGCACAGCCTGAAGGCTGGGGTGGAGTTTTATAGCAGGAAGACACAGTGCACATGAGACCAAAGACGCCATCTTGAAAAAGGGCAGTAATGCACAAAAGGTAAAAAATGTTCAGAGTCCTGACACACTGACAGCAGTCAGACGTTTTCTATAGTTGATGATGAGGTTTGTGCACATGTCAGGAGGAATTTTGGTCCACTCCTCTTTGCAGATCATCTCTAAATCATTAAGATTTTGAGACTGTCGCTTGACAACTCAGAGCTTCAACTCCCTTCATAAGTTTTATATGGGATTAAGGTCTGGAGACTGGCTAGGCCACTCCATGACCTTAATGTGCTTCTTTTTAGCCACTGCTTTGTTGCCTTGGCTGTATGTTTTGGGTAATTGTTTTGCTGCAAGACCCAGCCACGACCCATTTTTAATGTCCTGGTGAAGGGAAGGAGGTTGTCACTCAGGATATTACGGTACATGGCTCCATCCATTTTCCTATTGATGTGTTGAAGTAGTCCTGTGCCCTTAGCAGAAAAACACCCACAAGATATAATGTCTCCACCTCAATGTTTGACAGTGGGGACAGTGTTCTTTTGGTCATAGGCAGCATTTCTTTTTCCTTCAAACATGGAGAGTTGACTTAATGCCAAAGAGCTCAATTTTTGTCTCATCTAACCATAGCACCTTCTCTCAATCACTCACAGAATCATCCAGTTGTCCATTGGCAAACTTCAGACCGGTCTGCACATGTGCCTTCTTGAGCAGGGGGAACTTGTGGGCACTGCAGGACTTTAAACCTTTATGGCATAATGTGTTAGCAATGATTTTCTTGGTGAATGTGGTCTCAGCTGCATTGAGATCATTAACAAGTTGCCCCGGTGTAGTTTTAGGCTGATCTCTCACCTTCCTCATGATCAAGGATATCCCATGAGGTTAGATTTTCCATGGTGCCCCATATCGATGTCGATTGACAGTCATTTTGTATTTCTTCCATGTTCTTACTATTGCACCAACAGTTGTTTCCTTCTCACCTAGCATCTTATACTGTATATGGTTTTGTAGCCCATTCCAGCTTTGTGCAGGTCTATGATCTTGTCTATGACATCCTTCGAAAGCTCTTTGGTATCACCCATGTTGTAGAGTTGAGTCTGTCTGACTGGATAACTGAGTCTGTGGATGGCATGCTTTTATAGGAGGAGAAAGACCTCTGAAGACTCAGACATCAAGGTTAGATTTCTGAAGGGCAGATTTTAAGGGATTCTGAAAGAGAATTGGAGGGATCCAATGGCTGGATATCCTTAAGGACAGAAATGTCCAGGAAGGATGGGAAATCTTGAAAAATGGGATTCTCAAAGCACAATCGTTAACAATTCCGAAAAGAGGGAAGAATAGGAAGCATTTAAGGAAACCAGGATGGGTGAACACAGAACTTGAACACATGTTAAAAAGGAAGAAAGAAATGTTTATCAAATGGAAAGAGGGAGGCATATCTAAAGAAGAATATAATGCTGTCTGCTGAACCTGCACTAATCAGAATTGCTAAAGCTGACAATGAATTAAGGCTTGCAAGAGACGTCAAAAGAAATAAAAAAGGATTTTGGGGCTATGTCAAGAGTAGTGTTGAGCGATACCGTCCGATACTTGAAAGTATCGGTATCGGAAAGTATCGGCCGATACCGGCAAAGTATCGGATCTAATCCGATACCGATACCCGATACCAATACAAGTCAATGGGACTCAAGTATCGGACGGTATTCCTGATGGTTCCCAGGGTCTGAAGGAGAGGAAACTCTCCTTCAGGCCCTGGGATCCATATTAATGTGTAAAAGAAAGAATTAAAATAAAAAATATTGCTATACTCACCTCTCCGACGCAGCCTGGACCTCACCGAGGGAACCGGCAGCGTTGTTTGCTTAAAATTCGCGCGTTTACTTCCTTACGTGAAGTCCCGGCTTGTGATTGGTCGCGTGCCGCCCATGTAGCCGCGACGCGACCAATCACAGCAAGCCGTGACGTAATTTCAGGTCCTTCAGGATTTTAAAATTACGTTCCGGCTTTGTGATTGGTCGCGTCGCGGTCACATGGGCGACGCGACCAATCACAAGCCGTGACGTCACGGGAGGCTGGACACGCGCGCATTTTAAAATGCGCGCGTGTCCTGCCTCCCGTGACGTCACGGCTTGTGATTGGTCGCGTCGCCCATGTGACCGCGACGCGACCAATCACAAGCCAGAACGTAATTTTAAAATCCTGAAGGACCTAAAATTACGTCACGGCTTGCTG
Source organism: Ranitomeya variabilis (assembly GCF_051348905.1). NCBI lineage: Eukaryota > Metazoa > Chordata > Amphibia > Anura > Dendrobatidae > Ranitomeya > Ranitomeya variabilis. The sequence continues at coordinate 974,749,936 of NC_135233.1, read as the reverse complement.
TGATTGGTCGCGTTGCGGCCACATGGGCGACGCGACCAATCACAAGCCGTGACGTCACGGGAGGCAGGACACGCGCGCATTTTAAAATGCGCGCGTGTCCAGCCTCCCGTGACATCACGGCTTGTGATTGGTCGCGTCGCCCATGTGACCGCGACGCGACCAATCACAAAGCCGGAACGTAATTTTAAAATACTGGATGCCTAGAAGGACCTGAAAATTACGTCACGGCTTGCTGTGATTGGTCGCGTCGCGGCCACATGGGCGGCACGCGACCAATCACAAGCCGGGACTTCACGTAAGGAAGTAAACGCGCAAATTTTAAGCAAACAACGCTGCCGGTTCCCTCGGTGAGGTCCAGGCTGCGTCGGAGAGGTGAGTATAGCAATATTTTTTATTTTAATTCTTTCTTTTACACATTAATGTTGTTTCAATACCGATACCCGATACCACAAAAGTATCGGATCTCGGTATCGGAATTCCGATACAGCAAATATCGGCCGATACCCGATACTTGCGGTATCGGAATGCTCAACACTAGTCAAGAGTAAAAGAGAAGTCAAAGATGCTATAGGATTTTTACAGGATGGAAATGATGAAATGGTAAGAAATGATGTTGAGAAGGCCAAACTTTTAAATTCCTATTTTGCATCTGTTTTGTCTCAGAAGGGAAATATAACATCAACTGATTTTCACTGTCCTATTAATGGAACAGAAGAATCCAGGGTATCTATAAACAGAAAGATAATGAGGAAACACTTAGCTAACATAAATGAATTCAAGTCTCCAGGTCCAGATAAATTTCACAGCAGAGTACTGAAGGAGATAGCAGAAGAAATTTTTGAACCACTTTCCATAATCTTTGAAAATTCCTGTAGAACAGTAGAAGTCCCAGATGACTGGAGAAGAGCAAATGTTCCTATCTTCAAAAAAGGGGAAGAAGGTGGACCCAGGGAACTATAGGCCGGTGAGTCTGACCTCTATACCAGGAAAGATCTTTGAACAAATTATTAACCAACATGTATGTAAGTACCTGGATAAGAATGAAGTGATTAAACAGAGTCAGCATGGGTTTGTAGCTAATAAGTCATGTCAGACTAACTTAATTTCCTTCTATGATAGAATTACTGACTGGGTGGATCAGGGATATGCTGTAGTTATAGTATATCTTGACTTCAGAAAATCATTTGACAAAGTATCTCACACAATCCTTATTGAAAAAATGACTAAGTATGGAATGAACTAGGCAACTGTTAGGTGGATTCATAACTGACTTAGTGATCGGACCCAAAAAGTGGTCGTAAATGGCTGCACATCCAGTTGGAAGGATGTCGTAAGTGGGGTACCACAGGGCTCTGTCCTGGGCCCTGTATTGTTCAACATCTTTATCAATGATTTAGATGAAGGAATTGAGGGTAAACTGATTAAATTTGCTGATGACACAAAGCTAGGAGGGATAGCTAATACTAGAATAGAGAGAGAGGATTCAAAAAGATATAAATAAACTGGAGCAATGGGCAGCAACTAACAGAATGATTTTTAACAGGGAAAAATGAAAAGTACTACATCTGGGCAATAAAAATGAAACAAGCATATACAGAATGGGAGGAAAAGGGCTAAGCAAAAGCACATGTGAAAAAGACTTGGGTACACTAATAGATAAGAGACTGAACATGAGTCAACAGTGTGATGCAGCAGCAAAAAAGGCAAATACAATTCTGGGATGTATTAACCGAAGCATACAGTCTAGATCACGTGAAGTCATTATTGCCCTCTACTCCTCTTTGGTCAGACCTCATCAGGAATACTGTGTCCTGTTTTGGGCACCACATTTTAAAAAAGACATCAACAAACTGGAGCAAGTTCAGAGAAGAGTGACCAGAATGGTGACCGGTCTGCAAACCATGTCCTATGAGGAACGTTTACAGGATTTGGGAATATTTAGCTTGCAAAAAAGAAGACTGAGAGGAGACTTAATAGCTGTCTACAAATATCTTAAGGGCTGTCACATTGTAGAAGGATTAGCTTTATTCTCATTTGCACAAAGAAAGACTAGAAGCAATGGGATGAAACTGAATGGGAGGAGACACAGATTAGATATTAGAAAACACCTTTTGACAGTTAGGGTGATCAATGAGTGGAACAGGCTGCCACGAGAGGTGGTTAGTTCTCCTTCAATGAAAGTCTTCAAACAGAGGCTGCACAGACATCTGTCTGGGATGATTTAGTGTATCCTGCTTTGAGCAGGGGGTTGGACCAGATGACCCAGGAGGTCCCTTCCAACTCTACCATTCTATTATTCTATGATTTTGTAATGGTGACTATGTAAGACAGTTGTCATTAATGCAGGTAACGAGTTGATTAGGAACATCTAATTGGTTTGTAGGAGCCAGAACTCTTAATCGTTAGTAGGGGATCAAATACTTATTTCTCACTGCAAAATGCAAATACATTTATATAATTTATACAATGTGATTTTATGGATTTTGTTTTTTATATTTTATCTCTCAATATTAAAATTAATTTTAATCTACCCTTAAAGTTGTAGACTGTTCATGTCTTTGTCAGTGGGCAAACTTACAAAATCAGCAAGGGATCAAATAATTATTTCCTTCAACTGTATATAATATGTATGCTTTCTATCCATGAAACACATGGATAGAACACTTTTACATACATTTAAAAACTATAAACATACTGACAGAATGGTTCCCAGGAGGAAGCGGATGCGAAACGCGCGTTGGGGTAGTCAAGGTGCAGCGTGCCACGAGGCGGAGGAGTAGCGATTCAGGTAATATGTATCGGGCAGGTTGCCCGTAATGTTACATACGATGGTTCATTTGATATATTACCTGTTGGCGTGGTGGACTCTACAAGGAGTGGTTTATCGGGGGATGTTTTGTTCTGATGGTGGGAATTTCCTGCCAAGGACTGTATGAGTAGGGCACATGACTGAATGATAGTGATTAGGTGCAATATTTTGTTGCTTCCCGTATGCTCTATGTAAGGAATTTATAGTTATTCTTAGCATTTCCCTTTGCACGGACCACGAATTGATTAATGAGGGTTTATTCTGTCCACACTACATAGGGTTTCTATATAATCACCAGGAATGATAATGATAGCAATTTTGCGGTGTTATTGGTTGACTGCGATATAAACCACGGAAAAATGTCTATTTGGTGATTGGTATGAAACTGCTAGGTAGTATACCTATAAATCCTGCTGCTTTCCTTGGCATTTAAAACTGCATTTGATTGTGAGGCACTGTTTTAACATTTTTTGTATTGTTATATGTGAATAAAGGTTTGGTTTTAAATAATTATACACTTCTTGACTGGGTTTAATAAACCATTCTGTCAGTATGTTTATATCTATTTTGGAGTGTGACCCATTTGTAGCTTGAGGAAATGGGTTGGTGCGTTGTGCTAATTATACATTTAAAAAAGCAGATGTATTATTATTATTATTATTATTATTATAATTATTATTAATATCCATTACATGGATCTGTTCTAAATACTAATGAGTGGTTCAGAAAACTTTTATTTAGCAGCTCTGGAGTCCTGGACTTAAATCCATCCATGGACAACATCTTTTTTTGTAGATCATTTGCTCTCCCATTATTTGGAGTGGATTCCAATTGTTTAAAAGAAAAATGTAAAAGGAAACAGTCAACAAGATTTCACCCCCCCAAAAAAAAAAACTATTTACATGTGCATGTAGTTCTTTCAAAGACAAGTCCTGCAATACCTTTACATGGCCAGTCCATTCCTCCCTTACTAAGAAATCAGCATTTAAATTGATATGCAAATGAGGCTGAAGGACTATAATATACCTGAAGCCTCTGTCACACCAGCTCTATTCCAAGCCTCCTGCTTGACTGACAGCTCCTTTACCTGAATTCACACAGCATAGAGGCTGGAGAAGACAGAACTAGATGCAGAACAGAACTGGAGTGATAAATGCTTCAGATCTTCAACCTGATTTGCATATCAAAAGGACTGGCCATGTAAAGGTATTGCTGGACATGTCTTTAAAAGATCTTATGCTCATATAAATAATCTGCATGTAAAATACTGCTGAGAGATTTACTTTAATTTCACTCCCTCCCATAAAAAAGGTGCAAGGAGCAGGAGAAAGGGGAAAAAACAGCTTAGCATTGCATTGCAAAAAATACCGCAAGAAGTACCACAATCTGTGAGGCAAATGCATAGAGTCCTCCAGACCAGTAAATAAAGCATGAGTTGAAGTGAAGGACAGCATCCAATCCAGGTGAAAAAAATCTTTCTTTATTGTGCCAAAATGCGACGTTTCAACCACAAAGGTCTTTTTCAAGCAGTAAATTGAGCATTCAAAAAAATGATGAGGGCAAGAAGGGGAAGAAGAGTGAGAAGAAGTAGAAAAGGGGGTTGAGATCCACCACTGTAGAAAAATTGGTTAAAAACATTCACATTTATTGAGAAGCTTACTTTATTAAAAAAAAATGATAAAAAGGGGGAAAGGAGGAACGCGTATTAACCTTATGCATTTCGGATAAGGACTTCACAATAAATGCAGTAAAAAAAAAATTATACTAATAAGTAATCTGATTTCAGATGAAAGACCACAGGCTTTGAACTGTTCACCAGAATATCTATATATGAGGCATCGTGATTACTCGCTAATCCCGCCCCCTGCACAGTAGCTCCGCCCCACACACATCACCACACAATCCCGCCCCCCCACCATATTACCACACACAATCTCGCCTCCCACCACACTACCACACACAATCCCACCCCCACCACATTACCACACACAATCCTGCCCCCCCACCACATTACCACACACAATCCCGCCCCCCACCACATTACCATACACAATCCCACCCCCACCACATTACCACGCACAATCCCACCCCCCAACACATTACCACACACAATCCCGCCCCCCACCACATTACCACACAATCCCGCCGCCCACCACATTACCAAACAATCCCGCCCCCCCACATTAGCATGCACAATCTCGCCCCCCACCACATTACCACACACAATCCCGCCCCCCCACCACATTACCACACACAATCCCGCCCCCCCACCACATTACCACACACAATCCCGCCCCCCCACCATATTACCACACACAATCCCGCTCCCCACCACATTACCACACATAATCCCACCCCCCCACCACATTACCACACATAATCCCACCCCCCCACCATATTACCACACATGATCCCGCCCCCCCACATTACCACATGAGGCTCCGTCCTCACACATTACCACACGAGGCTCTGTCCCCACACATTACCATACGAGGCTCCGTCCTCACACATTACCACATGAGGCTCCGTCCTCACACATTACCACACAAGGCTCTGTCCCCCCCACCTGCGTAAGCGCTATTGAATGTTGTCATTATTTACTTTAGTTTAATCACTAGCAGCTTTAATTAGATAGCAATGAGCATGCCGAGCGTTAGCTGGCTGGAAACAGCTAATGTTAAACATAAATGATCAGTGCCTGGTATAAACCTACAGTCCGAAAAGATTATTACTAGATCTACAGTGGGGATGATCAAATAGCTATAGTGCTTACCGAATAGCTGCATCGGTAACCTGGATCGCTGATTAGTTGTTTGGCGTCAAAGCTCCATATGTCACGGCTGTGTCACAGTCACAACACATGCATGGTGAGCCTGTTTGTTGGGCGCTGCATGCATGTGTTGTCACTGTCACACAGCCGCCACACATACAGCTGCTGTGCAAACAGCTGATTATTGGGAGCGCTACAGGTATCCGGGTTCCCGATGCAGCTATTCGGTAAGCTCTATAGCTATTCGAGCAAGGAGTTATCTGAAGCTATGCGATCATCCCTAATCTACAGGTAATCGTAGTATTTCCACTGTCACCTTCAAAGTAGCTTTGTACTATTAGACTACATGTAAGTGAATGAGCCAATGATTTTCAAGGCTCACAATTACCAAGAAATTGCTAGACATCCATAAGGGGATGATATATAATGAGTTATTGAGATCAAGAGGCTCATATTGTACATATTGCACAGGGGCACTATGCTGTCTGTGTCTGCTCCATGATAAAACTGTGCAAAAAAGATTTTCTTGACACTGTTCCCTGATATAATATATAAAGGCTTTATGATAATGCAGATTGATTGCATTTTACCTGCTTACAGAGTGTGAATAGAACAGTACAATATCCTTTGTCTACTGCTCAACAATGTCATTTTCTTTCTCTTTATGCAACCACCAAGTCTTTCAAAAGTGCATTAGTTTAGTTTCTCAAGGTCATGCACTGCAACAGCGCTAATTATGAAGCAAATTCCACCTCCCGCTCACTCCCACCCTCCCTTCTTCTCGACTTCATCAATGAGCATAAACAATATGGTGAGGGGTTTTTTGCTTATCTTCTGGATTCCATACATAACTTAGTACGATACAGAAAGGCTGCAGTTTTTTCTCTAACCAATGAGACAGAATGTTCTAATTAGATGAGGATAGATTTCAGCAATCTCCACTCTCTACTTATTTAAAACATAAATACGCGTTTAAAGTCGATGTTATAGTAGCCACCTAGGACAGGTAAACTGAGATGAACAGCTGCGTGAAGGGTACATTTACTTTTAATACCCTGCAGATGACTCATTTATTTATGTGTAATCTCAAACTGCAAAAACTAGATCACAGCAACAAAAGTCTCCCATAAGTCATATAAATAGATGAATAAACTGGCTATTGTAATACTTAATATATGTATAACATTGTTGTACTATTAATATTTTAATAAATCTAAGAACAGCGAGAAGCATAAAACCAAAGAGTCCAAAGAACAAAGGAATAAATCTAGCTTATCTACTTTAGAGGAATAGTACAGATAATTTCTATGAAATCAAAACAGTGTAGTACAAATATTTGTCTCGTGTTACTTCTATTGGTTGCAATTATAATATACGTGCATATACCAATGGGAATTTTCAGTGTTTATAAAAGAGATGCTCATTAGGTCAGCATGATGGCAGAGTAGTTTGCACTTGGTGTAGTTGACTCCTTGGTCAGATCCACCCATAGTCACCAGCATGGCGTTTATGGCTACGCTCACACATTGCGCATTTGGTGCATATTTTATGTGTGAATTTCAACACTAAAATTCACAATATTTCTGCATCTAAAATCCATGTATTATTTCCATGCTTATCTAAGTGTTTTACGTGCCTTTGTGCTTCAGAATTTCACCTCAGAATATGACAAAACATTATCAAGCCATAGATTTTACCCCTTCACGACATGCCCCGTACTAGTACGGCGCATGTCGTGTCTCCACCTTTGTTGTTTTAAAAAATATGAAAAAAATAAAAAAAATATAAAAGTTTAAATCACCCTCCTTTCGCCCCATCCAAAATAAAACAATAAACAAAAAAATCAAACATACACATATTTGGTATCGCCGCATTCTGAATTTTTTTTTTTTAGCAAAGTTTTGAATTATTTTTCACCACTTAGATTAAAAAAAAACCTAGACATGGTTGGTATCTATAAACTCGTAATGACCTGGAGAATCATAATGGCAGGTCAGGGTTAGCATTTAGTGAACATAGCAAAAAAGCCAAACAAAAAACAAGTGTAGAATTGCACTTTTTTTGCAATTTCACCACACTTGGAATTTTTTTCCTGTTTTCTAGTACAAGACATGGTAAAAAACAATGGTGTTGTTCAAAAGTACAACTCGTCCCGCAAAAAATAAGCCCTCACATGACCATATTGACGGAAAAATAAAAAAGTTATGGCTCTGGGAAGGAGGGGAGCGAAAAACGAAAACGCAAAAACAAAAAAGGGCTGCGTCTTGAAGGGGTTAACCTCCAGATTTATGGTCCTCTTTGAAATGATTGGGTAAAATCTACACCGAAATGGTGCATCTCCAGAACAAAAAATGACAGGTTGCAGATTTCCCAAGTGCAACAAAAAACAATCTCTGCAGTGATAATGCACCAAAAAAATGCAGCATGCGAATAAGATTGAAGTGGTTGTACACTACTTGGTCAACACCTTCACAATCACTATATAGTATTTTCCCATGAAAAATAATAACAAATACTCTCCTCTGGTCTCTGCACTTTTCTAGCAATGTCAATGCTCTCCCAGTCCTCGTGTAACATTGTTATATCATGCTAGCCCTGCAGCCAATCAATGACCACTTCACTCTCACTTACCTCGAATAAAACTGACATCCAAAAGAAGTGAGAGCTGTTGCTCTTCTCTAACCTTCTCTGGATGTCAGATTTGAAGAAATTTGAGAGTGAAACAGTCGCTGACTGGCTGCAGAGTTCACGTGACATAATAATGTCATGCAAGCCCCATGACTTGGTGTCGATATTGCTGGAACACGCTGGTACTGGAGGTAAGTATAGCTGTTATTTCATATGGGGGTAATACTGTATCATAATTGCCAAGGGATTGTCCAAGCAGTGGACATCCTAGCCCTAATATTCTCACTTTGTTATGCATTGTCTGTTTTCCTCCCTTACTCAAAATCCATTGACATGCCGATTGGCTTTTTAGAAAATAAGCCCTGGTGTGTATGCATGAGATAATTACATGTCCATCCTTGAAAAAACTGACCAACTCCCTGGAAAGAAAACATATATAAAATGTTTTGCTGCAAAGTAATCCATCTTGTAGGATTGTCTTGAACTTGAATTGTGTAATTGCTACAATGTCCTTGGTAGTTCTGTGGTTAAAAATAAAACAATAGAACGATGGATGACTGCTCTGAACTTTCATTAGCCATTGCATCTTGAATGTGGGAATTAATTACTTTAAATAAGTTCAGTTGCTAATGCTCATGTTTGTGTATTCTGTTATCATAACAGCTAGCACAATTCTACAAGAAGCATGGTGACCTTAAATGCCTTTACGAACAAAAGCAGTGCCAGCTTGGCGTTGTTAGGCATAATACATATGAAATGTCACTAACTCAATGCAACACTTTTACAGCGATATAACTCCTTTAGAGAGGCTTGTTATAGTCAATAACCGGAATTTGTTAAGCTTCATATTTGGTACTTGACTTTTATTGTAACCAAACAACTGTTTTCATACAAGAAAACAGTTCCTGAGCCACATTACCCTTACGGCGTTAAACAGCATGACAATAAGATCAATACTCGGTGAGCACTAAAAAATCGGCTGATCCAATAAAAGAAAAAAATCAACATAAACCATCAATATAAAGAACAGTAACAGAAACAATCTGCGGAAATAATGGTTCTCATGCCAAGACGGAAAGTAGGATGTAAGAGTCTTGAATTGTATCTGTAGTTTGCACGTTACCACTTAATGTGAAATGCAAAAAAATAAGAAATGCTTCAAATACAGGACACTTCAAAAGTAATTGCTCTAATTTAGTCAAATTTCACAGAGCGTTAAATAATTTCCTGAAGAAGGAGATGGAAATGATGCATCCCCCTTTTTGTCTTTTATCATGTCAATTGTTAGAGTTAGCATTTTTGCCCACATGTGAAAAACTGTATCATTGTTTGTGAGCGACTGAACATTTAAAATAACTTCAAAGTGCCAAGCAAGGTAATTAAAGGAAATCACCCACCATTTTTAATTTCTCTTGTACCACAGTCCTGAAATCTGTTTATAAACATTTCTAAAAAATACCTTTAATAATTCCCCTCGCCATATGGAAATTGGCGTGATTTGGTCTGATGGGCGTTGCAGGTTTTTGTCCAGCACCTCCTTTATCACTGCAATGGAATCCTCCTGTTTTGATTGATGTAGATGATGGACCTAGATCATCCACATAGAGCTGTAAGATGTAGAGCTGTAGATTTATCTCTGCCCTCAGTTTGGTAGAACAAAGGGCGCCTGCGCAAGCCTCTGCTTCAACTGAACAGTCGCAAGATTTATAATGCTACATGGAGGATATAAGATGTGTCAGCCACATCAATCAAGTCAGCAGGATATAATTGTGAGGTTAGAGGTGGCAATGGGCAAAGAAAAAGAATGTCCTTCAGACCAGACTGGACCAATCATCATGTTAAGTGGGAAAATTATAAAAGGTATGATTTGGATATGCAGAGGGAGTTGGGGCTTATACACAGGATGCGGGATTGTACAAGAGGGGTAAATGCTGGGGGCTTTGTTTTATATTGGGAAAAAATGTTGACAAGTTCAAATTAAAACTCATGAGACATAAAATATATTCCAGTGCTTCTCAAACTGTGAGGCTGGTGTCACAAGTGAGATGTTCCTTAGTTGTTAATGAGGTGCAATTGGGTAGTCGGTTTTGACACAAGTGGTAAAAAGCTGCATATTTCTTCAAAGGCTGGTTTAGCAAAAAAAAAGCAGTTTTCTACTAATTTTACATTATTCAGAGTTTAGGATGCAAATTAAAGTAAATTGAACAATGTTTTTAATCTTTGTTCAGATTTACGAACCAGATGATGATCTCATCCATCACCTGGTTCTGTGTGGTGAGGCCTAGGTGTCACTTTGATTGGTCTGATGATGTCCCACTATAAAACATTTGAAAAGCCTTGGTGTACTGACCTGAACAGGATTTGGCTTTCTTAAACCTGTAAACATATATTACTTTAGGTCAGTTTCTCACACCCACAAATCACGTTCTGAATATGAACCTCAGTGTATGGTCTGGCTGAAGTTCTGACCCAAACTTAACAGCTTCATAGGCAAATATGAGGTTGTCAAGTTCAGGCCAGGAGACTTGTGGCCAATCTATGTATAATAATCCATACAATTCGGACAGTGATTAACAGATATTTGAGTGTGGCCTTAAATTCAGTTCATTAAATAGGTCAGACCATTAAAATATTTAAAATAAAGCCAAACATTGTGAAGCAAATAGATATGAGCAAATCTTTTAAAATTCAAATTTAGGCAGATTCACTTAAAATTGGCTTAGAAATTTGCAGTATTAAGAACAGCCTCTAAACCTTCTGCTCACAAACACCAGAAGCCTGACAAACAAGATGGAAGAACTAGAAGCAGAAATATCTACAGGTAACTATGACATAGTGGGAATAACCGATACATGGTTAGATGAATGCTACAACTTGGCAGTTAACTTACAGGGTTACAGTCTGTTTAGAAAGGATTGTAAACATTGGAGAGGAGGGGTTTGTCTTTATGTAAAGTCTTGTCTAAAGTCCACTATAAGGGTAGGATATAAGCGAAGGGAATGAGGATGTTGAGTCCATATGGGTCGAAATTAGTGTTGAGCGATACCTTCCGATATCCAAAAGTATCGGTATTGGATTGGATCGGCCGGTATCCAAAAAATATCGGATATCGCCAATACCGATACCCGATACCAATGCAAGTCAATGGGACACAAATATCAGAATGTAAATAAGCCCTTTCTGTGCTTCTAAATCCTGTTCCAGAGGGGGGAAGAGTGTGGGCGGTGCGTGGGCGGACACTGTGCGTGTCTGTGTGTGCGGGCAGGGTCTGTGCGGGCCTCCTGGGGCTCTGTATGTGCTGCCGGTGGTCTGTGCAGGCCACCCGGGGCTCTGTATGGGCTGCCGGTGGTCTGTGCGGGCCTCCTGGGGCTCTGTATGGGCTCCCGGTGGTCTGCGGGCCTCCCGGGGCTCTGTATGGGCTGCCGGTGGTCTGTGCGGGCCTCCCGGGGCTCTGTATGGGCTGCTCGTGGTCTGTGCGGGCCTCCCGGGGCTGTGTATGGGCTGCTGGTGGTCTGTGCAGGCATGCCGGGGCTCTGTATGGGCTGCCTGGGCTCTGTGCGGGGGTCTGTGCGGCCTGCCGGGGGGTCTGTGTGGCGTGCCAGGGCTCTGTTTGGGCTGCCGGGGCTCTGTGTTGTGTGCAGGCATCATCCGATGGGACTACAGGTCTCATCGGACGATGCCTGCTACAGTGACAATGATTGACACATTAGCCAATGATGGGACAGTAGTAGTCCCATCATCGGGCTAATGTGTTGAATGTTAAAAAATACTACATACATGCTACATACATGCTACATACTACATTACTACATACATGCTACATACATACTACATACATGCTACATACATACTACATGCATGCTACATACATACTACATGCATGCTACATACATGCTACATACAACATACTACATACATAGTACATACATGCTACATACATACTACATGCATGCTACATACATACTACATACTTAATGCATGCTACTGTAATGTGAATTTATAAAATGGCTATTTTGGGTCCATTTTGTAATATACTGAACGCATTCAGACCATCAGAGCAGCATTTCTTGTCATACATTTACAGACAGACAATGCTCATTGTGACACAATCCTGAGAACTGTTTATATATTGTCTGAAGACCTTTGAGGTTACAAACAGTTTTAAGTTTGTTTGTTATTGTAAAACAAGGTTTATTTAACCTCTGTCACTGGTAGTTTTATCTAACCCTTGTGGGCTTTTATGTATCTATGGGTTTATGGCTCATTGTCTGATGATTCCATGGTATCTCAGTCTCATCCCACCTTGAAAGCTGGCCACTTGAAGGGCGGGATGAAACCAGAGTTATACATAGTGAAAATCACTATATAAGACCAGAAAAACATGACTAAGACAGAAGCATAAGCTGGTGTACCTGTACTTACATGTACAGTGTTGTGATACCTGCATAATTGGGGACGCCCATGCAGTGTTGTGAATTTTCCAGGGGTTCTCTGTCTTGGTGTTGCTTCTCTGATTTTCCAGACGGATGATGTTTAAAAGCTCCTTGGTGATGGATGATGTGAGTATATGTACTTAACCCCTTCCTGACATCAGACGTACTATCCCGTCGAGGTGGGGTGGGCCCGTATGACCGCCGACGGGATAGTACGTCATCATCGATCAGCGGCGCTCACGGGGGGAGCGCGGCCGATCGCGGCCGGGTGTCAGCTGCATATCGCAGCTGACATCCGGCACTATGTGCCAGGAGCGGTCACGGACCGCCCCCGGCACATTAACCCCCGGCACACCGCGATCAAACATGATCGCAGTGTACCGGCGGTATAGGGAAGCATCGCGCAGGGAGGGGGCTCCCTGCGGGCTTCCCTGAGACCCCCGGAGCAACGCGATGTGATCGCGTTGCTCTGAGGGTCTCCTACCTCCCTCCTCGCCGCAGGTCCCGGATCCAAGATGGCCGCGGCATCCGGGTCCTGCAGGGAGGGAGGTGGCTTACCGAGTGCCTGCTCAGAGCAGACACTTCGTAAGCCTGCAGCCCTGCACAGCAGATCGTCGATGTGCACACTGCCAGATCAATGATCTGTGATGTCCCCCCCTGGGACAAAGTAAAAAAAAAATGTTTCCACATGTGTAAAAAAAAAAAAAAAAAATTCCTAAATAAATAATGATAAAAAAAAATATATTATTCCCATAAATACATTTCTTTATCTAAATAAAAAAAACAAAACAATAAAAGTACACATATTTAGTATCGCCGCGTCCGTAACGACCCAACCTATAAAACTGCCCCACTAGTTAACCCCTTCAGTAAACACCGTAAGAAAAAAAAAAAAAAAACGAGGCAAAAAACAACGCTTTATTACCATACCGCCGAACAAAAAGTGGAATAACACGCGATCAAAAAGACTGATATAAATAACCATGGTACCGCTGAAAACGTCATCTTGTCCCGCAAAAAACAAGCTGCCATACAGCATCATCAGCAAAAAAATAAAAAAGTTATAGTCCTGAGAATAAAGCGATACCAAAATAATTATTTTTTCTATATTTTAGTTTTTATCGTATAAAAGCGCCAAAACATAAAAAAATGATATAAATGAGATATCGCTGTAATCGTACTGACCCGACGAATAAAACTGCTTTATCAATTTTACCAAACTCGGAACGGTATAAACGCCTCTCCCAAAAGAAATTCATGAATAGCAGGTTTTTGGTCATTCTGCCTCACAAAAATCGGAATAAAAAGCGATCAAAAATGGTCACGTGTCCGAAAATGTTACCAATAAAAACGTCAACTCGTCCCGCAAAAAACAAGACCTCACATGACTCTGTGGAGCAAAATGTGGAAAAATTATAGGTCTCAAAATGTGGAGACGCAAAAACTTTTTTGCTATAAAAAGCGTCGCTGGTTTCACACTTGCGTTTTTGTCTGCAGCGTTTTTTGCACAAAAAAACGCATGCGTTTTTTCCCTATATTTAACATTGAAAACGCATGCGGTTTTTTTGTACGCGTTTGGTCGCGTTTTCAAACGCATGCGGTTTTTTTCTGCATGCGTTCATTTTCAGAAATACAACCTGCAGTATTTTCTTGCGTTTTTAAGCACATGCGTTTGTTTGCGTTAAAAACGCATGCATTTTTATCGAAAAAAAACAGAAAACACACTGAAAAGCCACCCACCACCATCAAGGTGATAAAGGGATCCAAACCCTAACCCTAACTCTACCCCTAACCTCACCCCTAACCGTTTAATGAACATTTTCTGACAGTCATAGTGCCACGTATTTCAGTGCCACGTATTTCAGTGCCACGTATTTCAGTGCCACGTATTTCAGTGCCACGTATTTCAGTGCCACGTATTTCAGTGCCACGTATCACGTATTTCAGTGCCACGTGTTTCAGTGCCACGTATTTCAGTGCCACGTATCACGTATTTCAGTGCCACGTATTTCAGTGCCACGTATTTCAGTGCCACGTGTTTCAGTGCCACGTATTTCAGTGCCACGTGTTTCAGTGCCACGTATTTAAGTGCCACGTATCACATATTTCAGTGCCACGTATTTCAGTGCCACGTATTTCAGTGCCACGTATCACATATTTCAGTGCCACGTATTTCAGTGCCACGTATCACGTATTTCAGTGCCACGTGTTTCAGTGCCACGTATTTAAGTGCCACGTATCACGTATTTCAGTGCCACGTATTTCAGTGCCACGTATTTCAGTGCCACGTATTTCAGTGCCACGTATTTCAGTGCCACGTATTTCAGTGCCACGTATTTCAGTCACGTTTAGGGTTAGGGTTAGGGGTAGGGTTAGGGTTAGGGTTAGGGTTGGAGGTAAAGTTAGGGTTAGGGTTTGGATTACATTTACGTTTGGATTAGGGTTGGGATTAGAATTATGGGTGTGTCAGGGCTAGGGGTGTCTTTAGGGTTACCGTTGGGATTAGGGTTAGGGGTGTGTTTGGGTTAGGGTTTCAGGTAGAATTGGGAAGTTTCCACTGTCCAGGCACATCAGGGGCTCTCCAAGCGCGACATGGCGTCCAATCTCAATTCCAGCCAATTCTGCGTTGAAAAAGTAAAACAGTGCTCCTTCCCTTCCGAGCTCTCCCGTGCGCCCAAAAAGGGGTTTACCCCAACATATGTGTTATCAGCGTACTCGGGACAAATTGAACAACAACTTCTGGGGTCCAAGTTCTCTTGTTATCCTTAGGAAAATAAAAATTTGGGGGGCTAAAAATCATTTTTGTGGGAAAAAAAAGATGTTTTATTTTCACGGCTCTGCGTTATAAACTGTAGTGAAACACTTGGGGGTTCAAAGTTCTCACAACACATCTAGATAAGTTCCTTGGGAGGTCTAGTTTCCAATATGGGGTCACTTGTGGGGGGTTTGTACTGTTTGGGTACATCAGGGGCTCTGCAAATGCAACGTGACGCCTGCAGACCAATCCATTTAAGGCTGCATTCCAAATGGCGCTCCTTCCCTTCCAAGCTCTGTCATGCACCCAAACAGTGGTTCCCCCCCACATATGGGGTATCAGCGTACTCAGGACAAATTGGACAACAACTTTTGGGGTCTAATTTATCCTGTTACCCTTGTGAAAATACAAAACTGGGGGCTAAAAAATCATTTTTGTGAAAAAAAAAAGAATTTTTATTTTCACGGCTTTGCGCTATAAACTTTAGTGAAACACTTGGGGGTTCAAAGTTCTCAAAACACATCTAGATAAGTTCCTTTGGAGGTCTAGTTTCCAATATGGGGTCACTTGTGGGGGGTTTGTACTGTTTGGGTACATCAGGGGCTCTGCAAATGCAACGTGACGGCTGCTGACCAATCCATTTAAGTCTGCATTCCAAATGGCGCTCCTTCCCTTCCGAGCTCTGTCATGCGCCCAAACAGTGGTTCCCCCCCACATATGGGGTATCAGCGTACTCAGGACAAATTGGAAAACAAATTTTGGGGTCCAATTTATTCTGTTACCCTTGTAAAAATACAAAGCTGGGTGCTAAAAAATCATTTTTGAGAAAAAAAATAAAAATTATTTTCACGGCTCTGCGTTATAATCTGTAGTGAAACACTTGGGGGTTCAAAGCTCTCAAAACACATCTAGATAAGTTCCTTAGGGGGTCTACTTTCCAAAATGGTGTCACTTTTAGGGAGTTTCAATGTTTAGGCACATCAGGGGCTCTCCAAACGCAACATGGCGTCCCATCTCAATTCCAGTCAATTTTGCATTGAAAAGTCAAATGGCGCTCCTTCCCTTCCAAGCTCTGCCATGCGCCCAAACAATGGTTTACACCCACATATGGGGTATCAGCGTACTCAGGACAAATTGGCCAACATTTTTTGGGGTCTAATTTCTTCTCTTACCCTTGGGAAAATAAAAAATTGGGGGCGAAAAGATCATTTTTGTGAAAAAATATGATTTTTTATTTTTACGGCTCTGCATTATAAACTTCTGTGAAGCACTTGGTGGGTCAAAGTGCTCACCACACATCTAGATAAGTTCCTTTGGGGGTCTACTTTCCAAAATGGTGTCACTTGTAGGGAGTTTCAATGTTTAGGCACATCAGGGGCTCTCCAAACGCAACATGGCGTCCCATCTCAATTCCAGTCAATTTTGCATTGAAAAGTCAAATGGCGCTCCTTCCCTTCCAAGCTCTGCCATGCGCCCAAACAATGGTTTACACCCACATATGGGGTATCATCGTACTCAGGACAAATTGCACAACATTTTTTGGGGTCCAATTTCTTCTCTTACCCTTGGGAAAATAAAAAATTGGGGGCGAAAAGATCATTTTTGTGAAAAAATATGATTTTTTATTTTTACGGCTCTGCATTATAAACTTCTGTGAAGCACTTGGTGGGTCAAAGTGCTCACCACACATCAAGATAAGTTCCTTAGGGGGTCTACTTTCCAAAATGGTGTCACTTGTAGGGGGTTTCAGTGTTTAGGCACATCAGGGGCTCTCCAAACGCAACATGGCGTCCCATCTCAATTCCAGTCAATTTTGCATTGAAAAGTCAAATGGCGCTCCTTTCCTTCCGAGCTCTGCCATACGCCCAAACAGTGGTTTACCCCCACATATGGGGTATCAGCGTACTCAGGACAAATTGTACAACAACTTTGGGGGTCCATTTTCTCCTGTTACCCTTGGTAAAATAAAACAAATTGGAGCTGAAATAAATTTTGTGTGAAAAAAAGTTAAATGTTCATTTTTATTTAAACATTCCAAAAATTCCTGTGAAACACCTGAAGGGTTAATAAACTTCATGAATGTGGTTTTGAGCACCTTGAGGGGTGCAGTTTTTAGAATGGTGTCACACTTGAGTATTTTCTATCATATAGACCCCTCAAAATGACTTCAAATGAGATGTGGTCCCTAAAAAAAAAATGGTGTTGTAAAAATGAGAAATTGCTGGTCAACTTTTAACCCTTATAACTCCGTCACAAAAAAAAAATTTGGTTCCAAAATTGTACTGATGTAAAGTAGACATGTGGGAAATGTTACTTATTAAGTATTTTGCGGGACATATGTCTGTGATTTAAGGGCATAAAAATTCAAAGTTGGAAAATTGCAAAATTTTCAAAATTTTCGCCAAATTTCCATTTTTTTCACAAATAAACGCAAGTTATATCGAATAAATTTTACCACTAACATGAAGTACAATATGTCACGAGAAAACAATGTCAGAATCGCCAAGATCCGTCAAAGCGTTCCAGAGTTATAGCCTCATAAAGGGACAGTGGTCAGAATTGTAAAAATTGGCCCGGTCATTAACGTGCAAACCACCCTTGGGGGTGAAGGGGTTAATCATTATATGTATTTAATCCTTATATGTACTTAATCATTATATGAATTTAATCCTTATACTGTATGTACTTTGTATCTTAAAATATACAAATGTGTATGCAATCATACTATCCAATCATATTATTCCTTTAATTTTGTATTTTGAAATAAAATTGCTTTATATTGCAAGTAGTAGCCTTCTTTAAAGCCGTATCCGAACCTTAGTGTTAAAAACTTGGCAATACATAATTGGCGTAGTCGGCAGGATTCGCAGAAGGCTCAGTTTTTTTATTAATATTAACAGGACTGTGTGTGATAGTGTGATATTGTGTAAAACATGCCTCTCTTTAAGAAAAAGGTGGCGGTGAGTGAGTCTATTGAGATTCCAGGTTGGGAACAGGCTCCTTATCATATTTTGGCAACCAAGTGGTCGCACAGTTCTGGTTTGGGTGAAGCATGGGAGAAATGTTTGAAGGATGCTGAACCTGCTGATGTTTTTGCATGCTTACAGAAAGTGAAAGTGGAGAAAGGTAAAGAGTTGGGCGCTGTTGCTAGGCGCGGATGGATATTGTTGTCTGCATATAAAAAACAGCATGAGGAAAGAATACGTATGTTAACAAAAGTCCAGAAATTGGAAAAACAGTTGTGTGAGGCCCAGAATGCATTGGTTAGAGCACAATGTCAGAATAAGTTATTAATGGACAGATGTGATGGGTATCAGAATGTTGCAGAAAAGGCTGCCGTACGTGTAGCAGAGTATAAATACAGAAAGAGGCGAGGGAAGGTGAATAAAAACAAAGTAGCTTTGGCCATAGCCAAAGCAGGGATAGAGTGGAACCCTGATCAGTGGGATGGTGATATTTGGAATTCAACTGACTCCGAAAACATCACCGATCCCGAGTCTGAGGAGGAACATTTCCATGGGAAGAGGGAAATTGATCCTCCTCTTAACCCAGTGAAAGCTCATCCTATATATCGGAGACGGATTGTAGAGGCAGCGACAGGCAGACGGAATGAGACTGCAGTAGAGGATTACAGTCAGCAGGAGCTTAATGACCTTCATGATCACTTTTCTCAAACGTCAAATGAATCCTTGGTAGCTTGGGCAGTCAGATTATGGGAGATGGGGGCTCATGGAGTACAGGTGGACGCTGTGGATGGCCCCAAATTTGTCCAACTCAGTCATGAGCCTGTAGTGAAGGAGGCATTCCATACTTTGATAATCCAGTGACCACATGTGGTGTGTAGTATGCTTGATGTTGTGGCTATGGCATTGCAGCATAAATACCCATCTGAGGCGGACTGGCCGCCCAATGAAAAACCATGGTTTACGTTGAAAGATTGTGCTCAGAGGTTGAAAGAGGAGGTCATGAAAAATGCAATTTCAGCAAACACCTATGATGATTATATGCAAGTTGTTGTAAGTGTATCTGTTAGAAATCGTATTATTAGAAATGCCCCTCCAGCTTATAAACATATCATGATGACGCTAATGGTAAATCAGACTGGGAAAACAATCGCCAGTACATTGGAGTCAATTCGACAGTTAAGGGATCTGGGAGATTGGGGTCCCAAACAAAAGGGGAATTTTCCCTCTGAAGAGCAGCATGATGATGTAAAAAGTACAATCCTAGGACCCGTATTGCACGGAAATATATGTTTAGGGCCTTAATAAAGGATGGCGTCCACAGGGATGAAATAGATGGGATTGGTACTGACGAGATGTGGAAATTGTATCAAAAGAGAGGAATTAATAAAAAGTCAGATGTTTCACATAATAAAAAGGTTACAGTAAAAGATTCTGAATCTCCGCAACAGGGGCCAGAGAGGACACGGGGAGAGAGAGGGCCCACTCCCTTTTCATCTCCGACAAAGCCCACAGCACCGGGGATTGAGGATCTTTATGCTGAAGTGAAATACTTGATACAGGAATTCAAAGCCCAACTGAGGGGGCTATCATTATCTCCTACCAAGATGCCTTCATCTGAAATGGAGGATCAATGGGGAGGGGAAATAAGAGTGAGTGATTAACTAGCTGGCCAAGCCCCACAAATGGATAGACGCCTTTATGTAGATTTAGTGATTAACTGGAAAAATAAAAACAGCCAACATGTTAAAGCTTTGGTAGACACAAGGGTGGGGGCCATTTTGATTTATGTAAATCCAAAATAGTTCAGTTGGCGCAAGGTTATAATTACAGAATTTATTAGAGAGCCATGTGCTTGTGCTTACTACTACTGAATGGAACAATCCTGTAGTGTGGGGAAAGTTGTGGCAAGATTTCTCGGTAAGTGCAAAGAATTAAAGTGACTGTGTTTAATGTTCATGATTATTGTGCTTCAGGTACACTGGAAAGACTTTTCAACTCAGTAGCAGATGAACATTCCAAAATATCAGTCGCTGAATCCAGTTCAAAGACTGACACCACTGAGGGACTGCTCGGATTGACTCAGTGGGCACTCCAGAAACATGGACACCTGGGAGTAAAAGCTACTTAGCTATGGGCACAGACCAGAGGCGTGCCCATCAGGTTAGATTTGCTAAAGGATTTGTATTCTCACATCCTATCAATGATGGTGTAAAAATCTGGGGGACAAAGGTCCTCCAGAACCTGCAGAAGTAATTGCTCGTGGAGCAAATAATGTGCTGATAGTTATGAAGCTCGGGCAATTCATGTGAGAACAAGTCTCAACAGACAAGTGTTATCTCAGAGAATAATATATATTTTCCCTTTAGATCAAAATCTGGAAATGGTGCATCTTTGCAGCCACCGTGTGCATGGTCCTTTCAAGTTCCGTCACTACCCAAGAGATCTTCAGACCGAACACCAAGAGACCAACCATGGAAAGTGGAGCTTAATGAAGACCAAACAGAATCTATGGATTTACTTGGCTCAGCTGATGAACACTAGCCATTTTTATATGACAAAGACTACTACTGCTACCAATATATTAGAAACGTGTCTGGTGGCAGTACGGACCCCTTTACAGTTATGGACAAAGCTGATAGGGGTATTAACTCAAGATGAAGACATAGAAGAAGATGTGACTTAAAACTTCACATATAATAGTAATCTTGCTATAATTTGTGCATGCATTGCTTTGTGCTGCTGTATACAGTGCACACTTCCATTATTATCCATATGCCAATCGTCCACTAAAACCATCCCCTTAGGATTTGGTACCTTGTATAAATAATGTTTGGCTCAAAATAGCCAAGGGTGGAATGTAATGTGAATTTATAAAATGGCTATTTTGAGTCCATTTTGTAATATACTGAACGCATTCAGACCATTACAGAGCAGCATTTCTTGTCATACATTTACAGACAGACAATGCTCATTGTGACACAATCCTGAGAACTGTTTATTTATTGTCTGAAGACCTTTGAGGTTACAAACAGTTTTAAGTTTGTTTGTTATTGTAAAACAAGGTTTATTTAACCTCTGTCACTGGTAGTTTTATCTAACCCTTGTGGGCTTTTATGTATCTATGGGTTTATGGCTCATTGTCTGATGATTCCATGGTATCTCAGTCTCATCCCACCTTGAAAGCTGGCCACTTGAAGGGCGGGATGAAACCAGAGTTATACATAGTGATATATAAGACCAGAAAAACTTGACTAAGACAGAAGCATAAGCTGGTGTACCTGTACTTACATGTACAGTGTTGTGATACCTGCATAATTGGGGACGCCCATGCAGTGTTGTGAAATTTCCAGGGGTTCTCTGTCTTGGTGTTGCTTCTCTGATTTTCCAGATGGATGATGTTTAAAAGCTCCTTGGTGATGGATGATGTGAGTATATGTACTTAATCATTATATGTATTTAATCCTTATATGTACTTAATCATTATATGAATTTAATCCTTATACTGTATGTACTTTGTATCTTAAAATATACAAATGTGTATGCAATCATACTATCCAATCATATTATTCCTTTAATTTTGTATTTTGAAATAAAATTGCTTTATATTGCAAGTAGTAGCCTTCTTTAAAGCCGTATCCGAACCTTAGTGTTAAAAACTTGGCAATACAGCTACATACATGCTACATACATACTACATACATACTACATGCTACATACATGCTACATACATGCTACATACATACCACATACATGCTACATACATACTACATGCTACATACATGCTACATACATGCTACATACATACCACATACATGCTACATACATACTACATGCTACATACATACTACATGCTACATACATGCTACATACATACTACATACATACTACATGCTACATACATACTAAATACATTACATGCATACCACATACATACATACTACATACAACATACATGCTACATACATACTACATACATTACATACATACATACAACATACATACATACTACATACATACTACATACAATACGTTCATACATTCCATACAATACATACATATAGACATACAGTACATTAAACATAGATTTCATACTCACCATTACTTGTCACTTTGTTCCCCGAAGCCAGTGTCATCTGTAAAAAAGATTAAAATAACAACCAATATATTCCCTGTCTGCAGAAATCCACGAGTGTCCCACGACGATCTCCCGTGGAGAACGGCAGCATCAGCTGGTGCGACGGCTCTACAGGGGCTCCAGGAACACAATGACGGGAGGAAGGTATCCTTCCGCACTGTATTCCTCCGCCGCTGTAAAAAAAAGTCCCTAGTCTCACTTTATGCCATTGCTGTGTGAGAAATTTTCCCAGGCAGCAATTGCCATAAAGTAAGACTTTGAACTCAGGTAACCTCAGTGATACACTGCAGGAGCCATTGTCTCCTGTCAGTGTGTCACTGAGGGTCCTATAGATATAGATCACCCGATGTCACTGTTCTATGGGGGAGATCGTCGTGGGACACTCGTTATTAATTGGACTATGGCGGACAGGTAGTATACGGTTTATTATTTTACTTTTTTTGCAGGCGCTGAAGTATGGTAAGTATGGTGAAATGAAGAATATTAAAATACTATTTTCCTAATGTGTGTGTGTTTTATTAACCCTTTATTAGTATTGGATTAATAATGGATAGGCGTCTTATTGATGCCTCTCCGTTATTAACCCAGCTTAATGTCACCTTACGATAGCAAGGTGACATTAACCCCTTATTACCCCCATATCCCACCACTACACAGAAGTGGGAAGAGTGGGGCTAAGTGCCGGAATTGGCGCATCTTACACATGCGCCATTTCCGGGGCGGCTGCGGACTGGTATTTGTAGCCGGGGGGGCAATATCCATAGCCCCTCTCTAGGCTATGAATATCAGCCCGCAGCTGTCTGCGTAGCCTTACTGGCTATAAAATATAGGGGGACCCAACGTCTATTTTTTTTGGGGTCCCCCTATTTTAATAGCCAGTAAAGGCTACGCAGACAGCTGTGGGCTGATATTCATAGCAGGCTACAAATATTGGCCCCCGGCCATCGGCTTTCTCCCTCTGGCGCAGAAAATTGCGTGGGAGCCCATGCCGTTTTTTTCCATTTTTTTTTTAAATTATACGCTCATTAAAACCTCTTTCACCCTTGCGTCGGTATGGGTCCGTCGCTATGCATCGGGCCGATGTACCGACGCACGTTGTGAAATTTGTGCACGTCGTGGGCAGTGGATGCAGTGTTTCAATGCATCCGCTGCCCATTCTGAAGTCCGGGGAGGATAGGGCAGAATTTCGGCCGCGCATGCGTGATAGAAAATGGCGGACGCGAAGGACAAAAAAGTTCACTTGAACGTTTTTTTGTGCCGACGGTCCGCCAAAACATGATGGATCCATTGCATGATGGACGCGACATGTGGCCATCCGTCACGATCCGTCGCTAATACAAGTCTTTTGGAAAAAATGCATCCTGCGAGCACATTTGCAGGATCCATTTTTTTCCACCGGATCCGTTTTTTTTTTGCTGGATCCTTTTTTTATTCTGCTGGATCCAATTTTCCGCTGGATCCGTTTTTTCCCGCTGGATCCATTTTTTCTCACCGGATCCGTTTTTTCCGCCAGATCCGTTTTTTTCTCATAGAGTTGTATTAGTGCCAGATTGCGCCTGATGGCCACACGTTTCATCAGTTTTTTGCCGGATCCGTCAAAAAAGCTGTTTCTGCCGGACATAAAACACATACAGAGGAACGTTTTTTCTGTCCGGCGAAAAAACGCACAGCGATGGATCTGACAAAAAAGATATGAAACTGAGATGTGACATGATGAATCCAGCCTCCGAATCCATTTTTTCATGCATGTTTCCATTCAAATCATGCACATTTTCTGTTTATTTATTCATTTATTTCCAAAAACCACATCAAAACCTGCATCAAAAACTGCATCAATACTGCACCAAAAACTGCATAAAAACCGCATAAAAAAACGCACCTAAAACTGCATCAAAAACAGCATCAAAAACAGCATCATAAACAGCATCACAAACCGCGCCAAAAACCAGCACCAAAAACTGCATCAAAAACAGCGTCATAAACAGCATCAAAAACCACGCCAAAAACCTGCAACAAAAACTGCATCAAAAACAGCATCAAAAACAGCATAAAAAAGAGCCAAAAACCTTCCAGAAAAACTGCATCAAAAACAGCATCAAAAACCGCATCAAAACTGCACCAGTTTTTGATGCAGGTTTTGATGCAGTTTTTGGTGCAGTTTTTGGTGCGGTTTTTGATGCAGTTTTTGATGTAGGTTATTGGTGCAGTTTTTGATGCTGTTTTTATGCAGTTTTTGGTGCTTTTTTGATGCAGGTTTTTGGTTCGGTTTTTGAAGCTGTTTTTTGTGCAGTTTTGATGCAGTTTTTGATACAGGTTTTGATGCGGTTTTTGGAAAATAAATAAACGGAAAATGTGCATGATTTGAATAGAAACATGCATGAAAAAACGGATTCGGAGGCCGGATTCATCATTTCACATCTCAATTTCATATGGATCCGTCGCTGTGCGAGTTTTCGCCGGACAGAAAAAACGTTCCTCTGTATGTGTTATCCGTCAGGCAGAAACAGCTTTTTTGACGGATCCTGCAAAAAATGGATGAAACGTTTGGCCATCAGGTGCATTCCGGCGCTAATACGAGAAAAAACAGATCTGGCGGAAAAAACGGATCTGGCGGGAAAAAACGGATCTGGCGGTAAAAAACGGATCCGGCAGAAAAAATGGATCCTACAAATGTGCTCGCAGGATGCATTTTTTACCCATAGACTTGTATTAGCGACGGATGGCCACACGTCGTGTCCGTCGTGCAATGGATCCATCGTGTTTTGTGGGACCGTCGGCACGAAGAAACGTTCAAGTGAATGTTTTTTTGTCCATCGCGTCCGCCATTTTCTACCGCGCATGCGCTGCCGAAACTCTGCCCCATCCTCCCCGGACTTCAGAATGGGCAGCAGATGCGTTGAAACACTGCATCCGCTGCCCATGTTGTGCACAAATTTCACAACGTGCGTCGGTACGTCGGCCCGATGCATAGCGACGGACCCGTACCGACACAAGGGTGAAAGAGGCCTTAATGAGCGTTTAATTAAAAAAGAAAAAAACAGCGTGGGCTCCCGCGCAATTTTCTGCACCAGAGGGGGAAAGCCGACGGCCGGGCGCCAATATTTGTGGCCTGCTACGAATATCAGCCCGCAGCTGTCTGCATAGCCTTTACTGGCTATTAAAATAGGGGGGCCCCCCCAAAAAATGAAGTGGGGTCCCCCTATATTTTATAGCCAGAAAGGCTACGTAGACAGCTGCGGGCTGATATTCATAGCCTAGAGAGGGGCCATGGATATTGACCCCCCCGGCTACAAATACCAGTCCGCAGCCGCCCCGGAAATGGCGCATCTGTAAGATGGAGTACTAAGAGAACTAAGTAGTGTAATAGACAAGCCATTATTTTGTATATTTAGGGAATCTATAGCGACGGGGTCTGTTCCACAGGACTGACGGATAGCACATGTGGTACCAATATTCAAAAAGGGCTCTAAAAGTGAACCTGGAAATTATAGGCCAGTTAGTCTAACCTCTATTGTTGGTAAAATATTTGAAGGGTTTCTGAGGGATGTTATTCTGGATTATCTCAATGAGAATAACTGTTTAACTTCATATCAGCAAGGGTTAATGAGGAAACTCTCAGCTTTTATGAAGAGGTAAGCTATAAACTGGACCAAGGTGAGTCATTGGACGTGGTATATCTTGATTTTTCCAAAGCGTTAGGTACCGTGCCACACAAGAGGTTGGCACACAAAATGAGAATGCTGAGTCTGGGGGGAAAATATGTGTAAATGGGTAAGTAACTGGCTAAGATAGAAAGAAGAGGGTGGTTATAAATGGTATATTCTCTAACTAGGTTGCTGTGACCAGTGGGGTACACCAGGAGTCGTTTTTTGGGACCTATTCACTTCAACATATTTTTTATCGATCTGGTAGAAGGTTTACAAAGTGAAATATCGATATTTGCAGATGATACAAAACTATGTAAAGCAGTCAATACAAGAGAAGATAGTATTCTGCTACAAATGGATCTGGATAAGTTGGAATCTTGGGTCGAGAGGTGGCAGATGCGCTTTAGCAATGATAAATGTAAGGTTATACACAGGGGAAGAAGGAATCAATATCACCATTACACACTTAACGGGAAACCACTGGGTAAATTTGACATGGAGAAGGACTTAGGGATCCTAGTTAATGATAAACTTACCTGGAGCAGCCAGTGCCAGGTCTGGATACACATGATGAGAGCATTATTTTGCCTCTATACAAATCCCTGGTTAGACCGCACATGGAATACTGTGTACAGTTTTGGGCACCAGTGCTCATGAAGGATATAATAGAACTAAAGCGAGTACAAAGGAGGGCAACAAAATTAATAAAGGGGATGGGGGAACTACAATACCCAGAGAGATTAGCAAAATTAGGATTATTTAGTCTAAAAAAAAGTCGACTGAGGGGCGATATAATAACCATGTATAAATATATAAGGGATCTGTTTATACCAAGGAAGGTGACGGTCACAAGGGGGCATTCTCTGAATCTGGAGGAGAGAAGGTTTTTCCACCAACATAGAAGAGGATTCTTTACTAGGGTTGAGCGACTTTCATTTTTTTAAGATCGAGTAGGGTTTTGGGAAACCCGATTTTGTCCAGAGTCGAGTCGAGTGCAGTCGGCCGATTATCGCTAAAAGTCGGGGATCGACCGAAACACGAAACCCAATGCAAGTCAATGGGGAAGCATAGTCGGCAGTGAGTGGAGGCCAGGAAAACACCTACAGTGCCCATTTTAATGCCAAAAACATCCATTCTTGTTTCTGAAGCTTGCCAATCTTAATTAACTGTATAATAATAGTTGGGCATAGGGAATTGGGGGAAAGTTGTGGGGGGAGTAGGGCTGGCTCAAGTTTTTCGTGGGCCCAGGAAATGCGGACTACGTCACGGCGGTGTTGCAGGGAAAGGTAAGTATTTAAACGTTGCAAGTGCTGTGATCCTGAGCAAGCAGGTAGGGGCCCACTCGTTCGCATTGGCACTGGCACAGGGCCCCTCAAAGTACGGCGGTGTGTTTGCATGGCGGGGGCGCCTCCCACCAGCAGCGACACTTTTGCGTACTCTGAGGGGCCCTGTGCCAGTGACGTCGCCAACGAGTATGCCCCCCCACCTGATGAAGGAACCTGCACTTTCATCTGCACCTTCCTCTTTGTCCCTGTGTAAGGTGGTATAACATGCGGGAAGGGGAACCTTACTTTCAGCAGGGTCAGATTCTGGCTGTGTAGAGTACAAGGGGAATGTAGTGGTCTAGGTCAATGTACCAGCAGACTCATTTAGCAGTGGCTGGGCAATGGGCAGGATGAGGAGGAAACAGATATAGGGCCAAAGA
The DNA here is from genome assembly GCF_051348905.1 of Ranitomeya variabilis. Taxonomy (NCBI): domain Eukaryota; kingdom Metazoa; phylum Chordata; class Amphibia; order Anura; family Dendrobatidae; genus Ranitomeya; species Ranitomeya variabilis. The sequence continues at coordinate 974,722,088 of NC_135233.1, read as the reverse complement.
ATAAAGTAGGCTAAATGCAGTTCAAAATTGGTAACAGGACTAAACAGGCGGCATTGCTTTGTTCAGTGGAGTAGCAAACCCAAGAGCAGCAGACACTGTTTCAAGGGCCTAACCACACTAGTAGGCCAAATGCAGTTTAATATCTGATAGTATAGGGCGAAAGCCAGAATGTGGAAGCTCAGCTTTGTTCAGTTGAGGACAACACCAGGGAGGGACAGACACCTTTAGTAGGCCGGAAAAGCCTATTGCATTTTTTAAAATGGTAATTTGGAGCAGAAGGTTGAAGCTCAGCTTTATTTAGTTGAGGACAACACCAGGCAGGGGCACACAGACAGACACCTTTAGTAGGCCGGAAAAGCCTATTGCATTTTTTAAAATGGTAATTTGGAGCAGAAGGTTGAAGCTCAGCTTTATTTAGTTGAGGACAACACCAGGCAGGGGCACACAGACAGACACCTTTAGTAGGCCGGAAAAGCCTATTGCATTTTTTAAAATGGTAATTTGGAGCAGAAGGTTGAAGCTCAGCTTTATTCAGTTGAGGACAACACCAGGCAGGGGCACACAGACAGACACCTTTAGTAGGCCGGAAAAGCCTATTGCATTTTTTAAAATGGTAATTTGGAGCAGAAGGTTGAAGCTCAGCTTTATTTAGTTGAGGACAACACCAGGCAGGGGCACACAGACAGACACCTTTAGTAGGCCGAAAAAGCCTATTGCATTTTTTAAAATGGTAATTTGGAGCAGAAGGTTGAAGCTCAGCTTTATTTAGTTGAGGACAACACCAGGCAGGGGCACACAGAAAGACACCTTTAGTAGGCCGGAAAAGCCTATTGCATTTTTTAAAATGGTAATTTGGAGCAGAAGGTTGAAGCTCAGCTTTATTTAGTTGAGGACAACACCAGGCAGGGGCACACAGACAGACACCTTTAGTAGGCCGGAAAAGCCTATTGCATTTTTTAAAATGGTAATTTGGAGCAGAAGGTTGAAGCTCAGCTTTATTTAGTTGAGGACAACACCAGGCAGGGGCACACAGACAGACACCTTTAGTAGGCCGGAAAAGCCTATTGCATTTTTTAAAATGGTAATTTGGAGCAGAAGGTTGAAGCTCAGCTTTATTTAGTTGAGGACAACACCAGGCAGGGGCACACAGACAGACACCTTTAGTAGGCCGGAAAAGCCTATTGCATTTTTTAAAATGGTAATTTGGAGCAGAAGGTTGAAGCTCAGCTTTATTCAGTTGAGGACAACACCAGGCAGGGGCACACAGACAGACACCTTTAGTAGGCCGGAAAAGCCTATTGCATTTTTTAAAATGGTAATTTGGAGCAGAAGGTTGAAGCTCAGCTTTATTTAGTTGAGGGCAACACCAGGGAGGGGCAGAAGCCGTTAGTAGGCCCTAACCACCATTTTGTTTTTTAAAAACCACTTAATGAGAGCCGGAAGGTTGAAGCTCAGCTTTATTCAGTTGAGGACAACACCAGGCAGGGGCACACAGACAGACACCTTTAGTAGGCCGGAAAAGCCTATTGCATTTTTTAAAATGGTAATTTGGAGCAGAAGGTTGAAGCTCAGCTTTATTCAGTTGAGGACAACACCAGGCAGGGGCACACAGACAGACACCTTTAGTAGGCCGGAAAAGCCTATTGCATTTTTTAAAATGGTAATTTGGAGCAGAAGGTTGAAGCTCAGCTTTATTTAGTTGAGGACAACACCAGGCAGGGGCACACAGACAGACACCTTTAGTAGGCCGGAAAAGCCTATTGCATTTTTTAAAATGGTAATTTGGAGCAGAAGGTTGAAGCTCAGCTTTATTCAGTTGAGGACAACACCAGGCAGGGGCACACAGACAGACACCTTTAGTAGGCCGGAAAAGCCTATTGCATTTTTTAAAATGGTAATTTGGAGCAGAAGGTTGAAGCTCAGCTTTATTTAGTTGAGGGCAACACCAGGGAGGGGCAGAAGCCGTTAGTAGGCCCTAACCACCATTTTGTTTTTTAAAAACCACTTAATGAGAGCCGGAAGGTTGAAGCTCAGCTTTATTCAGTTGAGGACAACACCAGGCAGGGGCACACAGACAGACACCTTTAGTAGGCCGGAAAAGCCTATTGCATTTTTTAAAATGGTAATTTGGAGCAGAAGGTTGAAGCTCAGCTTTATTTAGTTGAGGACAACACCAGGCAGGGGCACACAGACAGACACCTTTAGTAGGCCGGAAAAGCCTATTGCATTTTTTAAAATGGTAATTTGGAGCAGAAGGTTGAAGCTCAGCTTTATTTAGTTGAGGACAACACCAGGCAGGGGCACCTTTAGTAGGCCGGAAAAGCCTATTGCATTTTTTAAAATGGTAATTTGGAGCAGAAGGTTGAAGCTCAGCTTTATTTAGTTGAGGGCAACACCAGGGAGGGGCAGAAGCCGTTAGTAGGCCCTAACCACCATTTTGTTTTTTAAAAACCACTTAATGAGAGCCGGAAGGTTGAAGCTCAGCTTTATTCAGTTGAGGACAACACCAGGCAGGGGCACACAGACAGACACCTTTAGTAGGCCGGAAAAGCCTATTGCATTTTTTAAAATGGTAATTTGGAGCAGAAGGTTGAAGCTCAGCTTTATTCAGTTGAGGACAACACCAGGCAGGGGCACACAGACAGACACCTTTAGTAGGCCGGAAAAGCCTATTGCATTTTTTAAAATGGTAATTTGGAGCAGAAGGTTGAAGCTCAGCTTTATTTAGTTGAGGACAACACCAGGCAGGGGCACACAGACAGACACCTTTAGTAGGCCGGAAAAGCCTATTGCATTTTTTAAAATGGTAATTTGGAGCAGAAGGTTGAAGCTCAGCTTTATTTAGTTGAGGACAACACCAGGCAGGGGCACACAGACAGACACCTTTAGTAGGCCGGAAAAGCCTATTGCATTTTTTAAAATGGTAATTTGGAGCAGAAGGTTGAAGCTCAGCTTTATTCAGTTGAGGACAACACCAGGCAGGGGCACACAGACAGACACCTTTAGTAGTCCGGAAAAGCCTATTGCATTTTTTAAAATGGTAATTTGGAGCAGAAGGTTGAAGCTCAGCTTTATTTAGTTGAGGGCAACACCAGGGAGGGGCAGAAGCCGTTAGTAGGCCCTAACCACCATTTTGTTTTTTAAAAACCACTTAATGAGAGCCGGAAGGTTGAAGCTCAGCTTTATTCAGTTGAGGACAACACCAGGCAGGGGCACACAGACAGACACCTTTAGTAGGCCGGAAAAGCCTATTGCATTTTTTAAAATGGTAATTTGGAGCAGAAGGTTGAAGCTCAGCTTTATTCAGTTGAGGACAACACCAGGCAGGGGCACATAGACAGACACCTTTAGTAGGCCGGAAAAGCCTATTGCATTTTTTAAAATGGTAATTTGGAGCAGAAGGTTGAAGCTCAGCTTTATTTAGTTGAGGACAACACCAGGCAGGGGCACACAGACAGACACCTTTAGTAGGCCGGAAAAGCCTATTGCATTTTTTAAAATGGTAATTTGGAGCAGAAGGTTGAAGCTCAGCTTTATTTAGTTGAGGACAACACCAGGCAGGGGCACACAGACAGACACCTTTAGTAGGCCGGAAAAGCCTATTGCATTTTTTAAAATGGTAATTTGGAGCAGAAGGTTGAAGCTCAGCTTTATTCAGTTGAGGACAACACCAGGCAGGGGCACACAGACAGACACCTTTAGTAGGCCGGAAAAGCCTATTGCATTTTTTAAAATGGTAATTTGGAGCAGAAGGTTGAAGCTCAGCTTTATTTAGTTGAGGGCAACACCAGGGAGGGGCAGAAGCCGTTAGTAGGCCCTAACCACCATTTTGTTTTTTAAAAACCACTTAATGAGAGCCGGAAGGTTGAAGCTCAGCTTTATTCAGTTGAGGACAACACCAGGCAGGGGCACACAGACAGACACCTTTAGTAGGCCGGAAAAGCCTATTGCATTTTTTAAAATGGTAATTTGGAGCAGAAGGTTGAAGCTCAGCTTTATTTAGTTGAGGACAACACCAGGCAGGGGCACACAGACAGACACCTTTAGTAGGCCGGAAAAGCCTATTGCATTTTTTAAAATGGTAATTTGGAGCAGAAGGTTGAAGCTCAGCTTTATTTAGTTGAGGGCAACACCAGGGAGGGGCAGAAGCCGTTAGTAGGCCCTAACCACCATTTTGTTTTTTAAAAACCACTTAATGAGAGCCGGAAGGTTGAAGCTCAGCTTTATTCAGTTTAGGACAACACCAGGCAGGGGCACACAGACAGACACCTTTAGTAGGCCGGAAAAGCCTATTGCATTTTTTAAAATGGTAATTTGGAGCAGAAGGTTGAAGCTCAGCTTTATTTAGTTGAGGGCAACACCAGGGAGGGGCAGAAGCCGTTAGTAGGCCCTAACCAAAGTTGAAGGCCAAATGCAGTTTAATTTCTGATACTATAGGCCGAAAGCCAGAAGGTGGAAGCTCCGATTTAGACAGTGGAGGACAATTTGAATTAGGGACTGCAGACAGACTTAGTAGGCTGTCCCCTGTGGACCATGCATCCAACACATTAACCCATTGCGCCGTAATGGACACGTAATCTTCCGTGGCCATGCCTACAGGTCCATGCGTCTGTTGTCAGGTGCACCTTTGTACTCACAGATTGCCAGAGTGCATGGACAATGCGGTCTTCTACATGCTGGTGGAGGGTTGGGATGGCTTTTCTCGCAAAAGAAGTGTCGACTGGTTAGCTTGTAGCGTGGTACAGCGTAGTCCATCATGGCCTTATTAATAGTAAATAAAATATATAACTAGGCTCTATGAACTTTTAAATAGGTTCCAGGGGTACACGGGCAGCATTGGTGTGGTCAGTGGAGGAGTATTGCAAGTAGGGGCTGCAGACAGGCTATCAAAGGCCTAAAATACCAAACAGTAGGCACTCATGGCAGTTTTACATCGGTTACATGGATACACAGGCAGGCACTCCAGGCAGCATTGTGGTCAGTGGAGGAGTATTGCAAGTAGGGGCCGCAGACAGGCTATCAAAGGCCTAAAATAACAAACAGTAGGCAGTCATGGCAGTTTTACATCAGTTACATGGATACACAGGCAGGCACTCCAGGCAGCATTGTGGTCAGTGGAGGAGTATTGCAAGTAGGGGCCGCAGACAGGCTATCAAAGGCCTAAAATAACAAACAGTAGGCAGTCATGGCAGTTTTACATCGGTTACATGGATACACAGGCAGGCACTCCAGGCAGCATTGTGGTCAGTGGAGGAGTATTGCAAGTAGGGGCCGCAGACAGGCTATCAAAGGCCTAAAATAACAAACAGTAGGCAGTCATGGCAGTTTTACATCGGTTACATGGATACACAGGCAGGCACTCCAGGCAGCATTGTGGTCAGTGGAGGAGTATTGCAAGTAGGAGCCGCAGACAGGCTATCAAAGGCCTAAAATAACAAACAATAGGCTCATTGCAGTTTTACAGCGGTTACATGGATACACAGGCAGCTAGGTGGTGAGTGAAGGAGTATTTAAAGTAAGGACCGCAGACAGGCTATCAAAGGCCTAACATAACAAACAATAGGCTCATGGCAGTTTTACAGCGGTTACATGGATACATGGGCAGGCAGCTTGGTGGTGAGTGGAAGAGTATTTAAAGTAGGGACCGCAGACAGGCTTCAAAGGCCTAACATAAGAAAATGGGCTGGCTGTAGGCACTTTATAATTGGTTCCAGGGGTACACGGGCAGCAGTGGTCTGGCCAGTGGAGGACTAGTGGAAGGAGGGACCGCAGACAGGCTTCAAAGGCCTAACATAAAAAAATGGGCTGGCTGTAGGCACTTTATAATTGGTTCCAGGGGTACACGGGCAGCAGTGGTCTGGCCAGTGGAGGACTAGTGGAAGGAGGGACCGCAGACAGGCTTCAAAGGCCTAACATAAAAAAATGGGCTGGCTGTAGGCACTTTATAATTGGTTCCAGGGGTACACGGGCAGCAGTGGTCTGGTCAGTGGAGGACTAGTGGAAGGAGGGACCGCAGACAGGCTTCAAAGGCCTAACATAACAAACAATAGGCTCATGGCAGTTTTACAGCGGTTACATGGATACACGGGCAGGCAGCTTGGTGGTGAGTGGAGGAGTATTTAAAGTAGGGACCGCAGACAGGCTTCAAAGGCCTAACATAAGAAAATGGGCTGGCTGTAGGCACTTTATAATTGGTTCCAGGGGTACACGGGCAGCAGTGGTCTGGCCAGTGGAGGACTAGTGGAAGGAGGGACCGCAGACAGGCTTCAAAGGCCTAACATAAAAAAATGGGCTGGCTGTAGGCACTTTATAATTGGTTCCAGGGGTACACGGGCAGCAGTGGTCTGGCCAGTGGAGGACTAGTGGAAGGAGGGACCGCAGACAGGCTTCAAAGGCCTAACATAAAAAAATGGGCTGGCTGTAGGCACTTTATAATTGGTTCCAGGGGTACACGGGCAGCAGTGGTCTGGTCAGTGGAGGACTAGTGGAAGGAGGGACCGCAGACAGGCTTCAAAGGCCTAACATAAAAAAATGGGCTGGCTGTAGGCACTTTATAATTGGTTCCAGGGGTACACGGGCAGCAGTGGTCTGGTCAGTGGAGGACTAGTGGAAGGAGGGACCGCAGACAGGCTTCAAAGGCCTAACATAAAAAAATGGGCTGGCTGTAGGCACTTTATAATTGGTTCCAGGGGTACACGGGCAGCAGTGGTCTGGTCAGTGGAGGACTAGTGGAAGGAGGGACCGCAGACAGGCTTCAAAGGCCTAACATAAAAAAATGGGCTGGCTGTAGGCACTTTATAATTGGTTCCAGGGGTACACGGGCAGCAGTGGTCTGGTCAGTGGAGGACTAGTGGAAGGAGGGACCGCAGACAGGCTTCAAAGGCCTAACATAACAAACAATAGGCTCATGGCAGTTTTACAGCGGTTACATGGATACACGGGCAGGCAGCTTGGTGGTGAGTGGAGGAGTATTTAAAGTAGGGACCGCAGACAGGCTTCAAAGGCCTAACATAAGAAAATGGGCTGGCTGTAGGCACTTTATAATTGGTTCCAGGGGTACACGGGCAGCAGTGGTCTGGCCAGTGGAGGACTAGTGGAAGGAGGGACCGCAGACAGGCTTCAAAGGCCTAACATAAAAAAATGGGCTGGCTGTAGGCACTTTATAATTGGTTCCAGGGGTACACGGGCAGCAGTGGTCTGGCCAGTGGAGGACTAGTGGAAGGAGGGACCGCAGACAGGCTTCAAAGGCCTAACATAAAAAAATGGGCTGGCTGTAGGCACTTTATAATTGGTTCCAGGGGTACACGGGCAGCAGTGGTCTGGTCAGTGGAGGACTAGTGGAAGGAGGGACCGCAGACAGGCTTCAAAGGCCTAACATAAAAAAATGGGCTGGCTGTAGGCACTTTATAATTGGTTCCAGGGGTACACGGGCAGCAGTGGTCTGGTCAGTGGAGGACTAGTGGAAGGAGGGACCGCAGACAGGCTTCAAAGGCCTAACATAAAAAAATGGGCTGGCTGTAGGCACTTTATAATTGGTTCCAGGGGTACACGGGCAGCAGTGGTCTGGTCAGTGGAGGACTAGTGGAAGGAGGGACCGCAGACAGGCTTCAAAGGCCTAACATAAAAAAATGGGCTGGCTGTAGGCACTTTATAATTGGTTCCAGGGGTACACGGGCAGCAGTGGTCTGGTCAGTGGAGGACTAGTGGAAGGAGGGACCGCAGACAGGCTTCAAAAGCCTAACATAACAAACAATAGGCTCATGGCAGTTTTACAGCGGTTACATGGATACACGGGCAGGCAGCTTGGTGGTGAGTGGAGGAGTATTTAAAGTAGGGACCGCAGACAGGCTTCAAAGGCCTAACATAAGAAAATGGGCTGGCTGTAGGCACTTTATAATTGGTTCCAGGGGTACACGGGCAGCAGTGGTCTGGCCAGTGGAGGACTAGTGGAAGGAGGGACCGCAGACAGGCTTCAAAGGCCCAACATAAAAAAATGGGCTGGCTGTAGGCACTTTATAATTGGTTCCAGGGGTACACGGGCAGCAGTGGTCTGGCCAGTGGAGGACTAGTGGAAGGAGGGACCGCAGACAGGCTTCAAAGGCCTAACATAAAAAAATGGGCTGGCTGTAGGCACTTTATAATTGGTTCCAGGGGTACACGGGCAGCAGTGGTCTGGTCAGTGGAGGACTAGTGGAAGGAGGGACCGCAGACAGGTTTCAAAGGCCTAACATAAAAAAATGGGCTGGCTGTAGGCACTTTATAATTGGTTCCAGGGGTACACGGGCAGCAGTGGTCTGGTCAGTGGAGGACTAGTGGAAGGAGGGACCGCAGACAGGCTTCAAAGGCCTAACATAAAAAAATGGGCTGGCTGTAGGCACTTTATAATTGGTTCCAGGGGTACACGGGCAGCAGTGGTCTGGTCAGTGGAGGACTAGTGGAAGGAGGGACCGCAGACAGGCTTCAAAGGCCTAAAATAACAAACAATAGGCTCATGGCAGTTTTACAGCGGTTACATGGATACACGGGCAGCTTGGTGGTGAGTGGAGGAGTAGTGCAAGGAGTGTCTGTCCCAGTACTCCCAAAATATAAATAGATGTTAATGTCTCGCAAAACAACCAAAACAAAAAAAAAGGTGGCATACTTAGGTACAGGGGTGGGCTCATCTGCTGAGTTTCTGACATAGTAATTTGGCAGTAACTATTTAATGGTGCCAATATAGGACACAGACACAGACTACTTTAAGTTGCATCATAGATGTCTACAAATTTGTATTGTCAGTGCCAGACATTGAATGATGTCAGCGAATAGACTAAAGATTGGTGGAGCTGTGCGACATAATTTTGCATGTGGTAGAGCACATTTTGAGCTGGGGTAGGGGGGAACTCTCTAGAGGCCGGCGGGACCGCCCCAGGGCCCCTCATGTTACAACGGTGTGTCTGACGTTGGGTGCGCACCACCACCGCCAGAGACACTACATTGTACTATGAGGGACCCAGTAGCAATGCCGTCAACCAAAAGCGAGCACACCCACCTCTTCAGACAAATAGCAGTCTCACGGGTGCTTGCGCCAAGTCGCGATACCACGGCCCCGTGTGGGGAGTTTGGCCATTTAGGGAGGTGTAAACATGTCGTATGCTGTACAATCAGCTGCAGCAAATTAGACATTAGAAAAGTAATTCACAGGCAAGAGCCTTTCATAGGAAAGCTAGGTGTCGGCCGGGCAAGGTGGGGCAAAAGATTTCGAAATCCAGTTGTGGTTCATTTTAATGAATGTTAGATCGTCAACATTTTGGGTAGCCAGACGAGTCCTTTTTTCGGTTAATATTGAACCTGCAGCACTGAATACTCTTTCTGATAGGACACTTGCTGCCGGGCAAGCAAGCTCCTGCAATGCATATTCTGCCAATTCTGGCCAGGTGTCTAATTTGGAGGCCCAGTAATCAAATGGGAATGACGGTTGAGGGGGAACATCGATAAGGGATGAAAAATAGTTAGTAACCATACTGGACAAATGTTGTCTCCTGTCACTTTCAATTGATGCAGCAGTACCTGTCCTGTCTGCGGTCATAGCAAAATCACTCCACAACCTGGTCAGAAAACCCCTCTGTCCAACGCCACTTCTGATGTGTGCACCCCTAACACTCCTAGTCTGCTGCCCCCTGGAGCTCGTGTGAGAACGATCACGTGCGCTGTGTGCTGGGAATGCCTGAAGCAAACGGTCAACAAGAGTTGATTGTTTGGTTGCTAATATTAGTTCCAAGTTCTCATGTGGCATAATATTTTGCAATTTGCCTTTATAGCGTGGATCAAGGAGGCAGGCCAACCAGTAATCGTCATCGTTCATCATTTTCGTAATGCGTGTGTCCCTTTTTAGGATACGTAAGGCATAATCCGCCATGTGGGCCAAAGTTCCAGTTGTCAAATCTCCGGTTGTGATTGGTTGTGGGCCAGTTGCAGGCAAATCTACGTCACTTGTGTCCCTCAAAAAACCAGAACCCGGCCGTGACACGCAACCAATTTCCTGTGCCCCCGGGAAAGGTTCGGCATTAAAAATATACTCATCCCCATCATCCTCCTCGTCCTCCACCTCCTCTTCGCCCGCTACCTCGTCCTGTACACTGCCCTGACCAGACAATGGCTGACTGTCATCAAGGCTTTCCTCTTCCTCTGGTGCAGACGCCTGCTCCTTTATGTGCGTCAAACTTTGCATCAGCAGACGCATTAGGGGGATGCTCATGCTTATTACGGCGTTGTCTGCACTAACCAGCCGTGTGCATTCCTCAAAACACTGAAGGACTTGACACATGTCTTGTATCTTAGACCACTGCACACCTGACAACTCCATGTCTGCCATCCTACTGCCTGCCCGTGTATCCTCCCACAAATAAATAACAGCACGCCTCTGTTCGCACAGTCTCTGAAGCATGTGCAGTGTTGAGTTCCACCTTGTTGCAACGTCTATGATTAGGCGATGCTGGGGAAGGTTCAAAGACCGCTGATAGGTCTGCATACGGCTGGCGTGTACAGGCGAACGTCGGATATGTGAGCAAAGTGCACGCACTTTGAGGAGCAGGTCGGAGAACCCAGGATAAGTTTTCAATAAGCACTGCACCACCAGGTTTAAGGTGTGAGCCAGGCAAGGAATGTGTTTCAGTTGGGAAAGGGAGATGGCAGCCATGAAATTCCTTCCGTTATCACTCACTACCTTGCCTGCCTCAAGATCTACTGTGCCCAGCCACGACTGCGTTTCTTGTTGCAAGAACTCGGACAGAACTTCCGCGGTGTGTCTGTTGTCGCCCAAGCACTTCATAGCCAATACAGCCTGCTGACGCTTGGCAGTAGCTGGCCCATAATGGGACAACTGGTGTGCAACAGTGTCATCTGCCGATGGAGTGGTTGGCAGACTGCGTTCTGTGGAAGAGCTGTAGCTTCTGCAGGAGGACGAGGAGGAGGAGGAGGAGGGGGTGCGAACGCCTACAGCCAACTGTTTCCTAGACCGTGGGCTAGGCACAACTGTCCCTAAATTGATGTCGCCTGTGGACCCTGCATCCACCACATTCACCCAGTGTGCCGTGATGGACACATAACGTCCCTGGCCATGCCTACTGGTCCATGCATCTGTAGTCAGGTGCACCTTTGTACTCACAGATTGCCTGAGTGCATGGACGATGCGCTGTTTAACATGCTGGTGCAGGGCTGGGATGGCTTTTCTGGAAAAAAAGTGTCGACTGGGTAGCTCGTATCGTGGTTCAGCGTACTCCATCAGGGCTTTGAAAGCTTCGCTTTCAACTAACCGGTAGGGCATCATCTCTAACGAGATTAGTCTAGCTATGTGGGCGTTAAAACCCTGTGTACGCGGATGCGAGGATAAGTACTTCCTTTTTCTAACCAGAGTCTCATGTAGGGTGAGCTGGACTGGAGAGCTGGAGATCGTGGAACTTTCGGGTGTGCCGGTGTACATGGCAGACTGAGAGACGGTTGGAGACGGTATTGTTTCCGCCGGTGCCCTAGATGCAATATTTCCTCCTACAAAACTGGTGGTTCCCTGACCCTGACTGCTTTTGGCTGGCAAAGAAACCTGCACAGATACTGCCGGTGGTGCGGAAAATGGTGGCCTTACAGTGACGGAAGGGATGTTGCGTTGCTGACTAGCTTCATTGGCCGAGGGTGCTACAACCTTGAGGGACGTTTGGTAGTTAGTCCAGGCTTGAAAATGCATGGTGGTTAAGTGTCTATGCATGCAACTAGTATTTAGACTTTTCAGATTCTGACCTCTGCTTAAGCTAGTTGAACATTTTTGACAGATGACTTTGCGCTGATCAGTTGGATGTTGTTTAAAAAAATGCCAGACTGCACTCTTCCTAGACTCGGATCCCTTTTCAGGGATTGCAGACTGAGCTTTAACCGGATGGCAACGCTGTGCTCCAACAGGTTTTGGCTTTGACACGCGTTTTGGGCCAGATACGGGCCCGGCAGATGGAACCTGTTGCGATGTTGATGCCTGCTGCGGCCCCTCCTCCACCTCCGCTTCTGAACTACTGCCGCCTGCACCCTGTTCCCCCAATGGCTGCCAATCGGGGTCAATAACTGGGTCATCTATTACCTCCTCTTCGAGCTCGTGTGCAACTTCGTCTGTGTCACTGTGTCGGTCGGTGGTATAGCGTTCGTGGCGGGGCAACATAGTCTCATCAGGGTCTGATTGTGGATCTGTACCCTGAGAGGGCAATGTGGTGGTCTGAGTCAAAGGAGCAGCATAGTACTCTGGCTGTGGCTGTGCATCAGTGCACTCCATGTCAGAATATACTTGTAATGGGCATGGCCTGTTAAATGTTTCACTTTCTAAGCCAGGGACGGTATGTGTAAAGAGCTCCATGGAGTGACCCGTTGTGTCGCCTGCTGCATCCTTCTCTCTTGTTGTAGTTTTTGCTGAGGAGGACAAGGAAGCGACTTGTCCCTGACCGTGAACATCCACAAGCGACGCGCTGCTTTTACATTTACCAGTTTCGGAAGAGGAGGCAAAAGAGCTAGAGGCTGAGTCTGCAATGTAAGCCAAAACTTGCTGTTGCTGCTCCGCCTTTAAAAGCGGTTTTCCTACTCCCAGAAAAGAGAGCGTTCGAGGCCTTGTGTAGCCTGACGACGAAACTGGCTCCACAGCTCCAGACTTAGGTGGAATATTTTTATCCCCACGACCACCTGATGCTCCACTACCACTACCATCATTACCAGCTGACAATGAACGCCCACGACGACCTCTTGCACCAGACTTCCTCATTGTTTTAAAATCTTAACCAAAGTAACTTTATTTGTTGCTGTCAAACAACTTACACGGTGAGCTATAACTTCAGTATGATTTCAATATCCCTTAACAGGTTGGTGAGACCACAAGGAAAATCAGGCACAATGTTACACACTCTGTTTTCTGTGGCACAAAATCACAGAGATGACACACACGCAGGACTGTCACTCAAGCACTAATGTCAATATTAATCTCCCACCTAATTTTTTTTTTTTTTTTTCTCAGGGAGACTTTAGAAACCAAATAATATTAAAAAAAAAAAAAAAAAAGGCTTTCTATGGCCCACAATTAGAGAGAGAGAGGTGGCACACCCAGGAGTCAAGACTGGCGCACAAGCTGAAAGGGCAATATTACTCTCCCACTGTTTTTTTAAGTTTTTTTTTTATTTCAGGGAGACTTTAGAAACCAAATAATATTAAAAAAACCCAAAAAAAAAATAGCCTTTCTATGGCCCACTGAATGAGAGAGAGAGGTGGCACACCCAGGAGTCAAGACTGGCACACAAGCTGAAAGGGCAATATTACTCTCCCACTGTTTTTTTATGTATTTTTTTTTTTTTAAGGGAGACTTTAGAAACCCAATAATATTTAAAAAAAAAAAAAAAAAAGGCTTTCTATGGCCCACTGAATGAGAGGGAGAGAGGTGGCACACCCAGGAGTCAAGACTGGCACACAAGCTGAAAGGGCAATATTACTCTCCCACTGTTTTTTTATTTTTTTATTTTTTTTTCAGGGAGACTTTAGAAACCAAATAATAAGAAAAAAAATAAATAAATAAATAGGCTTTCTATAGCCCACTGAATGAGAGATAGCACACACAGCAGTGGCACACAAGCCCTGACTGAGGCCAATATTTTTCTCCCACTGATTGATGTAGTGTTTTTGTGTTGAGGTAGATTTTAGAACACAAATCAAGGAAAAAAAAAAAATGCTTTCTATGGCCCACTGAATGAGAGAGAGGTGGCACACCCAGGAGTCAAGACTGGCACACAAGCTGAAAGGGCAATATTACTCTCCCACTGTTTTTTTATGTATTTTTTGTTTTTTAAGGGAGACTTTAGAAACCCAATAATATTTTAAAAAAAAAATAAATAGGCTTTCTATGGCCCACTGAGTGAGAGGGAGAGGTGGCACACCCAGGAGTCAAGACTGGCACACAAGCTGAAAGGGCAATATTACTCTCCCACTGTTTTTTTATGTATTTTTTTTTTTTTAAGGGAGACTTTAGAAACCCAATAATATTTAAAAAAAAAAAAAATAGGCTTTCTATGGCCCACTGAGTGAGAGGGAGAGAGGTGGCACACCCAGGAGTCAAGACTGGCACACAAGCTGAAAGGGCAATATTACTCTCCCACTGTTTTTTTATGTATTTTTTGTTTTTTAAGGGAGACTTTAGAAACCCAATAATATTTAAAAAAAAAAATAAATAGGCTTTCTATGGCCCACTGAATGAGAGGGAGAGAGGTGGCACACCCAGGAGTCAAGACTGGCACACAAGCTTAAAGGGCAATATTACTCTCCCACTGTTTTTTTATGTTTTGTTTTTTTTTTCAGGGAGACTTTAGAAACTAAATAATATTAACCCCTTCATGACCGTGGGATTTTCCGTTTTTCCGTATTCGTTTTTCACTCCCCTCCTTCCCAGAGCCATAACTTTTTTATTTTTCCGTCAATTTGGCCATGTGAGGGCTTATTTTTTGCGGGACGAGTTGTACTTTTGAACGACATCATTGGTTTTACCATGTCGTGTACTAGAAAAAGGGAAAAAAATTCCAAGTGCGGTGAAATTGCAAAAAAAGTGCAATCCCACACTTGTTTTTTGTTTGGCTTTTTTGCTAGGTTCACTAAATGCTAAAACTGACCTGCCATTGTGATTCTCCAGGTCATTACGAGTTCATAGACACCTAACATGACTAGGTTGTTTTTTACCTAAGTGGTGAAAAAAAATTCCAAACTTTGCAAAAAAATAAATAAATAAAATTGCGCCATTTTCCGATACCCGTAGCGTCTCCATTTTTCGTGATCTGGGGTCGGGTGAGGGCTTATTTTTTGCGTGCCGAGCTGGCATTTTTAATGATAGCATTTTGGTGCAGATACGTTCTTTTGATCGCCCGTTATTGCATTTTAATGCAATGTCGTGGCGACCAAAAAAACGTAAATCTGGCGTTTCGATTTTTTTTTTCATTACGCCGTTTAGCGATCAGGTTAATGCTTTTTTTTTATTGATAGATCGGGCGATTCTGAACGCGGCGATACCAAATATGTGTAGGTTGGGTTTTTTTTTTATTGATTTATTTTGATTGGGGCGAAAGGGGGGTGATTTAAACTTTTATATTTTTTTTATTTTTTTCACATTTTTTTTTACTTTTTTTTTAAACTTTTACCATGCTTCTATAGCCTCCATGGGAGGCTAGAAGCAGGCACAGCCCGATCGGCTCTGCTACATAACAGCGATCATCAGATCGCTGTTATGTAGCTCAAATGCAGGTGTGCTGTGAGCGCCGACCACAGGGGGGCGCTCACAGCCACCGGCGATCAGTAACCATAGAGGTCTTCCTGACGCATCGCCGACCCCCGATCATGTGACGGGGGTCGGCGATGCGCTCATATCCGGCCGCACGGCCGGATGCGGTAGTTAAATGCCGCTGTCTGAGTTTGACAGCGGCATTTAACTAGTTAATAGCGGCGGGTGATCGCGATTTCACCCGCCGCTATTGCGCGCACATGTCAGCTGTAAAAAACAGCTGACATGTCGCGACTTTGATGTGCGCTCACCGCCGGAGCGCACATCAAAGCGGGGGTCCCGACATGTGACGTACTATCCCGTCACATGTCGGGAAGGGGTTAAAAAAACCACAAAAAAAAATAGCCTTTCTATGGCCCACTGAATGAGAGAGAGAGGTGGCACACCCAGGAGTCAAGACTGGCACACAAGCTGAAAGGGCAATATTACTCTCCCACTGTTTTTTTAGGTATTTTTTTTTTTTCAGGGAGACTTTAGAAACCAAATAATATTAAAAAAAATAAAAAAATAAATAGGCTTTCTATAGCCCACTGAATGAGAGATAGCACACACAGCAGTGGCACACAAGCCCTGACTGAGGCCAATATTTTTCTCCCACTGATTGATGTAGTGTTTTTGTGTTGAGGTAGAATTTAGAACACAAATCACGGAAAAAATAAATAGGCTTTCTATGGCCCACTCAGTGAGAGATGGCACACACAGGGATGGCACTGTAGCAGAAATGCCAATCTTAATCTCCCACAAAAAAAACAAAAAAAAAACAGGGACTGTCCTACAATTACTATCTCCCTGCAGTAATCTAAGCCAGGTATGGCAGGCAGCAATAGGAGTGGACTGATGCACAAATTAAATAAAAAGTGTGGACAAACAAAAAAGATAGCTGTGCAGAAAGGAAGGAACAAGAGGATATGTGCTTTGAAAAAAGCAGTTGGTTTCCACAGTGGCGTACACACAGCAATACAGCTATCACGGAGCCTTCTAGGGCAGCCCAATGAGCTACAGCGCTGAGGGGAAAAAAAAAAAAATAGCTTCCACAGTCCCTGCACACCGAAGGTGGTGTTGGACAGTGGAAATCGCTGCAGCACAAGCGGTTTGGTGGTTAGTGGACCCTGCCTAATGCTCTCCCTGCTTCTGACGAAGCGGCAGCAACCTGTCCCTAAGCTCAGATCAGCAGCAGTAAGATGGCGGTCGGCGGGAACGCCCCTTTATAGCCCCTGTGACGCCGCAGACAGCAAGCCAATCACTGCAATGCCCTTCTCTAAGATGGTGGGGACCAGGATCTATGTCATCACGCTGCCCACACTCTGCGTTCACCTTCATTGGCTGAGAAATGGCGCTTTTCGCGTCATTGAAACGCGACTTTGGCGCGAAAGTCGCGTACCGCATGGCCGACAAGCACAGGGGTCGGATCGGGTTTCATGAGACGCCGACTTAGCCAAAAGTCGGCGACTTTTGAAAATGATCGACCCGTTTCGCTCAACCCTATTCTTTACTGTTACGGCAGTGAGAATCTGGAATTCCTTGCCTGAGGAGGTGGTGATGGTGACCTCAGTCAAGGGGTTCGAGGGGTTCAAGAGAGGCCTGCATGTCTTCCTGGAGTGTAACAATATTGTATCTTACAGTTATTAGGTTCTTTAGAGGGACGTAGATTTGGGGATTTATTCTGACGAAACATAGGCTGAAATGGATGGACAAATGTATTTTTTCGGCCTTGCTAGCTATGTTACTGTGTTACTATATTTAATATTAATATTCCATGGAGGTCTGGATTTGGACTGATACTCAAAATCAAAGTGGAAAATCAATTTACAGGCTGATCCAACTTCAGTTGAAATGCCTTGCGACAAAGAGATGATACTCAGTAGTGTGTGGCTTCCACATGCCTGTATGACTTCCATACAATGCCTAGGCATGCTCTTGATGACTCGGCAGATGTTCTCTTGAGGGATCTCCTCCTAGACCGGGATTAAAGCATCAGTAAACTCCTGGACAGTCTGTGGTTCAACGTGGCATTGGTGGATGGCAAAAGACATGATGTCTCAGATGTGCTCGATCAGATTCAGATCTGGGGAACAGTTGGACCAGTCCAAAGAATCAATGCCTTCCTCATGCAGGAACTGCTGACATGCTTCAGCCACATGAGTCCTAGCATTGTCATTTACAGAAGGAATCCCAGAGCCCAGTACACCTACATATGGTCTCATAATGAGTCTGCGGATCTCATCCCGGTACCTAATGGCAGTCATGGTACCACTAGCTAGCACATGGAGGACTGTGTGTCTCTCCCAAGAAATGCCACCCCACCCAATTACTGACCCACTGCTAAATCTGTCATGCTGGAGCATGTTGCAGGCAACAGAGCATTCTCCACTGTGTCTCCAGGCTCTCTCGCATCTGTCACATGTGCTCAGTGTGAACCTGCTCTCATTGGTGAAGAGCACAGGGCACCAACGTCGAACATGCCAATCTTGGTGTTCTCTGGCAAATGCCAATTGCCCTGCATGGTGTTAGGCTGTAAGCATAATACCCACTTGTGGATGTCGGGCCCTCATACAACCCTTATGGAGAATGTTTCTGACAGTGTTAGCAGACACATGGATGTTAGTGTCCTGCTTGAGGTCAATTTGCAGGGCTCTGGCACTGCTCTTCCTGTTCGACTTTGCACAAAGGAGGAGGTAGCAGTCAGGCCTGCTGATAGGTTGTTGCCCACCAATGACTCCCTCCTCATCTCCTGGTGTACTGGCCTGTCTCCTAGTATCTGCTCCATGCTTTGCACACTGTGCTGGCAGACACAGCTACCCTTCTTGCCATAGCTTGCATTGACGTGCCATCCTGGATGAGCTGAACTACCTGAGCAACTTCTGTAGGTTGTAGACACCGCCTTATGGTACTATAAAGTTCCTCTAGGGATGAGAGCAATGACAAAATGCAAAAGTGACCAAAACAACAACCGAAAAGGATGAGAATAGAGAAATGGTCTGTGGTCACCCCTTGCAGAACCTCTCCTTTATAGGGATGGATGATCAAAGTGTAAATGTGATAACTGATACCATGATGGGAAGACACAGTGTAGCTAAAGATCCCTCCTGGATGGCATCCTCCCCAACGTGCATTTTGGCTCCTTGCTACCCCCTGACGAAGGCAAGGAGCCAAAACACGCGTTGGGGAGTACACTTTGATCATCCGTTCCTCTCTCCACTACTACACTTACCCTGCACCATTATTTTTACTTTCTGAGTATTTCACTGTATATGTAATTTTATGTAATACTTTTTCACTTTTGTCTTATGTATGCTGTACACAATTGAGTGCTTTTGTTAATTTTTTGCATCAATTCTCTTTTATACCCATGTTTTTTTTTCATTACCAGGGTAACACTTGTGACATTCACTTGTATTTTATGTTTGGGTATATTTTGTTTCATATATACTTCTTAGTGATTTTTCATGGTTATATGATATACAGTATTTATTACCTCATACACAGTTGTATTTCACTTATTTTTATTATTCATCCTGATTTACTCCTGGGTGTGGGTCCCTTTTCGTGTACAATCTGTACTTTTGTATTGTGGTCTTTACTTTTATTTCTTAACTGTATTTATTTTCCATTTTTTGTACCTCCTGTAACTTGAATTATACAGCAATAAAATTACATTTTTTTTATCATATTAGACTGTATGGTCGGTTTACGGTGTTGTAGATGCTTATTCCCGACTGTCCACACTATTCTACATTGGTCCGGGCTTACTGGTAGTAGGCACTGTATTTCATTTTACTATTAATTCACTTTGAAATATTATTCCCTTACTACTCTGTAGCATTCCTTTGTTTCTTTATTGTTGATTTCACATTTAGCACAAGACAACCTGCTATAAATGGAATCTATCCACAGTCAGACCTTTTACTATAGAATATCTTTTTCTTAGGCTTACAAAATTCTCTCTTTGCTAAAATGTAACTTGTGATGTTGCTCTAGGCTTGTGTGTATACACAGAAGTGTGCCTGAACAAGCAGCATGAGGTTGGTAGAAAACAGCAGACCAAGCTTCTGACAAGACAATAGCCATATTTTTTTACTAACCTAGACTTCCTAAAAACAATTCAAACTTAGTATCTTTGAAATAAAATCTATTTTATGGACTCCTTAGAAAACACCTAACATGGTAAATGAGAGGCGTAATAATCACCGACAAAAAAGTTATTAAAAGTTAAGTTTTATTAAGTTTATTAAGTTTACCTTTTGTATATAGTGCTTTTTGTCTGTGATAATTATTGAGTTTTGTGGCACTCTATATCTATGCTCGGTGAAATAAAAGAGGCGTACACTAACTTTAAGGGTATGTTTCCACAGTCAGTATTAGGCAGCACTTTTGACTTAGCACATGTCTGCTGCGTCCAAAGCGCTTCCGGCTTTTGAATGCAGATGATTTCGCATGTGTTCAATGAACCATGCAGAATCACCGCGCCCTACACATTGGACGGTGATATTTATCTTGCGGAGACGGAGCGTCTCCGCAAGATAAATTGACATGCTGCAGTCTGGAAAGACGGGCCGCATGGCCATTTACGCAGGGAAGCAAGAAACGTCCCTGCACGTATAGTGGAGATGGGATTTCTTCAAATCCCATCCACTATGCTGTAAGATCTGGCTGCTGCGGGTTGGATGCTGAGGATGAACGCAGCGTCAAAGCCACAGCGTTTACTGAATGTGGAAACATACCCTTACAGTCAAGGAATAGTATATGCCAGTGATGGTGACCTTTCAGATACCAAGTGCCAAAACTGCAACTCAAAACCCAGTTATTTATCACAAATTTCCAACATGGCAATTTAACCTGAAAACTGAGGTTTTAACTTAGAAAAAAACAACTTATACAGAGAGCAGATGGGGCAGCAGAAAGCAGGCTGGGACAACAGAGAGCAGCCATAACAGGAGCAGGGGTACGAGTACGAGAATGCACATATAAAGGACTATACTCCCTATTCTGGTATATGTCCCACATCCTGGTATATGCTCCCTCAATCCATGTGCATGCCCCATCCATATATATGTTCCCACAATTCATGTATATGCCCTTATCCATATATATGTTCCCCCTCCTTGTATTTGCCCCCATTCTAGCATATGCTCTCCATCCTAGTATATGATCCGCATCCTTGAATATTCTCCCCATCCTTGTATATGCTCCCCATCCTTGAATATGCTCCCTTAATCCATGTATATGTCTTCCATCTTTGTATATGCCCACCATCCTAGTATATGCTCCCCATTCCTAGTTTGTGCTCCCAATCCTTGAATATGCACTCCATCCTTGTATATGTCCCCCATTCTCATATATGCTCCCCATCCTTGTATATGCTTCCTTTTTCCTTGTATATGCTCCCCCATCCTTGTATATGCTCCCACAGTCTATGTATATGTTCCCCAATCCATGTATATGCCCCCATCATGTGTATGTTCTTCCATCCTTGCATATGTCCCCCATAATAGCATATCCCCCCCTTTCCTTGTATATGTCCCTCTATCCTTGTACATGCCTCCATCCTGGAATGCACCCTTCATCCTTGTATATATACCCCCATCCTGGTATTTGTCCCCCATCCTTCTGGCACTGCTGTTTTTCAACGCATAGAAGAAAACAAAACAAAAAACACAATAAGCACTCCTACTCATCTTCCTTCCTCTCCCCGCTACATTGTCTTCTAAAGTCGGCAGCAGACTTCAACATTCAAGCGAATTGGGCGCATGGCAGTCGTGTGTATGCCGACATCAGCTACTGGCCTCTGGTGGGCCAACAGCAAATATTGTGGTGCACAGACCTGGCAATACACTTCAGCTGGATGTACATCCAAGGACCCACATCCAGCTTAAGTAGGGTTCTAGTGTCATCGGGTTCCGCACCTTCATGAGCCCGGTCCACTGGTATATGCTGTTCAGCACCAATATGGCAATTAATACTGCAATACAGTGAGCATAAAGCAGACAAGTTTTATACAGACTGTCTGCAATATATTATAATATGGCATACTGTATAATTGGATCTCACACTGGTCAAACACAGCCACAGAAGACTTTCCGGACATCTCTATTTTAATAAAACATATTCTTCTTCTAAATATCTATGGTCTATCCACATAATATGCCCAAAAGATCTATTTGATATGAGTCTCTCCAGTGGAATCTTCATCTATCTTGAGATCAGGGGTCCCCTAACCTATACTCATGTCCCAACTGCGACCTTGGCTGCAAGAAATGGATACGTTTAAGCATGTTTAGCTTTATCAATTGACTTCAATAAAATATTAGAAAATAGAAGAGCACAAAATATCTCCCCAGAAACAAAACACATGTTCCACAGTAGAGCACTAAATACTTTCCAGAAGAGCTAAACAAATACCACAGTTTAGTATTAAGTTCTTCTGTAGCAGTGTCAAACAAATACAGCAGTGCAGTGCTAAGTATTTCAGTAGAGCACAGAGCACAGACATTTTTACTATATTAAAGCACCCTAAAATGACTGCTGCATTTACTGCCTAAGCTTTTATATAGGCTATGATAGTCCCTCTTGATTGACTACTGTGTACCAGGTGGGTAATTGTTATTTATTTTATAATAGCATGTTTCATGCTGTTTTACTAGATATGAAAATCCCCAAACAACATCTAAATATTCATTTAAATGGACCGACCATCAGCACGATACGACCGCCAGAAGGTATACTTTCACCAATCGGCATCCTGGCCGAAAAAAACACAGGCAGACCAAAGCAAACAAAGTGCACTGAACAATTTATATTATAGTTTAGTGTGCATAGGTTACAAAAATATAGATATAATATATATATATATATATATATATATATATATATATATACACATATAAATAGACAGACAAAGTAGACAAAAATATGTATACTTATCATCTGTAAATTGCTGGATTTATAGTCAGGTAGAAAAGGTGCATTAAATGTCCATCATCCAGTTTATCTCGACTGCCCAATGATAACTGCAGTCATCAGAGCTTCCTCTGTGTGCATGACCTGTGGTTCTTTACCGCTTTTAGCCATTGACACTGCACTAATAGTGCAGAACTGACATTTTCAGTACCCTCTTTGCTCTGATTCCGCAGATGGCACAAAGACTGCCCGGGCAAGGCAAAACAAATTACCCTTATGGGCGTAACCACCAACGGCTTGGTACGCCCCTCAACTATTCGTAGCCAACTGCTAATTAAAGTTAATAAAAATGGACCTTCTTTGCAGACTGCATGGAACTCCACGGTACGCTAATAATAAAGCATGGCAGTCTACAACTTGGCGGCTGCTGCATCTTTCGGGAGGTAAATTCTGTTACATATTTTGTATTGAGCCCTGGAGATTCAATTTACATCTTTGTTAATCAATAACATTTCTACCTCCAAGAATAGCAATGTAGTGTACAGTTTATGGAAATATACTAGTAGTTTTATAAACCAGTGTAATAATAAATATTGACCATCAGTTAAATCTAGTTGTAAAAGGAAACAGCTCTGTCCTAAAATTTCTAATAAAGCTCTTCTTTTCTCTCTTCAATTTCATGGTGATAAAGCATGTTAGAAGTTGGTATGGCATCATATAATCTCACCCTAAGGGGCCACTAAATCTGGTCATAATTTAGTACTTCCCTGTGTAGTTGGCAGCGCAAACATTAGCAATGTGCTCTGCAGAACAATGTCAGCTTAACATACTCTAAGTATGACCTTCATCTAAAGACAAAGGTTTTACCAAGAAGTGCCGACTTTCAGCATACAATAATATAATACTAGTTGTACTTGTAGATTAATAATGCATATGTGCCAAAATTAGAGGCGCCATATTATTACACATATATATCTGTAAAAAATATATAAACATAAAATGCTGACAGTTGCGCTAAGCTTGTACTTTAATAATATACAGTGGCTTGCAAAAGTATTCACCCCCCACCCCTTGGCATTTTACTTATTTTGCTACATTGCAACCTGTGTTTAAATATTTTTCGCAATCTGATTTGTGTGTGGTTCATCAGTACTGTTAGTCTTAGTTGGAGAAGTGAAGTGAGAAAAATATAAGTATAAATTCAATTTATGGGATCAAATAACTAAAAATCGGCATGTGCATATGTATTCAGTCTTTCTGCTATGAAGCCTCTAAATATTTCTGGTGCAAGCAAATACCTTCATAAGTGACATGCTTAGAGAAAGGAAATCCACTTGTGTGCAATCTAAGTGTCCCATGGTATGCCAGTATATACATACCTTTTCTGAAAAGCCACAGAGGCTGCAACACCAATAAGCAAGAGGCACCACTAACCAAAGAACACCATGAAGACCAAGGAGGTCTCCAAATAGGTCAGTGACAAAGTTGTTGAGAAGTACAAGTCAGGGTTCGGTTATAAAAAAAATCCCAATCTCTGATGACCGCCGGAGCACCATCAAATCCATTATCATCAAATGGAAAATAAATGTTACCACAAGATATTTGCCAAGAGAAGGCCGCCCACCAAAACACTCAGCCTGGGAAAGGAGGCTATTAATGAGAGAGGAAGCACAGAGACCAAAACTAACTCTGAAGGAGCTGCAGAGTTCTCAGAGACTCTGTACATTGTTATGATCCGGTGACCTTGGAGCCGCATGAGAGACTTTCTCAGGAGTAGGTGGTACCTGTACTGACCGCAAACCCTAAACTAACACCGCAACTAGAAGTAGCCGTGGGATGTACCTAACACGTCCTAGACACCTCGACACAGCCGGAGGACTAAATACCCCTATAGATGGAAATGGGAATTCTATCTTGCCTCAGAGCAGAACCCCAAAGGATAGGCAGCCCCCCACAAATATTGACTGTGAGTATAAGAGGAAAAACACACGCAGGCAGAAAAACAGGATTTCGCAAAAGAGGCACTTCTAGCTAAATAGAAAAGGATAGGACAGAATTCTAAGCGGTCAGTATTAAAATCCTAAAAATATCCACAGCAGATAATACAAATATTCTACATCTAACTAAAGACATAGGAAGTATATCTGCATCTCCTGAGAATCTAGCATGACTGAAAAATCCAAACAAAGTCTAAGCTGGACACAAACACAATGAATTGCACTGAATTGCAAAGCACACTGCATGTGTGCACAGAGACAAAAAACCAGACACTTATCTTAGATGAATTGGCAGCAGGGCATGAGGAGCCAGAGAGAGATGCAATCCCTCCAAGTACAATGGACAACTGGCAAGGACTCATGGATCCTGCACACCTAAATACCTAATAGAGCTGCAATCAGCAGAAACACCTGCCCGGATTACAACCCCAAGACAACTGCACTACCACCAACAACCACCGGAGGGAGCCCAAGAGCAGAATTCACAACAGTACCCCCCCCTTGAAGAGGGGTCACCGAACCCTCACCAGAGCCCCCAGGCCGATCAGAACGAGCCAGATGAAAGGCACAGACCAAATCAGCAGCATGGACATCAGAGGCAAAAACCCAAGAATTATCCTCCTGGCCATAACCCTTCCATTTGACAAGCTACTGAAGCCTCCGCCTCGAAAAGCGAGAATCCAAAATCTTCTCAACCACATACTCCAACTCCCCATCAACCAACACAGGAGCAGGAGGACCAACCGAGGGAACAACGGGCACCATATATTTCCGCAATAAAGATCTATGGAAACATTATGGATGGCAAAAGAGGCCGGAAGGGCCAAACGAAAATACACCGGATTGATAATCTCAGAAATCCTATAAGGACTGAAAAACAGATGGAGCATTAGAGAGCCAGAATGGCATCACAAGGTATTCAAAATGGCCTTCGGGCGTATTAAACGCAGTTTTCCATTCGTCACCCTGCTTAATACGAACAAGATTATATGCCCCCCGAAGGTCAATTTTAGTAAACCAACTAGCCCCCTTAATCCTGGCAAACAAATCAGAAAGCAATAGTAAAGGGTATTGAAACTTGACCGTGATCTTATTCAAGAGGCGATAATCAATACAGGGTCTCAAGGAGCCATCCTTCTTAGCAACAAAAAAAAAATCCCGCTCCCAACGGTGAAGAAGATGGCCGAATATGCCCTTTCTCCAAAGACTCCTTAACATAACTCCGCATGGCGGTATGTTCCGGCACAGACAGGTTGAAAAGTCGGCCCTTAGGAAACTTACAGCCTGGAATCAAGTCAATAGCACAATCACAGTCCCTATGCGGTGGAAGGGAACTGGACTTGGGCTCATCGAATACATCCTGAAAATCAGACAAAAACTCTGGAACTTCAGAAGAGGAGGAAGAGGAGATTGACATCACAGGAACGTCATTATGAACCCCCTGACAACCCCAACTAGTCACAGACATAGACTTCCAATCCAACACAGTATTATGTATCTGCAACCATGGAAAACCCAGCACAATAGCATCATGCAAATTATGCAACACCAGAAAACGACAATCTTCCTGATGGGCTGGCGCCATGCACATGGTCACCTGTGTCCAAAACTGGGGTTTATTTTTAGCCAAAGGTGTAGCATCAATGCCCCTTAAAGGAATAGGGTTCTGCAAAGACTGCAAGGGGAAACCACAACGCCTGGCAAATTCAAAGTCCATTAAGTTCAAAGCGACGCCTGAATCCACAAACGCCATGACAGAAAATGACGACAATAAGCAGATCAAGGTCACAGATAACAGAAATTTAGGTTGTACAGTTCCGATGGTAACTGAACTAGCGATTCTCTTTGTACGCTTTGGGCAGACTGAAATGACATGAGAAGCATCGCCACAATAAAAACACAACCTATTCTGACGTCTGAATCCTTGTTGTTCTGTTCTAGACAGAATCCTATCACACTGCATAGGCTCAGGCATCTGCTCTGAGGACAACGCCACAGCACGCACAGTTCTGCGCTCCCGCAAGCGCCGATCAATCTGAATGGCCAGAGACATAGAATCACTCAGACCAACAGGCGTGGGAAACCCCACCATAACATCTTTAACAGATTCAGAAAGACCCTTTCTGAAAATTGCCGCCAAAGCATCCTCATTCCATTTAGTCAGCACAGACCATTTTCTAAATTTCTGACAATACAATTCTGCCGCTTCTTGACCCTGAGACAGGGCCAACAAGGTCTTCTCTGCTTGATCCACAGAATTTGGTTCATCATATAATAATCCTAGAGCCTGAAAAAAGGCATCTACATTAAGCAAGGCCAAATTCCCAGATTCCAGGGAAAATGCCCAATCCTGAGGGTCGCCACGCAGCAGGGAGATGACAATTTTAACCTGCTGAATAGGATCACCAGAGGAACGAGGCTTTAGAGCAAAAAACAGTTTACAATTGTTTTTAAAACTCAAAAATTTGGACCTGTCCCCAAAAAACAAATCAGGAGTAGGAATCCTAGGTTCTAAAAGCGGAGTCTGAACAATATAATCAGAAATACCCTGTACCTTAGCAGCAAGCTGGTCAATACGAGAAACTAATCCCTGAACATCCATGCTAGCACAAGACTCCTCAGTCACCCAGAGGAAAAGAGGGAAGAAAAGACAAAGCAGGTTACAGAAAAAAAAATGGCTCTTTCTTCCCTTCTTCTGAGATGCATTTAACTCATTGTTGGCCAGTTGTACTGTTATGATCTGGTGACCTTGGAGCCACATGAGAGACTTTCTCAGGCGTATGTGGTACCTGTACTGACCGCAAACCCTAAACTAACACCGCAACTAGAAGTAGCCGTGGGATGTACCTAACACGTCCTAGACACCTCGACACAGCCGGAGGACTAAATACCCCTATAGATGGAAATGGGAATTCTATCTTGCCTCAGAGCAGAACCCCAAAGGATAGGCAGCCCCCCCACAAATATTGACTGTGAGTATAAGAGGAAAACACACGCAGGCAGAAAAACAGGATTTAGCAAAAGAGGCACTTCTAGCTAAATAGAAAAGGTAGGACAGAATTCTAAGCGGTCAGTATTAAAATCCTAAAAATATCCACAGCAGATAATACAAATATTCTACATCTAACTAAAGACATAGGAAGTATATCTGCATCTCCTGAGAATCCAGCATGACTGAAAAATCCAAACAAAGTCTAAGCTGGACAAAAACACAATGAATTGCACTGAATTGCAAAGCACACTGCATGTGTGCACAGAGACAAAAAACCAGACACTTATCTTAGATGAATTGGCAGCAGGGCATGAGGAGCCAGAGAGAGATGCAATCCCTCCCAGTACAATGGACAACTGGCATGGACTCATGGATCCTGCACACCTAAATACCTAATAGAGCTGCAATCAGCAGAAACACCTGCCTGGATTACAACCCCAAGACAACTGCACTACCACCAACAACTACCGGAGGGAGCCCAAGAGCAGAATTCACAACAGTACATACATCCACAATAAGAGTATCAAGATGGCGGTGCTACAGAGCAGCATACCGTGAGTATGAATAGTGCAAGCACTTACTGCTACTCACTTGCCGGACTATTACCACACCAGTCGTATAAAGATGATATGGGAGGGATGTGGAAACCACAAGAAAAACGACCATATGGTAAATATATGTAGGCAGTAATGGCTGTTCCTGATGTTTAAGACTGTCAGTCTTCCCTGGACATCCTTATTATTGTATTTAAATCTTTCATACATATTTACACAGCAGCCTCTTTTGAATGAGGGATATATGTCTTTTTGTGGGGTGTTCAGGGGGACTGGGATCAAATGTTGTACTATGATGTTTACTACAGCCACTCTGTTCTAGTGGTGTCCACTCCCCATACTTACATCTTTCATATGGGGCCTGCACGTTTTGCATTTACATGGTAGTATTCATGCTGTGACCTGTGCCATTTCCCCCATCTTTGTTCTATTTCTGTCTGTACATTTTAATGTTTGTATTTAATAAAGAGTTGTTTTTATTGCTTATAGTTTTTTCCATATGGTCGTTTTTCTTGTGGTTTCCACATCCCTCCCATATCCACAATAAGAGGTAACCTTTATTGAAGAGTTGGCAGAAAAAAACCTTTGCTTACACAAAAACTGTAAGCCTCATTTTGAGTTTGCCAAAAGACATGTGGAAGACTCCGCAAATGCATGGAGGAGGGTGCTGTGGTCAGATGACAGTAAAATTTGTCAACAAGGATAATGCTATATCTGGCACCAAACCATCACAGCTCACCCTAAGAACACCATGCTCACAGTGAAACATGATGGTGGTATCATCATGCTGTGGGAATGTTTTTTGGCAGCAGGGAAAAAGGTCTGAGTTAAGGGGGAAATATGCTGTGTAAAATACAGGGATATTCTTGAGCAAGAAATGTCACAGTTTGTCAATGATATTGGGACCGAGGTTCACCTTCCAACAAGACAATGACCCAAAGCATATTCTAAAGCAACACTCAAGTGGTTTAACCCCTCTGTGACCTTTGACGTACTATCCCGTCGAGGTGACCTGGGCCTATCTGACCCTCGACGGGATAGTACGTCATAGCCGATCGGCCGCGCTCACGGGGGGAGCGCGGCCGATCGCGGCCGGGTGTCAGCTGCATATCGCAGCTGACATCCGGCACTATGTGCCAGGAGCGGTCACGGACCGCCCCCGGCACATTAACCCCCGGCACACCGCGATCAAACATGATCGCGGTGTACCGGCGGTATAGGGAAGCATCGCGCAGGGAGGGGGCTCCCTGCGTGCTTCCCTGAGACCCTCGGAGCAACGCGATGTGATCGCGTTGCTCTGAGGGTCTCCTACCTCCCTCCTCGCCGCAGGTCCCGGATCCAAGATGGCCGCGGCATCCGGGTCCTGCAGGGAAGGAGGTGGCTTACCGAGTGTCTGCTCAGAGCAGACACTTGGTAAGCCTGCAGCCCTGCACAGCAGATCGCAGATCTGGCAGAGTGCTGTGCACACTGCCAGATCAATGATCTGTGATGTCCCCCCTGGGACAAAGTAAAAAAGTTAAAAAAAAATTCCCCACATGTGTGTAAAAAAATAAATAAAAAAAATATCCTAAATAAAGAAAAAAAAAAAAATTATTCCCATAAATACATTTCTTTAGCTAAATAAAATAAAAAAAACAATAAAAGTACACATATTTAGTATCGCCGCGTCCGTAACGACCCAACCTATAAAACTGCCCCACTAGTTAACCCCTTCAGTAAACACCGTAAGAAAAAAAAAAAAAAAAAGAGGCAAAATACAACGCTTTATTACCATACCGCCGAACAAAAAGTGGAATAACACGCGATCAAAAAGACTGATATAAATAACCATGTAACCGCTGAATACGTCATCTTGTCCCGCAAAAAACGAGCCGCCATACAGCATCATCAGCAAAAAAATAAAAAAGTTATAGTCCTGAGAATAAAGCGATACCAAAATAATTATTTTTTCTATAAAATAGTTTTTATCGTATAAAAGCGCCAAAACATAAAAAAATGATATAAATGAGATATCGCTGTAATCGTACTGACCCGACGAATAAAACTGCTTTATCAATTTTACCAAACGCGGAACGGTATAAACGCCTCCCCAAAAGAAATTCATGAATAGCTGGTTTTTGATCACTCTGCCTCACAAAAATCGGAATAAAAAGTGATCAAAAAATGTCACGTGTCCGAAAATGTTACCAATAAAAAGTCAACGCGTCCCGCAAAAAACAAGATCTCACATAACTCTGTGGACTCAAATATGGAAAAATTACAGCTCTCAAAATGTGGTAACGCAAAAAATATTTTTTGCAATGAAAAGCGTCTTTCAGTGTGTGACAGCTGCCAATCATAAAAATCCGCTAAATAACCCGCTATAAAAGTAAATCAAACCCCCCTTCATCACCCCCTTAGTTAGGGAAAAATAAAAAAATTAAAAAATGTATTTATTTCCATTTTCCCATTAGGGTTAGGGCTAGAGTTAGGACTAGAGTTAGGGTTAGGGTTAGGGCAAGGGTTAGGGCTAGGGTTTGGGTTAGGGCTAGGGTTGGGGCTAGGGTTAGGGCTAGAGTTAGGACTAGAGTTAGGGCTAGGGTTAGGGTTAGGGCAAGGGTTAGGACTAGGGTTAGGGCTAGGGTTGGGGCTAGGGTTAGGGCTAGGGTTTGGGTTAGGGCTAGGGTTGGGGCTAGGGTTAGGGCTAGAGTTAGGACTAGAGTTAGGGCTAGGGTTAGGGTTAGGGCAAGGGTTAGGACTAGGGTTAGGGCTAGGGTTGGGGCTAGGGTTAGGGCTAGGGTTAGGGCTAGGGTTGGGGATAGGGATAGGGCTAGGGTTAGGGCTAGTGTTACGGCTAGTGTTAGGGCTAGTGATAGGGCTAGGGTTATTGCTAGGGTTAGGGCTAGGGTTAGGGTTAGGGTTGGGGCTAGGTTTGGAGCTACAGTTAGGGTTGGGGCTAAAGATAGGGTTAGGGTTTGGATTACATTTACGGTTGGGAATAGGGTTGGGTGTGTCTGGGTTAGAGGAGTGGTTAGGGTTACGGTTGGGATTAGGGTAAGGGGTGTGTTTGGCTTAGGGTTTCAGTTATAATTGGGGGGTTTCCACTGTTTAGGCACATCAGGGGCTCTCCAAACGGGACATGGCATCCAATCTGAATTCCAGCCAATTCTGCGTTGAAAAAGGAAAACAGTGCTCCTTCCCTTCAGAGCTCTCCCGTGTGCCCAAACAGGGGTTTACCCCAACATATGGGGTATCAGCGTACTCAGGACAAATTGGACATCATCTTTTGGGGTCCAATTTCTCCTGCTACCCTTGGGAAAATACAAAACTGGGGGCCAAAAAATAAGTTTTGTGGGAAAAAAAAGATTTTTTATTTTCACGGCTCTGCGTTGTAAACTGTAGTGAAACACTTGGGGGTTCAAAGTTCTCACAACACATCTAGATAAGTTCCTTGGGGGGTCTAGTTTCCAATATGGGGTCACTTGTGGGGGGTTTGTACTGTTTGGGTACATCAGGGGCTCTGCAAATGCAACGTGACGCCTGCAGACCAATCCATTTAAGTCTGCATTCCAAATGACGCTCCTTCCCTTCCGAGCTCTGTCATGCACCCAAACAGTGGTTCCCCCCCACATATGGGGTATCAACGTACTCAGGACAAATTGGACAACAACTTTTGGAGCCCAATTTATCCTGATACCCTTGTGAAAATACAAAACTGGGGGCTAAAAAATCATTTTTGTGAAAAAAAAAAGGAATTTTTATTTTCACGGCTCTGCGTTATAAACTGTAGTGAAACACTTGGGGGTTCAAAGTTCTCACAACACATCTAGATAAGTTCCTTGGGGGGTGTAGTTTCCAATATGGGGTCACTTGTGGGGGGTTTGTACTGTTTGGGTACATCAGGGGCTCTGCAAATGCAACGTGACGCCTGCAGACCAATCCATTTAAGTCTGCATTCCAAATGGCGCTCCTTCCCTTCCGAGCTCTGTCATGCGCCCAAACAGTGGTTCCCCCCCACATATGGGGTATCAGCGTACTCAGGACAAATTGTACAACAAAGTTTGGGGTCCAATTTATCCTGATACCCTTGTGAAAATACAAAACTGGGGGCTAAAAAATCATTTTTGTGAAAAAAAAAAGGAATTTTTATTTTCACGGCTCTGCGTTATAAACTGTAGTGAAACACTTGGGGGTTCAAAGTTCTCACAACACATCTAGATAAGTTCCTTGGGGGGTCTAGTTTCCAATATGGGGTCACTTGTGGGGTGTTTGTACTGTTTGGGTACATCAGGGGCTCTGCAAATGCAACGTGACGCCTGCAGACCAATCCATTTAAGTCTGCATTCCAAATGGCGCTCCTTCCCTTCCGAGCTCTGTCATGCGCCCAAACAGTGGTTCCCCCCCACATATGGGGTATCAGCGTACTCAGGACAAATTGGACAACAAAGTTTGGGGTCCAATTTATCCTGATACCCTTGTGAAAATACAAAACTGGGGGCTAAAAATCATTTTTGTGAAAAAAAAAAGGAATTTTTATTTTCACGGCTCTGCGTTATAAACTGTAGTGAAACACTTGGGGGTTCAAAGCTATCAAAACACATCTAGATAAGTTCCTTAGGGGGTCTACTTTCCAAAATGGTGTCACTTGTGGGGGGTTTTAATGTTTAGGCACATCAGGGGCTCTCCAAACGCAACATGGCATCCCATCTTAATTCCAGTCAATTTTGCATTGAAAAGTAAAATAGCGCTCCTTTCCTTCCGAGCTCTGCTATGCGCCCAAACAGTGGTTTACCCCCACATATGGGGTATCGTCGTAATCAGGACAAATTGCACAACAACTTTTGTGGTCTAATTTCTTCTTTTACCCTTGGGGAAATAAAAAAATGGGGGCGAAAAGATCATTTTTGTGAAAAAATATGATTTTTATTTTTACGGCTCTGCATTATAAACTTCTGTGAAGCACTTGTTGGGTCAAAGTGCTCAATACACATCTAGATAAGTTCCTTAAGGGGTCTACTTTCCAAAATGGTGTCACTTGTGGGGGGTTTCAATGTTTAGGCACATCAGGGGCTCTCCAAACGCAACATGGCGTCCCATCTCAATTCCAGTCAATTTTGCATTGAAAAGTCAAATGGCGCTCCTTCCCTTCCGAGCTCTGCCCTGCGCCCAAACAATGGTTTACACCCACATATGGGGTATCAGCGTACTCAGGACAAATTGCACAACAATTTTTGGGGTCCAATTTCTTCTCTTACCCTTGGGAAAATAAAAAATTGGGGGCGAAAAGATCATTTTTGTGAAAAAATATGATTTTTTATTTTTACGGCTCTGCATTATGAACTTCTGTGAAGCACTTGTTGGGTCAAAGTGCTCACCACACATCTAGATAAGTTCCTTAGGGGGTCTACTTTCCAAAATGGTGTCACTTGTGGGGGGTTTTAATGTTTAGGCACATCAGGGGCTCTCCAAACGCAACATGGCATCCCATCTTAATTCCAGTCAATTTTGCATTGAAAAGTAAAATAGCGCTCCTTCCCTTCCGAGCTCTGCTATGCGCCCAAACAGTGGTTTATCCCCACATATGGGGTATCGTCGTACTCAGGACAAATTGCACAACAACTTTTGTGGTCTAATTTCTTCTCTTACCCTTGGGGAAATAAAAAAATGGGGGCGAAAAGATCATTTTTGTGAAAAAATATGATTTTTATTTTTACGGCTCTGCATTATAAACTTCTGTGAAGCACTTGTTGGGTCAAAGTGCTCAACACACATCTAGATAAGATCCTTAGGGGGTCTACTTTCCAAAATGGTGTCACTTGTGGGGGGTTTCAATGTTTACGCACATCAGGGGCTCTCCAAATGCAACATGGCGTCCCATCTCAATTCCAGTCAATTTTGCATTGAAAAGTCAAATGGCGCTCCTTTCCTTCCGAGCTCTGCCATGCGCCCAAACAATGGTTTACACCCACATATGGGGTAACAGCGTACTCAGGACGAATTGTACAACAAATTTTGGGGTCTATTTTCTCCTGTTACCCTTGGTAAAATAAAACAAATTGGAGCTGAAACAAATTTTGAGTGAAAAAAAGTTAAATGTTTATTTTTATTTAAACATTCCAAAAATTCCTGTGAGACACCTGAAGGGTTAATAAACTTCTTGAAAGTGGTTTTGAGTACCTTGAGGGGTGCAGTTTTTAGAATGGTGTCACACTTGGGTATTTTCTATCATATAGACCCCTCAAAATGACTTCAAATGAGATGTGGTCCCTAAAAAAAAATGGTGTTGTAAAAATGAGAAATTGCTGGTCAACTTTTAACCCTTATAACTCCGTCACCAAAAAAAATTTTGGTTCCAAAATTGTGCTGATATAAAGTAGACATGTGGGAAATGTTACTTATTAAGTATTTTGCGTGACATATGTCTGTGATTTAAGGGCATAAAAATTCAAAGTTGGAAAATTGCGAAATTTTCAAAATTTTCGCCAAATATTTGTTTTTTTCACAAATAAACGCAAGTTATATCGAAGAAATTTTACCACTATCATGAAGTACAATATGTCACAAGAAAACAATGTCAGAATCGCCAAGATCCGTTGAAGCGTTCCAGAGTTATAACCTCATAAAGGGACAGTGGTCAGAATTGTAAAAATTGGCCCGGTCATTAACGTGCAAACCACCCTTGGGGGTGAAGGGGTTAAAGTTTAATTGTTTTGGAGTGGCCTAGTCAAAGCCCATACCTCAATACAATTGAAAATCTGTGGTCAGATTTGAAAATTGCCGTTTACGAGAAGAAACCATATAGCTTGAAGAAGCTGTAGCAGTTTTGCCTTGAGGAATGTACAAAAATTCCACTAGTAAGATGTGGAAAACTCAGAGTCTAATCCAAAGCAGCTTGCAGCTGTAAATGCCACAAAAACAGGCTCTGCAAAGTACTGACTTTAGGGAGGTTAATAGTTATGGACACTGAAGTTTTCAGTTATTTTGTCTTACTTATTTGCACTATTGTATGTGATTGTGTATCTGACGTACAGGTAAATTGGAGTCAAGATTTGGAATAATTTATGCTTATTAACTAGTGATGAGCGAATATACTCGTTACTTGAGATTTCTCGAGCATGCTCGGGTGTCCGCCAAGTATTTTTTAGTGCTCGGAGATTTAGTTTTTATTGCCACAGCTGAATGATTTACATCTGTTAGGCTTCTTTCACACTTCAGTTGTTTGGCGTCAGTCAGCTCCGACATAGTGACGGATCGACGGATCTGTCACAATTGTTGAGAAAACGGTTCTAACGGATCTGTTTTTTTGACGGATTCGTTACTTGGGGGTTGTCTGGGAAAAGTATCTACTTTCTGCAGCATGCGCAATTGAAAAAGCAGATTGGGGTGATGGATCCACCGAAATGACGGTCGCGACGGATCCGTCGCCCATAGGCGCCCAATTCTATGGAATGGCGGTTCGCGACGAATCTGTCGCGAACCGCCATTTCGGCGCAGACAAAAAATGTTACAATGTCCGTCTATGTCTAGATGACGTCCGCCAAATTTCAACGGATCCGTCACACGGCGGATGGAACGAACGACCATCCGTCACAATCCATCGCTAATGCAAGTCTATGGGAAAATAGCGGATCTGGCAAAAATAAAATGGCGGATCCGCTATTTGATGAAAACGGCGGATTCAAACTGACGCCAAAAGACTGAAGTGTGAAAGAGGCCTTAGCCAGCATAAGTACATGTGGGGATTCCCTAGCAACAAGGCAACCCCCACATGTACTTATGCTGGCTGACACATGTAAAACATTCAGCTTCGGCAATAAAAACTAAATTTCTGAGCACTAAAAAATACTTGGAGGACACCCGAGCGTGCTCGGGAAATCTCGAGTAACGTGTATATTCGTATATTCGCTCATCACTATTATTAAAATAACTTTACAGTTAGAAATAGAGGATTAGCACTGGCCAGACAAAAGGAAATGAAACAAACCACAATATGTCTGTGCTAAGTTTTTATTTATCTGTATTTATATTTTTTAGTTAACTGAACTAAACACAGAAAGGAAAAAAGTCTGGAAATTTTTGTTGCTGTTTATCTCCAAAATTAAATTCATAAAAATTAAACACCACTGTATTGTGTGTTCCTAAGAGCATCACTAAAGCAGATTTTGGAAAGCTTTTGTACATATTCAGATAGTGAATAAATGGTTTATGTTTAGAAGTGCCTTGTAACAAATAGAAAATCACTGTGAATTAAGCATAACTAAGGGAAGATTTGAAGTGAAATGAGGTAAGGATGATAATTCATTATGGAAATGCGTAATACAATTCTTTAGACACACAAACAGTCAGGCATACATTATTTACTGCATTTGCTTGTATTATTCTATAATTCACGGCACTGAAAGCATTAATTTGTGGGTATGCATTTTTTATTTGCTCAGGACTATTCAACGCTCAGGACAGCTGGAACTACAAAACCCTTACAACTCCCACTTTGAAGGGCCTAACAAAAAAATGCAAAAACATAAAAAAAAAAAAAAATAAGAAATACAAAAATTACTTCTGTTCACTCCTAATTTGTATTCAATAGAAAGCAATATTAGAATTCATAACTACCTTTACCAAGGTCCGAAACAGTAGCTGCAAAGGCAATGGGTAAATAACAGTAGAAGAAAAATAGCATGTAGAGAGAAATTATAGCCACAATTAATGTTTCTTAATGTAAATTTATAATGCATACAACAAAAGGAAAAAGTGCAATTTACTATGTGTGCTGTGAGCCCCATCATAATGGTGCTTTTAGCTATATTGATATATTTTCACATGGATTAAATTCAGCTACCATTACAAGGTTTTCATAACTTGAAGCTCTTGGGTCCCAATGTCAAACTGTAACAGGGTTCCACGACTATGACATGTAATTTTCTTGTTCAGTTCTCCTTCAAAATACGTAGAACCATTCCCAGGCTCCAGAGAGTAAGTGTGACCACAATTATTCACCTACTATCATTACGACCCTGTAATTTAGGCACAGAATTTACCTAAAGATAAAGAACTGAAATCTTCAGAGCCTGACGTATTTAATGCTTTGCAAATATGTATATTTAATGTTTCTGCCGAGAAATGAATTAGCCAAATTGCATGGATTTTTCAAGGAAATTTGATTAGCATCAAAGTTATTCAATGTAAAATGAATGCTCCTCCATCTTCCATGTCTCATGCATCTTCTTCAGCTTGTTTCACTCTGGGCCCCAACTTACAGCCGACTAGGTCTCTGATGACTCTGTGCACCATGGTATTACGGCATATGTCATGGTGTCACAAAATGCATCCCCTAAGGCACTGACTAGGCCTTGGGAATCACTCGTCTTGACTTCACATAAGCCTTGACGGCACAGAATCCAAAGCGCTCAGAAACATTAGAGGCCTAGATGACCAGAAGCCACGACACACGGTTAAGCAGGCCAAACAAGATGTGAGATGTGCACAATTGGTGAAGGTGAAAATAAGAGCCATGTATTTCTGAATGGCAGTCTGGAGAGGCCCCAGAACATAATAAGGAACATTTGCAGAGGGAGCTGCCAGCAGGGGATATTGATGATTTCCCCCAAGTGCAGGAACCGTGGCAAAAACATTCCTAAGACAACCAATAATAACTTGAGCGATAGCATGACAAGATGTGTAACTGAGTGTATTTCTACAAGCAGGGGCTCATACTTGGTAATAAATCAAGAAATTTTTAAAATGTACATGTCTATTGATCCTGTGATTTTCATAGCTCGATGTCTGTCTTGTTGGTGTTACAATTTCAGTGCTGAGGAGTATATATATATATATATATATATATATATATATATACTAGACTGTGGCCCGATTCTAAAGCATCGGGTATTCTAGAATATGCATGTCTCCGTAGTATGTGATTCGCGGCAGACTGTGCCCGTCGCTGATTGGTCGAGGCAACCTTTATGACATCATCGTCGCCATGGCAACCATTATGACATCTACGTCGATACTGTGCCCGTCACTGATTGGTCGAGGCCCGGCGGCCTCGACCAATCAGAGACGCGGGATTTCCAGGACAGACAGACAGACAGACAGAAAGACAGACAGACAGACAGACAGACAGACAGACAGACGGAAAAACCCTTAGACAATTAGATATATATATATATATATATATACACAGTATGTATATATTATAGTTAAAGATTCACTTTACCCAATAGTGTTTGATGAATAATAGTTTGAGATAACAGGCAATGTGTTCATTTCCCCACAGGTAGGGCTTAGTTGTAAGTTACAAAGAGGACAATACACTTCTTGAAATTATTACTGCATGTTGTAGCAGTCATAGGAGGAATATAATGAAGGCAATCTGGGGTACCGCCTAGGGCCAGAAGCTCAGAGTCCCATGGCCAAATTGCCCTTATTGTTATGTTTTGTGGTGGCACACATAGCCCGATAACGAGCTTTCCCGGAGCTTCACTGCTGATGATTCTGAATGGCAGCGCAGCTCCAGGGGAGCTCCTGTACCCTCTGCTGTAATGTGCAGCGCAATGACATCATCAACCAGTGCGCCCCAGCATGTACGCATTGGTGGAAACAAGCAGAAGTGGAGACTCCAGGACCAAAGCAGAGGGCCATGGGAATGGGAGCAAGGTGAATATGCATATAGGATATGTGCCTATATATATATACTAGCTATTGAACCCGTTCTATGCCCGGGTGGTGAGCATTTATATTGGTATATGGTCTCCATCCAGGTATGTGCTGCTCCCATCTTGCTCTCCCATCCTGTCATCTGCTGATCCATCCTGCGCCCCCATCCTGTCATGTGGTGCTCCCATCCTGTGCCCCATCCTGTCATGTGCTGCTCCATCCTGCATCCCCATCCTGTCATGTGCTCCCATCCTGCACCCCCATCCTGTCATCTGTGCGCCCCCATTCTGTCATGTGCTGCTGCCATTGTGCGCATTCTGTCATGTGCTGCTCCCATCCTGCGCCCCCATTCTGTCATGTGGTGCTCCCATCCTGCGCCCCCATTCTGTCATGTGCTGCTCCCATCCTGTGCTCCCATTCTGTTGTAATGTACTGCACCCATTCAGCCTGTTCCTGTTTCCATTCTGCCATATGTTGTTCTCATCTTTCTCTCTCCGGCTCTACTGCCCGAGTGCGGCTGTGCTGAGTGCGGGCGGCTGTGCGTGGCTGTGCTGAGTGCGGGTGGCTGTGCGTGGCTGTGCTGAGTGCGGGCGGCTGTGCGTGGCTGTGCTGAGTGCGGGTGGCTGTGCGTGGCTGTGCTGAGTGCGGGCGGCTGTGCGTGGCGGTGCTGAGTGCGGGCGGCTGTGCGTGGCGGTGCTGAGTGCAGGTGGCTGTGCTGAGTGCGGGTGGCTGTGCGTAGCTGTGCTGAGTGCCGGCGGCTGTGCTGAGTGCCGGTGGCTGTGCTGAGTGCGGGTGGCTGTGCGTGGCGGTGCTGAGTGCAGGCGGCTGTGCGTGGCGGTGCTGAGTGCGGGCGGCTGTGCGTGGCGGTGCTGAGTGTGGGCGGCTGTGCGTGGCAGTGCTGGGTGCGGGCGGCTGTGCGTGGCGGTGCTGAGTGCGGGCGGCTGTGCGTGGCGGTGCTGAGTGCGGGCGGCTGTGCGTGGCGGTGCTGAGTGCGGGCGGCTGTGTGTGGCAGTGCTGAGTGCGGGCGGCTGTGCGTGGCGATGGTGAGTGCGGGCAGCTGTGCGTGGCGGTGGTGAGTGCGGGCGGCTGTGCGTGGCGGTGGTGAGTGCGGGCGGCTGTGCGTGGCGGTACTGAGTGCGGGCGGCTGTGCGTGGCGGTGCTGAGAGTGCGGGCGGCTGTTCGGGGCGGTGCTGAGAGTGCGGGCTGCTATGCGTGGCGGTGCTGAGTGCGGGCGGCTGTGCGTGGTGGTGGTGAGTGCGGGCACCTGTGCGTGGCGGTGTTGAGTGCGGGCGGCTGTGCGTGGCAGTGCTGAGTGCGGGCGGCTGTGCGTGGCGGTGCTGAGTGCGGGCGGCTGTGCGTGGCGGTGCTGAGAGTGGGCGGCTGTGCATGGCGGTGCTGAGTACGGACGGCTGTACGTGGCGGTGCTGAGTGTGGGTGGCTGTGTGTGGCGGTGCTGAGAGCGGGCGGCTGTGCGTGGCGGTGCTGAGTGCGGGCGGCTGTGCGTGGCGGTGCTGAGTGCGGGTGGCTGTGTGTGGCAGTGCTGAGTGCGGGCGGCTGTGCATGGCGATGGTGAGTGCGGGCAGCTGTGCGTGGCGGTGGTGAGTGCGGGCGGCTGTGCGTGGCGGTACTGAGAGTGCGGGCGGCTGTGCGTGGCGGTGCTGAGAGTGCGGGCGGCTGTTCGGGGCGGTGCTGAGAGTGCGGGCTGCTATGCGTGGCGGTGCTGAGTGCGGGCGGCTGTGCGTGGTGGTGGTGAGTGCGGGCGCCTGTGCGTGGCGGTGTTGAGTGTGGGCGGCTGTGCGTGGCAGTGCTGAGTGCGGGCGGCTGTGCGTGGCGGTGCTGAGAGTGGGCGGCTGTGCATGGCGGTGCTGAGTACGGACGGCTGTACGTGGCGGTGCTGAGTGTGGGTGGCTGTGTGTGGCGGTGCTGAGAGCGGGCGGCTGTGCGTGGCGGTGCTGAGTGCGGGCGGCTGTGCGTGGCGGTGCTGAGTGCGGGCGGCTGTGCGTGGCGGTGGTGAGTGCGGGCAGCTGTGCGTGGCGGTGGTGAGTGCGGGCGGCTGTGCTATATTTACCTGTCCCCCGTTCCACTGCTGCGCGCCTCTCTGTCTTCCGGGGTTCTCTGCCTGTGACTGTTCAGTCAGAGGGCGGCGCGCATTAAGCGCGTCATCGCGCCCTCTGAACTGAACGTCGCAGGCAGAGGAGGTGAGGACGGAGTAGCGCGCATCGGTGGAACGGAGGACAGGTAAATATAGCATTCTCACCCTCCTGGCACGTCCCTGCTTCTCCGTTGGAGATCGCGGTTTGCGTTCAGTGCTTACGCATACCGCGATCTCCTGGGAGCGTCGCTCTGTGGGGTCCAGACTGCGCCGGCGCTTGCGCAGTCTATAAAGGCTTCGGACAGAGTGACACTCCCAGCGTTATATTATAGATGGGATATGTGATGGCTCGTACTGTGTACAAGTTGCTATGTAGGGGATTCATACTGTATATAGGGGGCTACGTAGGGACTCATACTGTATATAGAGCTGTGAGGGCTCATAATGTACATAGGAGGCTATGTGACAGCTTTTACTGCATATAGAAGCCTATGTGAGGATTCATACTGTATATAGGGGCTCATACTGTATATAGGATGCTATGCAGTGGCTCATCCTGATTTTAGGGAGCTATATGTGGGCTTATACTGTATATAGGAGGCTATATGGGGGCTCATACTATGTATAGGAAGCTATGGCTATGTGGGAGCTCGCACTGTATATGGGGCTGTGTTGGGGCTCATATTGTATGTAAGGGGCTACTGTATGTGGTGACTCATTGCATGTAAGGAGCTATGTGGAGGCTCATTCTGTAAATAAGGGAGTTGTGAGGGGGCTCATTGTATATAGGGGCTATTTAAGTAACTTAAGGACTTCATATATGTTTCTTTTGGGACTTTGTTAGGGGTTTACTCCTTAGCACACTTGTATTGTATATATTAATATATGTTCATTACATGTTATCTGATCACTAGTGTTGAGCATTCTGATACCGCAAGTATCGGGTATCGGCCGATACTTGCGGGTATCGGAATTCCGATACCGAGATCCGATACTTTTGTGGTATCGGGTATCGGTATCGAAACAACATTAATGTGTAAAATAAAGAATTAAAATAAAAAATATTGCTATACTCACCTCTCCGACGCAGCCTGGACCTCACCGAGGGAACCGGCAGCGTTGTTTGCTAAAAATGCGCGCTTTTACTTCCTTCCGTGACGTCACGGCTTGTGATTGGTCGCATGCCGCCCATGTGGCCGCGACGCGACCAATCACAGCAAGCCATGACGTAATTTTCAGGTCCTCAATGCCTAATTCTAGGCATTCATGATTTTAAAATTACGTTCCGGCTTGTGATTGGTCGCGTCGCGGTCACATGGGCGACGCGACCAATCACAAGCCGTGACGTCACGGGAGGCAGGAGACGCGCGCATTTTTAAAATTACGTCACGGCTTGTGATTGGTTGCGTGCCGCCCATGTGACCACGACGCGACCAATCACAGCAAGCCGTGACGTAATTTCAGGTCCTGATGCCTATTTCTGCATTCAGGACCTGAAATTACGTCACGGCTTGCTGTGATTGGTGTCAACCTCCACAGTCAGGAAGGGAATTGTGAAGGGCAAAACAAGTCCCTATCTCCCCTAATTTCTGCTCTTTTTTAAATCACTGTTTTTCATTGCATTGTGTGTGCATTTATATCTTTATTTATTGGGTTTTTAAACTAACTAAATAAAGAGATAATTTTTAAGGTTTTTGTTTTTTTTTGTTCACATTTATAAGGGCCCCAGAGGTTGATAGGTTTGGTTGTTGTTGAAGGGGCTGTGTGGGGGGCTATGTAGGGGCTCATACTGTATATAGGGGGATGTCAGCATATTTAATTCTGCTCAATATTAAGTCATACAATCTGGTTCATTCCTCAACCAAGAATCTGCAAAAACCCTAGTCCATGCCCTCATCATCTCTCGCCTTGACTACTGCAACCTCCTGCTCTGTGGCCTCCCCTCGAACACTCTCGCACCCCTCCAATCTATTCTAAAGTCTGCTGCCTGACTAATCCACCTGTCCCCCCGCTATTCCCCGGCCTCTCCCCTCTGTCAATCCCTTCACTGGCTCCCCATTGCCCAGAGACTCCAGTACAAAACCCTAACCGTGACGTACAAAGCCATCCACAACCTGTCTCCTCTATACATCTGTGACCTCGTCTCCCGGTACTTACCTGCACGCAACCTCTGATCCTCACAAGATCTCCTTCTCTACTCCCCTCTTATCTCCTCTTCCCTCAATCGTATACAAGATTTCTCTCGCGTATCACCCCTACTCTGGAACCCTCTACCACAACACATCAGACTCTCGCCTACCATCGAAATCTTCAAAAAGAACCTGAAGACCCTCCTCTTCCAACAAGCATACAACCTGCAGTAACCACCGATCGACCAAACTGCTGCATGACCAGCTCTATCCTCACCTACTGTATTCTCACCCATCCCTTGTAGATTGTGAGCCTTCGCGGGCAGGTTCCTCACTCCTCCTGTACCAGTTATGACTTGTATTGTTTAAGATTATTGTACTTGTTTTTATTATGTATAGCCCTCCTCACATGTAAAGCGCCATGGAATAAATGGCGCTTTAACAATAAATATTAATAATAATAATAATAATACAATAAATAAAATGTATTAGTAGTAGGTTAATATTAATATTGAGAAGAATTAATTTCAGCCTATGGGTTCGGCCTACAAAATAGTTATAGTCTCTTATGTGGCCCTTTAGGAAAATTCAACCCCCATTCCTGGTCTATTTTGTATAGGGCTATGTTACGTATAGTGCTTTGCATAAGGGAAAAATTTGCACGTCGCACAATGTGCGCCACTATCTCTGTTGTTTTCCATCTACAGATGTATACCAAAGCACATGACCGATCACATGGTTTATCAATGAGTATCATGTGACATGCCATGTGATACATTGGGTACTTGGGGGGCCACACCTTCTAAACATTCCCCGGGGCTCTGGCTACTCTTAATCCGCCCATGGTAGCAGCCATCAAATATTTTTCAAGTTCCCTAGTGTATGCTTTTTTGCTGTTTATATACGCCAAAATTAAATAAAAAAAAACTACAGCTGATCCATTAAAAGTCTTCACATGGTTCAGTCAATAAAAAAGTGACAGCTCTCAAACACAAACCCATTTTTTTCAGTTTACGGTACTTTTTGCAGTGAAAATTAAAAAGAAATGTTCATATACATATAGTATTTCTGTAATGATACTATGGCAAGTCTCAAAATGAAGTT
The DNA here is from genome assembly GCF_051348905.1 of Ranitomeya variabilis. Taxonomy (NCBI): domain Eukaryota; kingdom Metazoa; phylum Chordata; class Amphibia; order Anura; family Dendrobatidae; genus Ranitomeya; species Ranitomeya variabilis. The sequence continues at coordinate 974,678,366 of NC_135233.1, read as the reverse complement.
AACATGCTTTTTTTTACTAGACAGTGAAATAAAAAAAAATCAATGGCATCACTTTTTTCTGTTCTCATTACATTATATGTAATACAACAAATCTCACAAAAATGTTGATTTTTTTCTTAGTTCACCTGATGGCGAAAAAAGCCCTGTAACAGCAAATTGTTTTAATGTGATACAAAATACATTCTGCATTTTGTCATGGAAACCCCTATTTAGGGAGAGCTTTAGGGGAGATGCATGGGCTTTCATATGTTTACCCGTGTTGACCAAATCAGCCAAAAAAGGGAGTTGATCAATCAATCGGAAACAAGTACATACACCACAGAATCGGTTGGGTAATCCACCCTATTGATAGAGGTGGAGGCTTTTATTGTTACTATCATAAAATACTCTACTGCTTGGATGAAACTAAAATAGTAAAATCTATGGAAAAGGTTATCTCCAATATATGACTAAATGCGATCATATGATAGTCTTGTCTTGTATTTTTTGAATATCTAGATCAACGCTTTATCTTTGATACTAAGTGCACCTATCTGACCCTGTATCTTTAGTTCTGCTGTTTGGGCACAATTATTACCTTACACTATAGTTTGCGTCTGTAGATAACAGAGCAGTATTCATTTCTATTCGGTTGCTCATTTTATCATCAGTTTTACCACTAGTTCAGCATCTTACCCTTAAATCTGTTTATAAAGTTATCAGCTTATAGTTTGTTTTTATGCAGAGATCAGAGACAATAATTACATTTTTTATTATCTGTACAGAAACTTTTCTTACTTTTTAGTTTTCTTATCTCGAAAAGGTTAGAACTGATTCACCAAGTCTGAGATTCAAAGGGAATAACTTACATTTTGGAAAATCGATGTAGAACACACTGTTTATTATCTCACTCAATTGTTCTTTTGTTCACTAGGAATATAACCAATACAAGGAATAAATTATAATTTAAAGCTACTTACAAAGTAAAGTAAAGCTACTTAAAAACATTATACGTGCCCATTTAAAGGGGTACATCAGTCTAAATAATTTTTTACCTATCCATAAGATAGAAAGGTTGGGTAGTTTGAATGGAGTGACAAAAAAAAGCAACACTGAATGGAAAGGTAGGGCATATGTCCAACTTGTGCTTCCTTCTAACTATCATATCATACAAGATAACACTAAGAGCAAAAGGGTCTTATCTGATGGACCAATTTGCATAGGTGAAGGGTAAATTGCTCACCTTTTGCGATTGTTAAACCCACGACCAAGAAATCAAGGACTGACAGCTGCTGCAGTACCCTCAGCCTGGGAGATCCTGCCATACATGGCAAGTAGTGGGAGGATAGGAGTAGTAGTCTGCGCTGCTGATGTAATTCAAGAATCCAGAAGACATTGAACAAGATTGACCAAGTGGTTTATTCTCAACGCGTTTCGAAGTACAAGCAATTTTTTTATCAAGAGAACCACAACATTAATGTCTTCTGGAGTCCTGAATTACATAATCAGCACAGACTACTACCCTTATCCTCCGACTACATACCACAATCTTTTGACTAGGTAGAATGGGAAAAAACATAGATAATGTATCTTGATATCTTAGAGATGTGTTAAATGATAAACATAAAACTTCTAAATCCTTCTATGCAGACAACTCCATTTCTGAGTCTTGAGTCTAAAAATCTAAATATAGCATTTATTCTCTATTAAGAAGTGAGTCATCTGAGAACCATATAATCAAGGATATAATGCCTTTTTAAAACTAATAGTGATGTGGACAAGATATAGTCTGACTTCTTGCATTAAGAGACAAATAATGGTTATATCAGCGTGGCACAAAATGCTTTGGATATTTGTGCATTTAAAGAGAATCTGTCAGCATGATCAATACTCCCAAACCGCATTTATAGTCATGCAGATTTTGAAACTGTAAATCCATTGACACCTTTTTATTCTCTATCTGTTGCTGCATTCCTGAATAGCATTAGCTGCTGCCATGATGTCAGCGACAATGTCAATACTGGACTTCAGGTGCAGTGCCAGAGACTCTGCTCTGGACCCAAAAATGGTGAATAAAGCAGAGTATGCTTACTTTTTTATATATCAAACTGCAGTGGGAGAGGCAGTTTTCTGAAAGAGAACTATTGCTTTAAGAAGCCTCTGCCCCTCGAGCTTGCTTTCCCTACCAGCACTTTCCTCTTTAGATTGATTCAAGGCTGATTGTCTAATTTCTTTGCCTAGTACTTAATATCACACAGAGAGCTATCAATCAACCTAAAGAGGTTTTTGCTGGGCAGGGAAGCAAAATCAGGAGGCAGTGACTTGTTAAGTGCTATTAATTACAATTTGCCAATGAAGGCAACTGATCCCTAACTAAAGACGGTTAAAAATGAACTTTTAATAAACTATTTAAAGAATAATATTAAAAGATACAACAGTCAGTGTGTATGTGGGGACACCAGGATATAAACCTTTTTCCGCTATGCTCACTATATAGTAATTCCCTTTATCCCACACTAGTACATATTGAATATGCAAATTGCCTCTTCTGAGAAAAAGAGGACTTAAACTCTATAGCGCCACCTGTTGGAAGTAGTCTGCGTGTCACCGTGTCTGGGAATTGAGATACTGATTTGGCTTTTATCCTAAGTCATATTGCACGACTCGTTAAAGGGTTGATTGTGACTTGTAGGATCGCTACTTCCAACAGGTGGCGCTATAGAGTTAAGTCCTCTTTTTCTCAGAAGAGTCAATTTGCGTATTTAATTTCCCAGAGGAGCATTGCACGGCGAATAAGCCTCCTTACCTTGATAGGCCAGCTGGTATGTCACTCTCCATAAGGAGAAACATTACCCCTTAGACCCTAGTACATATTGATAAGTATTAGCTTGGTGCGGCCGCTACCTACTGCTCTCCAATATTGTTGGCAATAGCACAGACTGACTAAAGCGAGTACAACCTAAAGCCTCCCCAACATGTTTCACCAGGAATCTGACATCATCAGGGTTCAGAGGCTTAATGATTATTTAGGGATTTAGTTAGGGATCAGTTGCCTTCATTGGCAAATTGTAATTAATGCTAATGCCCTACGCTGACTGGGTGGACAGCAATTTTGTCTGTTTGCATTGTTAAGTGTTATGTCATTCCCACTGCCACTTATTTGCATGCAAGTTAAAAGTCAAATGATGGAATGCAGCAACAGTTACAAGATATAAACATGCTGATGAATTTGCATTTCAACTACCTGAATGCCCATGTATGCATGGGGACAACCAAAAAAAGGTTTGATTTTACTGACACTCCATTTATTAAAGCCCTAAAATATTAAAAAGGTAAAATATCTGTCATTGAAAGGTCTTTCATTTTATTTGACATAACTGTGCATTTAAGAAAACCTATCCTATTCTAAACTTTGAACCATAAAATTTCCAGAAATTTTTTCCTCTCCTTTATCACATGATCATAACTTTTGTTATTGTTTTGTTCTAACATAGACATATGAAGGCTTTTTACTTTTTGCTGGTCAGGTTGTAGTTTTGAATCATCATTTATGTGTACCACTTATAATAAGAGAAAATGGCTAAAAAATACTAAAGGTGGCAAAATGGTGAAAAAAATTAATTAGCACCAGTGATTTCTTGAGGTTTTAGTTTTACACTGTTAAATGTGCAGTAAAAATTACCTGTAAATATGATTCTATTGATCAATGTGATTACGAAAATACCAGAAATGTTTATTTTTCATTATTTTTTATTGCCTTAAAAATTTCAAAATTTAAAAATAAAAAAAATTGTATTTCCATGTTCCCATACCCATAACTTTTTACATTACCATAAATACAGGTGCATGAGAGCTTATTTCTTGGTCGGCATTTCTTGGTGGTGTTTTCATCTGTACAATTTTTTGGTATGTACTTTGATTTGATTTCTTTTTATTGCTTTCTTATTGTTTTGAAAAAACGCAATTGTGATGTTTTGATTTTTTCCCCACTATGGGATTTGCCAATTAGCCTAATTCACTTTATATTTTGATAGATTAGAGTGTTTTAGATACAGCAATATCCAATATGTATATTTTTTAAATTTCTTTATTGTTAATTGGCAAAGTGGTGATTCAAAGTTATATCACTTAGGGGACTTGAACCTGCAATGGTTTGATCACTCTTACTATATACAACAATATACCACATTATTGCAGTATACAGATAAAATCAATCTTCTACGATGCCCAGGCACAGGCTGAATGTTGCTTGAGAAGTCACATGACAATCACAGGGGTCTTTGTCCAGCCCCTGGCTATCATTGGAACTCATCAGCCCACCGTGTTTGCATTGTTGGAGAGGGCCAATGGTTACTTGAACTAAAGTCTTGGCTGAATTGCAGCACTAAAATGCTGCAGTCAGTAATTGACAGTGGAATCTAGGACATTAACATTTAAGATATTAGTAGTGATCAGCATGCTTTCTGCTGTTAGAAGCAGATGTTGGCTATATAATATTGTCACGGGTGTGTCAGATACTACAGACAAAGGCTCTGCATCTGGCTGCAGAAAGGCTCTGCATTTGGCAATGCATACGCCTTATTAATCCTTCTGAATTTTGGACCCAGTGGCAACATCCCTCTGGCTCAAATTGACACACCTGAACCTGGGTGTTTATAGACTCTCAGTCTGCTTCAGGGAGTCGCCGGTGATATTCACATTTTCTCTTGTGAAGGCTTGGAACTAGAGCAGGTGACTTACTTCCTCTCTGGTGCTGTTTGAGGGCGTTTTGTGTTACCTTTCAGAGTCTGCTCAAGCTAAGTTGCTTTCCCCTTGTTTGCCTCCCTTTTCTTTAGTGTACAGTGTGGAATGACCAGTGCACATCCCCCTTCCCTATTCAGGGCCTAGCTCTAGGGATATACAGGGCTTAGGTACCTGCTCGGTGAGTGCTATAGAACCAATATAGGGATGGTAAAGGAGGAAGGGTGCTATTAGATCTGCCTAGGGGTCTCCACTAGCCCTCTCCCTAGTGTTTGGGCTTCCTTTCCCTTCTGTTGCACTTAGTCTTCCCACACTGTGCGTGACAAATATTGCCAGCATCTCCCTCTGTAAAGTAGGCTTTGCTAATGACCCAGCTCCAAATTTCCTGACATGCTCAATGACGTATATATCTGTATTGGAGCAAAGGGCTTACATTAAGATGAATCTGCTCATGATAAACCTCATTAAAAACAAAGAAATATAAAGGAAACATACTTAAAGGTGCCCTGCAGGCAAGTTTACCCTGAATTATGTCATGTTTAGGGTCTGAGGGAGCAATGCCTGACTTCTTTCTTTGGTATTCTTAAGCCATGCATTTTCCCCTCAGGTTCTGTACTACGCATAGAGCTTTAGAGTTTTATATGTTGTATTACTGTAACTTGTATTTTTTTACATCTTTTTCACAATTTATATTTTTCATGTAGAAAGCTGAAGAATGTGTGAATGCTATAGAAAGATGAAGCGCAGACATATGTAATGACTCATTACTAAAATGAAACATGTCTAGTCTTTGTTAATGGTTCATTCTTCTTTCCATAATTTTCTGAATAATGGAACTATTGCCACCTTAATTCCAGCAGTATATATATATATATATATATATATATATATATATATATATATATATATATATATATACACTTTTGTAAACTTTTCTCTATTATGAACAATAATTCCTTCAAAGGTCACATTTCTTTTCAAATAAATACATTTCGTCTGTTATGAAAGTAGTGCCCACTCAGTGGTAGGCAACTCAAGTTATAATAAATAAAAAGTCAAATTTCAGAAACAGTGCCCTGATCTCATTGGACATTTGGACACCCCATTCCAAAACTAAAAGCTTTAATAAACACTCGTCCCCTTTCATGGCAATACTCTCATCCCCTCTACTGGGAAGGTTTTTCACAAGATTTTGAAATGTGCTCATTCAGCCAAAATTTGTGAGGTCAGACAGTCCTAAAAATGTTTGATGTGGTTGTGGCAAGGGTTCTGTTGAGGCACTCAGTTACTTCATTCAAAACATTTTGAGCCTTAATTTGTGCAGAGGTCTACAGTCATTCTTGAACTGAAAAAGGCTGTCCCCAAACTGTTGACTCCAACAGGAAAGAATACTTTTTTCTAAAATGTCTCTGTGATGTAGCATTGACAATTATCTTCACTCACAGATCCCAAATTCTGAAAAGCAGCCCCATACCATTAATCCTCCATCAAATTGAGATGAGCAGATCAGGCAAAATTAGAGTTTGCCTGTTCACATAGATTTTCCCATGAAATTTGATTCACAGAAAAGTTATTCACGGCAAATTTCCCTTATGTTCTAATAAATGTCCCTATGTTCTAATAAAGGTAAAATGTAAGAATTAAAATAATACTTACCCTATCACTCACCTCTCCAGCTTTCATGCTCCTCACCATCCCAAATCCAGTCCTCATCGCATTGTTATCACTGCAGTTGAGCACTGAATTCGCAGGCATCCTCATTCAAAATTGACACGTTCGACCCTGTTGAGGCCCCAGACGGTTCTGTGCAAGCGTGCGTAATGTCTCAACATCATGATGCACGAGGGATATGCAGAAATTCAGCACTTGGAAGCAGTGATAAGAAGCTGTGATGAGGACTGGATAAGTGATGATGAAGAGCGGGCAAGCTGGTGTAAGGGGAGTATTTTTTTATTCTACAGATGTTTTATTTCTCTTTAATGTTCAGGAAAATGGCAGCCAATGGAAACAAATTACACAAATCCTCAATTTGGTGAATGTGGATTTTTTGAAATATTTCAGTAGATTCCATTTGTATATAATTTCTCAAATCTAGCAGTCACTAGACATTCTGGTAAGTAGCATTTTTTAGACATTGACCAAACCCAGATTCAGCCAACAAATTGCTATATAGTGAAACGTAATTCACTATGCCAAGGAACACATTTACACTGCTCTAGAGTTTAGTCGTGACTTGCTTTATACAACACTAGACAACTCTTTTCATTGCACTTGATAATTTTAATCTTTTGTGCAGCAGCTCAGCCATGGAAACCTTTTTTTATAAAGCTTCTACTGCAGAAATCATCATCTTCATGTCACTTGATCTTACAATTGTAGCTGAACTGTTGGCACTCTAGATGCATTTATCTACCTGACCAGATTAGAATAGATCAGAAATTCCATGAACTGAGTTGTGGTGAAGGTAGCAGCCTATGACAATGTCATAAGACTGAGTTTGTCAGTCTGACCCATACTACTACCATAAGAAGTATGGAAATTGCTTCCTAGGAATGGATGTAAACAAAACCAAAGAAAAGACAATGTGTGCATATACCCTAATGAAAATAAGTAAGTAAAAAAGAAAGTGCATTAAATAATTAACATAGGGTACTTAATAAACACTGTTTTTCATAAAAAAAGCATAAAGCTGTCCCACCGCAACAAGGTGTACCCAATTGGGACAGTAACTACACTCTCTAATGTTAAAACCTACCTAGTGTGAATAGTTGTACGAGGAGAAAAAAGGAGTATATTGGGTTTAAAAAGGTAATATTTTATTTAAATATACAAGAAATTCATTATTAGTATCAATAAGTACAAAACATACAAAAAGATATAAGGTGCATGAAGATGATTTAAAGAAGCAGGTATCCCCCGGTGTGCAATGCCATGTCTATAGACCAGTCTGACAATGATCAGCTCCTGGTAATGAATGACTGATAGTAGCTGCTAAAATAGCCTAAAATCCTAACACAAGATGTAAAGTATTATCAAAGTATTAAGCAGCGCTTACCGCTATAGTGACGGGCAGAGAGACACACCGGGCTGGAACTGTAGCAGAGAGAGAGACCCCCGTGTGAATAGTGGCTGAGAGTCACCGGGTCCCAACTGGACACCCAGCTTTGGAGGGACTATATATTAACTGACAGCTCAGTGAAAAGGGGCCACACCCTATTTGTACTGAATACAAAAATGCTGAAGAAAAGCAGAAAAATATTTAGAATTGAGAGTCCTCAGTGGTTGATACCTTTTAATGGCTAACTGAAAAGATGGTAACAAATTGCAAGCTTTCGAGACTACATACGTCTCTTCATCAGGCAAAGACTAAAACAAATTCTGAAGAATCACATATTTATGCACAACATAGTATAGAGAAAAAAAAAAAAAAAAAGGGGAAAAAAAACCATGGATAAGCTAGGTGACATGAAGCAGAATTACCATGGGTGATAAACAGTTACGTCCATAAATATTGGGCCAATTCTTAGATAAGGATTGTTTTATTGTCCTGTGATTAGGGTCTGAAAAAGCAGAAAAGCAGAAAACTGAGCCGGAGTATGACTGGAAAACATGCATGATGTAAAAGCATGTTCACACTGGCCATGTAAACAAACAAAAGACAATGTGTGCATATACCCCATTGAAAATAAGTAAGTAAAAAAGAAAGTGCATTAAGTAATAATATAGGGTACTTAGTAAACACTGTTTTTGATCAAGCATCTTTCTGCATTCGACTTGAAGCCATTACTTGTTAATAAGGCAATTAGTGTTGGTCACTTATAAATTCACAGATGACAAATTTGAACTTCTTCTGGCCAAGTAGAATTAAATGGACACTCATATTCTTTCTCCTTTTTGCCATCATTATTTCTGTAACATTTTTACTTTTTAAAAACTTTCATTTTACCCTAAACTTTGCTACAGCCTTTTCCTTCAAAATTATTCCTTTTACCTTTGTTGTTGGATTATGGCTGATAGTAGCTGAGCTTCCTATTTCTGGTGTTACTAAACATTTTTCTTGATTGCTCTGTGTGAATCCAATTAACATATTAGAACTATCCACATTAACTACAGGTGCTTCTCACAAAATTAGAATATCATCAAAAGTGTTCAGGTCTTCAATATATATATATATATATATATATATATATATATATATATATATATATATATATATATATATATACTGTATATATACACACACATATACATATATATATATATATATATATATATATACACACACACACTATATATATATATATATATATATATATATATATATATATATATATATATATATATATACACACAAAGTACAGACCAAAAGCTTGGACACACCTTCTCATTTAAAGATTTTTCTGTATTTTCATGACTATGAAAACTGTACATTCACCGCTGAAGGCATCAAAACTATGAATTAACACATGTGGAATTATATACTTAACAAAAAAGTGTGAAACAACCGAATTATGTCTTATATTCTAGGTTCTTCAATGTAGCCACCTTTTGCTTTGATTACTTCTTTGCAAACTCTTGGCATTCTCTTGATGAGCTTCAAGAAGTAGTCACCGGGAATGGTCTTCCAACAATCTTGAAGGAGTTCCCAAAGAGATGCTTAGCACTTGTTGGCCCTTTTGCCTTCACTCTGTGGTCCAGCTCACCCCAAACCAAGTCATCTGGCGTAGCACCCCATCACTCTCCTTCTTGGTCAAATAGCCCTTACACAGCCTGGAGGTGTGTTTGGGGTCATTGTCCAGTTGAAAAATAAATGATGGTCCAACTAAACGCAAACCAGGTGGAATAGCATGCCGCTGCAAGATGCTGTGGTAGCCATGCTGGTTCAGTATGCCTTCAATTTTGAATAAATCCCCAACAGTGTCACCAGCAAAGCACCCCCATACCATCACACCTCCTCCTCCATGTTCCACGGTTGTAACCAGGCATGTAGAGTCCATCTGTTCACCTTTTCTGCGTCGCACAAAGACACGGTGGTTGGAATCAAAGATCTCAAATGTGGACTCATCAGACCAAAGCACAGATTTCCACTGGTCTAATGTCCATTCCTTGTGTTCTTTAGCCCAAACAAGTTTCTTCTGCTTGTTGCCCGTCCTTAGCAGTGGGTTCCTAGCAGCTATTTTACCATGAAGGCCTGCTCCACAAAGTCTCCTCTGAACAGTTGTTGTAGACATGTGTCTGCTGCTAGAACTCTGTGTGGCATTGACCTGGTCTCTAATCTGAGCTGCTGTTAACCTGCGATTTCTGAGGCTGGTGACTCGGATAAACTTATCCTCAGAAGCAGAGGTGACTCTTGGTCTTCCTTTCCTGGGGTGGTCCTCATGTGAGCCAGTTTCTTTGTAGCTCTTGATGGTTTTTGCCACTGCACTTGGGGACACTTTCAAAGTTTGCCCAATTTTTCGGACTGACTGATCTTCATTTCTTAAAGTAATGATGGCCACTCGTTTTTCTTTACTTAGCTGCTTATTTCTTGCAATAATACAAATTCTAACAGTCTATTCAGTAGGCCTATCAGCCTGTGTATCCACCAGACATCTGCACAACACAACTGATGGTCCCAACCCCATTTACGAGGCAAGAAATCCCACTTATTAAACCTGAGAGGGCACACCTGTGAATTGAAAACCATTCCCGGTAACTACCTCTTGAAGCTCATCAAGAGAATGCCAAGAGTGGGCAAAGCAGTTATCAAAGCAAAAGGTGGCTACTTTGAAGAACCTAGAATATAAGACATATTTTCTGTTGTTTCACACTTTTTTTGTTAAGTTTAGCATTCTACATGTGTTAATTCATAGTTTTGATGCCTTCAGTGTGAATGTACAATTTTCATAGTCATGAAAATACAGAAAAATGTTTAAATGAGAAGGTGTGTCTGTACTGTATATATATATATATATATATATATATATATATATATATATATGTATATATAAATATATATATATATATATATATACTAGATTGTGGCCCGATTCTAACGCATCGGGTATTCTAGAATATGCATGTCCCCGTAGTATATGGACAATGATGATTCCAGAATTCGCGGCAGACTGTGCCCGTCGCTGATTGGTCGAGGCAACCTTTATGACATCATCATCGCCATGGCAACCATTATGACATCTACGTCGATACTGTGCCCGTCGCTGATTGGTCGAGGCGAATTCGCGGCAGACTGTGCCCGTCGCTGATTGGTCGAGGCAACCTTTATGACATCATCATCGCCATGGCAACCATTATGACATCTACGTCGATACTGTGCCCGTCGCTGATTGGTCGAGGCGAATTCGCGGCAGACTGTGCCCGTCGCTGATTGGTCGAGGCAACCTTTATGACATCATCGTCGCCATGCTGTGCCCGTCGCTGATTGGTCGAGGCCTGGCGGCCTCGACCAATCAGAAACGCAGGATTTCCAGGACAGATAGACAGACATAAAGACAGACAGATAGACGGAAAATCCCTTAGACAATTATATATATAGATATAGAGTCATTACAAACAAATAGAGTGATCTATTTCAAGTCTTTATTTCTGCAATTATTGATGATTATGGCTTACAGCAAATGAAAACCCAAAAGTCATTATCTTATTAAATTAGAATACTGTATAACACCAGCTTGAAAATATGATTTTCACATCCGAAATGTTGGCCTACTGAAATGTATGTTCAGTAAATGCACTCAATACTTTGTCGGGGCTCCATTTGCATCAATTACCGCATCAATTTGGCATGGCATGGAGGCGATCAGCCTGTGGCACTGCTGAGGTGTTATGGAAGCCCAGTTTGCTTTGATAGCAACCTTCAGCTCGTCTGCATTGTTGGGTCTGGTGTCTCTCATCTTCCTCTTGACAATACCCCATAGATTCTCTATGGGGTTAAGGTCAAGTGAGTTTGCTGGCCAATCAAGCACATTGATACTGTTGTTTTTAAGCCAGATATTGGTACTTTTGGCAATGTGGACATTTGCCAAGTCCTGCTGGAGAATGAAATTTCCATCTCCAAAAACTTGTCAGCAAAGGGAAGTATGAAGTTCTCTAAAATTTTCTGGCAGACGGCTGTGCTGGTCTTGATAAAACACAGTGGACCTATGGCAGCAGATGACATGACTCCCCAAACCATCATTGATTGTGAAAACGTCACACTATTCCTCAAGCAGCTTGGATTGTGTGTGACTATCCACTCTTTCTCCAGACTCTGGGACCTTAGTTTCCAAATTAAATGCAAAGTTTACTTTCATCTTTAAACAACACCTTGTACCACTGAGCAACAGTCCAGTTCTTTTTCTCCTTGGCCCAGGTAAGACACTTCTGGCATTGTCTATTTGTCATGAGTGGCTTGACACAAGGAATGTGACACTTGTAGCCCATGTCCTGGATAAGTCTGAGTGTGGTGACTCTTGAAGCAATGACTCCAGCAGCAGTCCAGTCCTTGTGAATCTCCCCCACATTTTTGAATGATCTTTTCTTAACAATCCTTTCAAGGCTGCGGTTATCCCGGTTGCTTGTGCACCTTTTTCTCCCACATTTTTTCCTACCACTCAACTTTCCATTAATATGCTTGGATAAAGCACTCTGTGACCAGCCAGCTTCTTTAGCATTGACATTTTGTGGCTTAGCCTCCTTGTGGAGTGTGTCAATCACTGCCTTCTGGACATCTGTTAAGTCAGCAGTCTTCCCCATGACTGTGGAACCTACTGAAACAGACTAAGGGACCTTTTTTAAACACTTAGGAAGCCTTTCCAGGTGTTTTCTGTTAATTATTCTAATTTACTGAGATAATGGCTTTTGGGTTTTCATTGGCTGTAAGCCATAATCATCAACATAAAACAGAAATAAACAGAGATAGATCACTCTGTTTGTAATGACTCTATATAATAAATCAGTTTTACTTATTGTATTGAGGAACTGAAATAAATTAACTTTTTGATGATATTCTAATTTGGGGAGAAACACCTGTCTCTTGTTATCTAGAAATTTATAAGATTGTTTTGTTATTTCATAAAATTTTAACTCAGTGATTGTATGTTTGGAATTGTAGTTTTATTCTAACATCTGGAGAAGCACTGGTTGTGAATTACTGCAAACAGTGCATCGTTAATAATTGGTCACCACTATGGGAGCTCCCAGGAAGTGTTAGAAGTGAAAACTGTTGACGTTCATACCAAGCTGATTGTAGCATGAGAAGATGCACTTTTGGTGACAAGTACAATGCATGAAATAGGTTTGTTGTATCACTTTTTCTCACTGTTAATCAAAAACATGGAATCACCATCATTTTTTTGTATTTCACACGGCTGTCCTTCACAATATATAATGTCTTACCTTGCCAACAAGCCCCGACTGTCAGTTGCATGGCAATGTGTGAGGGATGGATTGGCCAATCATTTGTTACCAAGTATGGCTCATACATTCCTCCATCCATGTACAGTGTCACTACTGGGAAGTCTATGTTGATTACGTAGTAGTGCCATTCTTTGTCACAGATCTGGAAAATACATGGGATTAGCAATTAGTTAAAATATACTATTCATTGCATAATTTTGAATATTAATAATTAATAGCATTATATAGACATGCATGCTTTAAAAGTAAAGTACAAGGACCTACAATCTTTAAGGCAAGGGAGAAGGAGACAGTAAGGGATGGGCAATAAACAATACACACATAATATTTTAGAACATTTCTCTTTATTTCCAGGTGTCTCTGCTGATTAACAGATCTACCAGTTCCCTGAATGCTGAGCTCTATATAACCCCGCCCCCAACACTGATTGGCAGCTTTCTGTGTACACTGTGCATAGGCAGAAATATGCCAATCAGTGGTGGAGGCAGCATCGCTAACCCACTTGTGAAAATCTACTGTCAATGATGCAGTGATTTCATATTAGATATCAAAACTCTGGTGACAGATCTCCAACAGTGCCCTTGATACCCACCTCATCCCAACAGCTGCCCCACACACCCAAACTTTTATTAACCCTTTATCCATGGCATTTAGGGCCCCTACTTGCTCACAGGGATTTCTCTAATGAACTATGCATTTATTTCACATAGTTTTTGACAAATAGTCTGCATTTAGTTTATAAGTGTGCTGTTATCCTACTCCCGTATACACTATATAGGTCATCAGTGTCTGAGTGATAGAACCTGACCACAGGGAGAGGTTGTAACATAAATGTGTATTCATGTCTATGGTCATTCTCAACTAGAGTTTATGGTATATAATTATGGAAACAGCTAAATGAGGGGGAACAGCTGTCCCACTATGAGGATTTTAGAAGCACTTATGTTTCCAGAGAATTATTCATCTGTTTCCATAATTCCTATACGAATTAATGGAGGAATTATCATCTCTATTCATTGTTCCAGGTGTCTAGTCATCTGCCTACTCTGGTCGGAGATATTTATGGCATATGTTGAGAATAAAATTGGATACATACACAAAGCTGATAAATGTTTATTAGTGATGAGCGAATATACTCGTTACTCGAGATTTCTCGAGCATGCTCGGGTGTCCTCCGTGTATTTTTTAGTGCTCAGAGATTTAGTTTTTTTGCCACAGCTGAATGATTTACATCTGTTAGCCAGCGTAAGTACATGTGGGGGTTGCCAGGTTGCTAGGGAATCCCCACATGTACTTATGCTGGCTAACAGATGTAAATCATTCAGCTGCGGCAAAAAAACTAAATCTCCAAGCACTAAAAAATACACGGAGGACACCCGAGCATGCTCGAGAAATCTTGAGTAACGAGTATATTCGCTCATCACCAATGTTTATGTTTGATGGGGTCAGTCAAACGTGTGACCCAGTCTAGTTAAACCTGACACAGCCTATAGTACCAATGGCCACTTGACGCATGAGTTGACAAAATAATTAGACTTTGTACTGATCAACCATGCAATGATACACTTTTAACTTCAAAATGTTATAGTACAGAAAGAAATAAAATCTTATGAATAATTATTTGCAAAGTGTTAACTGATTTAGTCTCTAACTATTCCTGTTACAATTGAACTTTCTCATTAAGCTCAAAAAGTTAAACATATATGTCCATATAAAAGATGGCCATATCTACTATATAATTGTCTAAGGGTCACTTCTGTCTTTCTGTCTGTCCTTCTGTCTTTCTGTCTGTCTGTCTGTCATGGATATTCATTGGTCGCGGCCTCTGTCTGTCATGGAAATCCAAGTCGCTGATTGGTCGCGGCAAAACGGCTACGACCAATCAGCGACGGGCACAGTCTGGCGGCAAAATGGCCGCTCCTTCCTCCCCACAGTCAGTGCCCACTCCATAATCCCCTCCAGTCAGCGCTCACACAGGGTTAATGGCAGCGGTAACAGACTGCATTATGCCGCGGTGTAATGCACTCCATTACCGCTGCTATTAACCCTGTGTGACCAACTTTTTACTATTGATGCTGCCTATGCGGCATCAATAGTTAAAAAATCCAATGATAAAAATAATTAAAAAAAAATCGTTATATACTCACCATCTGTCGGCCCCTCGGATCCAGAACCGGCCTTTCCCGCTCCTCGCGACGCTCTGGTGACCGCTCCATGCATTGCAGTCTCGCGAGAAGATGACGTAGCGGTCTTGCGAGACCTCTACGTCATCATCTCGCGAGACCGCAATGCACTCTTGGGACCAGAGCGCGCAAGAAGCGTCGGTAACCGCTTCGCCTGGATCTGGGGCCAACGGAAGGTGAGTATATAACTATTTTTTATTTTAATTCTTTTTTTTAACAGGGATATGATGCCCACATTGCTATATACTGCATGGGCTGTGCAATATACTACGTGGGCTGTGCAATATAATATGTGGGCTGTGCAATGTACTGCGTGGGCTGTGCAATATACTACGTGGGCTGTGCAATATACTATCTGGGCTGTGCAATATACTATGTGGACTGTGCAATATACTACGTGGGTTGTGCAATATACTACGTGGGCTGTGCAATATACTACGTGGGCTGTGCTATATACTACATGGGCTGTGCTATATACTACGTGAGCTGTGCAATATACTACGTGGAAGAAAAAAGGGTAGGAAGCCAGCCCACTGATTCTGTAGAGAAGCACGGAAGCAGTCCCAATGGAACGTGGATAAATAGAAAAAAACAAAAATTTCCAGCTTGCTCTTGATAAAATGTAAATTTTTAATCCATTAAGTTAAAATAGCAATACAAGCTCCATGGACCCACCATGAACCCCGGAGGGTGAGCATGATAATGGTTTCAATGTGTCAGATGCGTCCTTAAATGATTCTGCTGCATGTAATTCTACTAAAAGTAAGACTATTTCAAAAAACGTAAAAGGCGTGGCGGCCGGAAACATAGAAGGCAGTTCTGGCATGCAAACACGCCAAAAGAAATTCACACTGAAGTAAATCTCAATAATGTATTAAATCTTTCCTCCCGTGATTTTTCGGATGAACAGTTAAAATTGTTGTCATATGGACTTAATTTTGTTCCAGATCATAATTTTAATTTATTTTCAACCTTATTAGACATCAATAAATTTGTCCGTAATTTAACGGTAAAAAAACATTTTTGGGCTGAAAATTCTGACATTTGTGACAATCATAATGTAACCATAAAAAATGAATTTCATTCGCTTAATTTCCAGGAACAGCTGACCTTATTGACTTTGCAGGAATTGCAGGATCAGGACACTAATTCTAGTCCGCCTATCAATCAATCTAGTGCATTGAAATTAAAAAATCCTTTTTTCTACCCAATTCAATCCAGGGCAGATTGCATGAATCGCTTTCAAGAGGTTCTTGAACGGGAACTTAAACAATTGAAATATGGAGAACCAACATCTAATACATCAAACTTGACAACAAAACAAAGATGCATTATTAAACAGATACAGAATATGAAAGATATCACTATAAAAATGAGTGACAAGGGAGGAGTGGTGGTTATTATGGATTCTTCTGAATATGAACATGCCATCATGGATTTACTATCAGATACCACCACTTATAATAAATTAAAATCGGATCCAACAATTAATTTCAAAAAGAAAATGGATGACATAATACAGGATGGTTTATCCCTAGGTGTTATATCCAAAAAACAGGCAGATTTTTTAATAATTTCACATCCTGTAACTCCAATATTGCACGGTTTGCCTAAAATCCACAAAAATCAGGATTTTCCCCCGATGCGTCCAATAATTTCCAGCATAGGATCCATAAATGAACGTATGGGTCAGTGGTTGGACTCTTTATTACAACCATTAGTTTTGAGACTGCCAGGGCACATCAGAGATACTGGGGATATAATTGACATTATGGCACATAAAACTTGGTTACCTGATTTTTCGTGGCTCAGTTGCGATGTAGTTTCTTTATATACGTGCATTCCTCATCATTTAGCACTTCAAGCGTTGGAATTTCATTTAAATTTATATAGTCATTATTCTCAGGATTTGATTCAATATATGTTGCAGGTAACTTTTTTTCTGTTGACTCACAATTTTTTTTCTTTCAATTCTGTTTATTATTTGCAGTGCACCGGTGTTGCAATGGGGGCGAAGTTCTCACCTTCTTTGGCAAATTTGGTCATGGCGTATTGGGAACATCATTTTTTGTTTTCTCACTCTAATCATTTTTCTTCCCACATATTCTGGTATGGCAGATACATCGACGACACGCTCATCATATGGAGGGGCGATGTATCTGCCATACCGGAATTCATTTCTTACATCAACAATAATGATTTTAATATTAGATTTACTTTTTTTCATGATTTGTTTAAAATTTCATTTCTTGATTTGGAACTTTCTGGTGTGGCAAATGAATTAATTTCTACTCAAACCTATTTTAAACCATTGGCAGGGAATTCCATCTTGCATGCCAAGAGCAGCCATCCCAAACACACTATCCGTTCGGTTCCAGTTGGTGAGTTCATCAGATTGAAGAGAAATTGCAACAATAATAATTTTCTTAAACAAGATATTGCCAGGTCCTGTGTTAAATTTAATAAACGGGGCTATCCTAACTGGATGCTCAACAGAGCCTCCAGCATTGCATCTCCTTCTATTCATTTGAATCCTGATATGGTTGATAATTCAAAAATTTCGAAAAACATTAATTTAAATAAAAACAAAAAAGTTGTATCTGGTACTGAATTGGTTAATAATCAAGGGTTTGATAAACCATTTGTTTGTTTACAATATAGTCCACAATTTTATAACATTAAAGCTCTCATTAATAAATTTATTCCAATTCTGTACGAAGATCCAATTTTATTTAATATTTTACAAGGTGGATGCAATGTTGTGGCCAGGAGAGCACCCACTCTTGGCAATATTTTGTCACCCAGTTTATTTATTTCTGAAAAACCGCAACCTACATGGTTAAACTGTAAAGGTAGCTACAAATGCAATGTTCGTAATTGTTCTACCTGCAGACAAATGATCACAACCAAATCATTCACTGATCATACGGGTTTAAATACTTTTTATATAAATAAATTCATTAATTGCAATACCCGTTTTGTAATATATAAAATTGATTGTGTTGTTTGCAACAAGTCTTATGTTGGCTGCACTATTCGTAAGTTAAAAAACCGTGTCTCTGAGCACCTGCACGATATTTCTAATGAAAGAAATCTTAATCGTAATATTTCTTCTGCAGCCAAACATTTTATAGATCATCATTCACGTGACATCTCATCGTTCAGAGTTTCTGGCATTGAAAAGGTGAATAAACCTCATCGCGGGGGTGATGTACATAGAACTCTACTCACCCGTGAAGCATATTGGATCTTCATGTTGGGCACTAGATTTCCTGACGGACTCAATCGCAGAAATGAAATTATGTTTCATTATTGATTTCCGTCGTTTTTCTAATTTATATGTACATTTCTGTCATTTTTATGTCTGTATATGTTTTATTCATCTTTGTATATATATGTAAATATTTTTTGTATTCCAAATTGTTGCAGTTGTGTTTTAGCGGCACAGATTTTCTCAGGACCTTTGATTGATTATACCATGTGATTTGTATACAGAATTTTCATTGGTTGTTGGTTCCTTAAATAACGGTGTGTGTTTAGGGGAAATTAGCTTGGATAAAGACTGCTTGTCAGTCGAAACGCGTCAGCTCACCCTCCGGGGTTCATGGTGGGTCCATGGAGCTTGTATTGCTATTTTAACTTAATGGATTAAAAATTTACATTTTATCAAGAGCAAGCTGGAAATTTTTGTTTTTTTCAATATACTACGTGGGCTGTGTTATACACTACGTGGCCTGTGTTTTACACTATGTGGCCTGTGTTATACACTACGTGGACTGTGTTATACACTACGTGGACTGTGTTATACACTATGTGGACTGTATTATACACTACATGGGCTGTGTTATATTCTGCGTGCGTGGGCTGTTATATACTACTTGAGCTGTGTTATATGCTATGTGGGCTGTTATAAACTACATGGCTGCGTTATATGCTATGTGGGCTGTTATACACTCCATGGGCTGTGCTATATACTACCTGGCTGTGCTATATACTCCGTGGGCTGTGCTATATACTATGTGGCTGTGCTATATACTATGTGGCTGTGCAGTATACTACGTGGCTGTGCAGTATACTACGTGGCTGTGCAATATACTACGTGGGCTGTTATAAACTACATGGCCGGCCGCGAACAATCAGCAACAGGCGCAGTCCGGCCGAATCCTGTGTATTCATTGTATTATTCTAAAATCTTCATAAATAAACTACATACATATTCTAGAATACCCGATGTGTTAGAATCGGGCTACCATCTAGTGGCCATATAAAAGATGTGGCCATTCTTGACAAGGTTTCTATGTTCAATATCAATTATTCATTACATTTTACAATGTAGCAATCTGCTATCCACCATTAATGGAATCCTAACAGTCTACTTCACATTAAGTACAGTAAAAGAGGTTAAAATGATATTTATTGAATTGATTTACTATCAATGTTTATTTTCTTCTTTTTTTTGTGTGCAAATTAATTTAAATTATATTGCCCCTTGTACATCTGGCCTGCCAGCTAGAAAGATATCAAATATGAAATATGGCTTTATATCCTTTGTGCAAGCAATGTTTAACCTTGAAGAAAAATTTCCTTCTCTGTTTTATTATAATAAATAGATGTATGGAGAGTAAGAAATAGTAAAAGGCAATAATATATATGTAAATATAATTACACATATTATCAGCTCAGAGATGGGCATTAAAAGGATAGAAAGTCTCAGCACTTATTGAGACCATTAATAATAGATGCTAAATAAAGGGGCAAATTCATTTTCAATTAATAGTTACAGACTAATTGATTGGGCAGTAATCACAGGAGGAGAAAACATGGTAAGAATAAGGCACCATTATTAATAATAAAGTCTTAATTTATTCTTACTTATCTTACTGAAAGGAACTATCTGGTTCAAAGAATCTATTTTCAGATGGGTGGAATTTTTACGCCCCAGATTTGATCATCCTCCACAAAATCTTCATCTTTTAAAATGTGGATTTGAAGCAAAATTGGAGCAGATTTTACACATTGCTATTTGAAAAAAAAAACATTAATGGTTTATCTCTGACTTACTGTGGATTAAAATCCCAATGAATTCTATTGCTAATGATTCCATAATAATGCCCCCCACAATCCGATTTTTATCAGTGTTTGTCAGTGTGTTAGTTTTTACAATCAGTGTTTCTTCAGTGATGGAAAAATTAATAAATACATTAAAAAGCTTCTCCTATATATTACAATACTAATCATGGGCAGCACACGGATTACAAACATATGCCATTCCTGTGCAGTCCATGATTTTCACGGACCCATTGACTTGTATTGGTAATTTTGATACGTGATCTGGATAAAAAATAGACAAGTCTCCATTATATATATATTTTTTTGGCTTACACACAATTCGCAAAAAAACATGATCATCTGAACAGCTCCATAGATTATACTGGCTACGTGTTCTATCAGTGAAAATGACAGAAAAACAAAACACAAAAATGAAAAACTGTGATTTAATTGATTGTGAAAAGACCATTCTAATAAAATGCGTTTATTCGGCCATATTTAAAATGGCAAAAAAATCAGTTTTCTAAAACGTACAAAGTAACAAATAAATAAAGTTTACTTTAAAGTGGACATTCACTTAATCTTCATTTTAATAAATATGTTGGGAACATGATTTTGTTGCACTTATTTCTATATGTATATTACAAGTTCTCTTCCTTTGTGAAGCATCACTTACTTTTCAAAGCTGCGATCTTCCCAGAAGAAGACATAGCACTGTTAGGCTAGGGTCACATTTGTACTTCTGCAGACGTATGACTTATGTGTTGGATGTACACCTTAAAAATGTGCCATATGTCAATCCATGTCTGCCTGAATTTAGATGGAAATACAGTTAACATATGTTATATGTCTATCTATGTCTAGATACACTTTTTTACTAACAAAAAGTGTATTTTTTATAATTCAGTTTTTAGCCAGACAGATGGGCCTACCCGACTTGATTTAGTCGTTAAGTCATTGGGGAGTTGAAGTGTTCATCTAGAGAAGGAAATATTTTTTTCCTACCAAATAAAATAAAACACCTACATTTTAAATGTATTGAAACCTACTGCTAAACGTTTCAATATGTCTTCCACTGAGAATAATGGAGGAAAAAATTTATATGGCTTGCATACATTTTTTTTTTTAGGTACAAAAAAACATGATCAACTATGTTTATTTGTACGCCTCTCCCTCCGAAACAAAAAATAAAAAACAACACAATACAATGTAAACTAGACAAAACATAGCCAAAATAACATTTTTTTGACTATACATTACCCGTTTTTGCCTATGGACTCATTCACACATATGTCTGAATAGTTTTTTATTCATCAAATGTTGTCCATGAAGTCAATAGCTGGCATTTAATATAATAATATACACACACATTCAGACTTACATATTAATAGTCAAGATTTTTAAAAAAACACAGTAAAAGTGAAAGTCTCAAAAGCAGAGTTCCGGAGGGGGGGGGGAGAACATACCATCTTGTGTGGTAAATATAGCATGGATGTATAATACACGGACACCCTCTGGAAGAAGCAACGGCAAAACGTGCGTTGGGGTGAGGGGGAAGCGCCGTCCATCTATCTACACGCTGTGCTCCTGCTCCATCCTTAGGTATTATACCTTGCTATTCCTCTAATTATGTATTCCTTATTATAGACTCACTTGCCTTCACACTTTCTTTTTATTGTGTCAGGAATACTTCTGTCATCACCTTCGATGCACTAGCTGGCAATGTAGCACTTTTATATAACTTCTTACTATATATGTACTATACATTAATATAACTGGATCTAGCCATGTTAGCTTTCTGGTGCTGGTAAGATTTTGACAGACCTCATGTATTATTCAAGCTGGTACCCTGTGTGATCTGCATTAACTTGAAATATATCTGGTTAGGATTGAGCACATGTGTATTATACATCCATACTATATTTACCACATAAAACATACAGTATGTCCTTCCCCCTTCTGGGCACTCTGCTTTTGAGACTCTCATTTTTAAGATTAATAAAAATGTGCTTTTTTATTTAACTGTTGGTTCACCACCTTGGCTATTAATATGTAAGACCAAATATGTGTGTATATTACTGAATAGCTTTTAGTACTTGAGGTGTGGAATGCACTGTATAAATGGGAACGTAACTGTAGGCCGGAGTCACATCAGCTTATCACATCGATGTGAGAGGGAGAGGAGAGTCAATGCTCTGTGCTCTGATCCTCTCGCATGAGAGAATCGCAGCACAGGTGCGGAGGAGACGAAAAAAGTAATTTCTCCATCTCCTCTGTTGCTGGAGTCCGCAGGGATCACATGAACCCATAGACTTATATTGGTGTGTGCGATCTGATTCATGGATATAATCGCAGCATGCTGAATCAGCATGAGAAAATAATCACAGATGTGTGTGAGCTGCCCCATAGGGTAACATTCAGCTGAGCGCAATCCGATAAAAAATCATTACATCGCAAGTGGGAGCGAGTGCTTACTCTCCAAATGACCGGTTGATGGAGGGACGTGTGGCAGACTCCTTCAGTTGAAAATCCCTGGAAATGTAAAAGTTGTTTTTTTAATTGGAGGAATCTGGTGGATAAGTCTGGTCATGTGGTCCTCCATCCTTGCCCTTTTGAGAAGAGGAACACTGTGCACTGTGTGAGGAAGGCTCTGCTAATAAGGAGCAAAACCTGTAAACATATTTATATGTGCCTCAAAATAAGGCGCCCAGTATTAGTTAAAATAAATATTAAGTGGACAACCCCTTTAAGTCTATATGTTATGTTTAGCACCATACTAGACTTTTTAGCTATCAAAGCCAAAAATACAAACATAAGTGTATGCATAATACAATGCAAATTATAATCTAACATCAACTCCACACCATGTATTACATTGTAAATGGATGTTTTGTTGTTTTTCGAGGCATTATATCCCTTTATTTTTGCAATTGAGCAGTGTTTATTTCACCTTTTGGCAGTATGAGTTGTTTATATGTTTAGTAAAAGTATTTGTTGTTGTTGCCTATTTATATTGTTATTGCCTTTTGCACTTCATTTCAGCTCTTTTCATCATCTCTCATTGTACCTATTGATCCTTTTTACTTATTACAGGAAACAAATCTCTGTAACATTTGCTGCCGTATTTCCTTTATGTTACTTTATTTTTTTTATTACGTCTTCTTGCTTGTGTGCTGTGCTTTCCCATTGAGTATAACAAAGATTTTATGGACAAGCAAGATTGTCAAAATGAAGCTACGTTGGTTTTACTATTGCATTAAACATTGGACAAATGTTTTGCATGGTGATGTTTTAACGAAGATATTAGTTGTTCATTAAGCTAGACTGTAGTATCTTGCATTATATCAGCTACAAGTAAACCTTTCAACATCTGCCTTTTTTTATAATATTGAATCTTACTCTCATGTTTCACTAATATTCCCTAAAGCTTGTAATGTAAAATGCACTTTTGAAACGTATGAGTCCATTTTAGACAATATCAACCAACTTGCACCAACATCAGTCTTTACAATTTTCCAGAACATTCTAGCTTGCATAGCCCTTTAAAAGTCGAGCACTATTGGACTATACAGAATTTACTTGTAGGCTTTTGGCAGTTTACTTTGACAACTTTCATGATACTAAAGTGTAAACTGTTTTTATTTGTATTAAGACATAGTAGTGTTGTTTTTTCCAAGCTTAAAATACATTGTGAAGCAAACTTAGATCTTACATATTTTTTAAAAATCAATATTTCAGAGCTTTTGATCTGACTCCTTACTATAGAAAAGAAATATATTTAATGTAAGAAACTGCACACATCAATAAAACTCCCCAAAACAAAATACAGTAAGTTTGCATTAAGCCAACTCCGCTGAATTTTCTACTATTGTGCTCAAGTAACACAGTAGACCATAAAAGAAGTACAATGGTAACCCATAACGGGAATGTCTCTTCAATTTGTATTTTTAGTTTTAATAATTTATGTAATTATAAAGAATTTTTTGGCCATTATTTTAAATATTGTAGATATACAGTGGGGGGGAAAAGTATTTAGTCAGCCACCAATTGTACAAGTTCTCCCACTTAAAAAGATGAGAGAGGCCTGTGATTGACATCATAGGAAGACCACAACTATGAGAGTCAAAATGAGAGAACAAATCCAGAAAATCACCTTGTCAGATTTGGCAAGATTTATTTTGCAAATTATGGTGGAAAACGCCAGGTGTCTGGGTTCTCGATGCAGCTTGTTCGGTTAGAGCTATAGCTTGCCAACTAACGAAGGAGCTGACGATGTTCACTCATGTCTAATCACTACCATATTGGAGATACACCCTTCTTGCACAGGATCATGTTTTTGCAGACCTTTTGCTGAGAATTTGCAGTTTGAACCGCCGCTGGTCCTTATGCTGATAACTCTTTTTTTTTAGTCTAATCCACATGTCTATCTGACATGAATTTGGTGATGAATTTGTCCTCTTCAATGAAAGACATGTTACCTTAGTAAATTTCCTAATTAAAGAAATTGGAGGAGGTTTGTGGACAGTTAGACTCATTTTGTTGTACAGAATTTGGTACACTTAAATACTACGTCAAAGATCCGGACAATTCTATTTTTTTTTTCAAAATGTAAAACAACAAATCAACCTGGATCACAAATTGCCGATGCAAGACAATCAGATGCAATGCTTACAAATAAAGACTGAAGAATCAATTTGCAGGAGTCAGGTCCATTGGCTAGGTTGGTAATCTGTGATCACTGGATGACAGACCTGAAAATATATTTATTTCCTGGAATTCTCAGCTCTTCTTCTTTTGATTAGCCAGGCAAGCGTAATGTTGTGTGTGAATCACTCTACAATGTTGACGTTGCTGCTGCCTGGCTAATCAAAAGACAAGTTGGTAATGCAAGAAAGTTAGGAGATTTGCAGGACTCCGATCCAGTGGTTACAGATTACTGTCCAAACTTTAGAAAAGTAGCAATCATAACAATGTAATGGAAACAAGAAAAGCAGTATAACCAAGTCTCTAGTAAACAACCAGGATCCAGAAAATAAAATGACTCCTGTGCAAGTTACATTTTGTTTAGCTAACTGTACCTATCTACTTGCAGTAATGTGGAAAAGAAATCTGTGGACACAGAATCCTAGATTATCATTCCCAAAAAGACCTTTTCTTAGCAATGTAGTAAATGTGACATTTTGTCCTTGGCCAGGTTACATTTTTTCCACGCTACTAATGTTTTGTTCCCATCAAATGGATGTAATCGCTTTCCATTTCAAACAGATATATCTATTATCACAAGCATCATGGCCAAACAAGAACGAGAGATAAATGCAGCAATAAGGAATGACCTTTAATCCATACTTGAAACGGGAGGAAAAAAAAGTGTTTTCTGAGGGTGAAATGGTCTCTGGTGGAAATTGAAAGTAAATAGATTGGCAAAATTGAAAACTTAGTTGAAATACAAAATAATGTGAATCAACCTAGTGGCTTAGAAGATGTGTTGCTATGCTCTGACTCTGATCATATCTCTTTTATTCCGAACATAGAGGAAGCTAATTCATCATGTGTCACTCTTGAAGCATAAAAATAATCTATAGAGCAGGCAGTCTGCTGAAATGAATATAAGTTCCAATAACATTTACCACACGACCAAAACTTTAAACGGGTTTAATTCAGTATTGTCCTACTCCGTCTATTATCTGTCAGTAGTAATATTCTTTATGCAAACACTTTTAATCGAGATTAGTTTTTATTTGGAAGAAAATGACTGGTTAACTCTTTAAGGACCAGGTCATTTTTTCTTTTTAATTGATTTTTTACCCTTGCATCCTAAAAGACATAACTTTTTGCGATTACATAGCCATATGAAGGCTTGTATTTTTGTAGAATAAGCTGTAGTTTTGAAAGCTATATATTAATTATATATATATATATATATATATATATATATATATATAATGAACTTAAACACTTAACTAAACATATTTATGGATGACATAGAAAGAAAAATTCTACCATTGCTTCTGCTACAGCTTTCACAGCATGAGAAAAAAAAATACATGTCACGTTGATTCCGCTGGTCAGTATAAAAAAAGATACCAAAATGATATAGTTTTGTTTATATTTTACTACATTAACCCCTTATTGACATCCACTGTTCATGTGTGCTGTAGCAAAATTGTCAGATGTCCACTATAAATAATGAAATAGAAGTAAATAAAAATGTTTTTTCACTATAAATAATAGCTGACAACCTGATGCAATCACTGTGTTTGGAGCTAGCACCAATCATGACTGTTTAACCCCTCTGATGCCACTATCTACATTGACAGCAGCATCTATCTGCTTATTTGAGGGAGGCAGCTCCCTCTTCGCTCTCATCGGCACTCCTCAATTGTAATCACACAGTGCTGATGGTCTGGTCGCTATTATGACCCCATGCTCAGTAAATACTGGGGGGGGTCATTGAGCTATGTTTGCCTGTAATACCCTGTAACTAGTAGGCTTTCTATTAGTGGAGGGGCTTGGATCGAACTCCGCCATGAAAGTCAGTGAGTCCATGGAAAACATTGGACTGCACTAGGGTGACATTTGAGCACAGTTCGATTTTCAAGGTCTTACAGAATGGAGACGATAGAGACATATTTTTTCCTCATCCAAAGAAATCAAAGCAAACTTATCACACTCTGATCAAACTCTGCCATACTGGCAGTAGAATTCTGAAGAATTTTTAATAACAAACTGAACAAGACAGGGATGCCCCCTGTCCCCTCTGGTGTTTGTGCTCACTATTGAACCTTTGGCAAAGGTTATTATGCAAAATGAAAGAATAAAGGGGGTGCAGATTTCTGGAAGTTCACATAACATTCCACGTGATTTTAATCTTAGCAGAGCCTGGGAATTCACTTGGGGAAACCCTAGAGACAATCAAACATTTCAGAAACATCATACTATAAAATAAATGAAAACAAATCCCAGATTCTGCCTTTAAACACCCGAGATGAGGTTCTACTACATTTACAAAATAATGTTCCTCTTGATTGGCTTCAGGACCATTTTACATATTTAGGAACATCACTAACTTTATCTACATCAACTTTATATAAATCAAATTATCTTCCTTTTTTACAGACTTTAGAATCTGACCTAAATAAAATAGGCCAATACGAGATTTCATGGGTGGGACGTGTTGCAGTCTTTCAGATGTTCTAATTACCCAAATTATTATAATTGTTTCGCACTGTTCCAACCTCTCTCCCAAAAACTTTTTTTTTATCAGATAAACAGAATTTTAAACACTTTTGTGTGGAGGAACAAAAAACCTTGATTATCTAATCACCTTATGAAAAAACCTAAGAAATTTGGAGGGCTCAACCTCCCTAATATCCTATCTAGCTACCCAATTTGATCAAGTTAGAGCATGGTGGAAAGAAATAAAACTTGTTATTGGGTTCAAGTTGAATCACAATGTGCAGCCCCTAAAAATATAAAAGCTCTACTGTATTTAGTGCATCTTTGATTTCTCCAACTAAAAGGAGAGATGCTCTTCCTTTGATGTGCCATCCATCTCCAGCTGGAAAGCATTCCATAAAAAAGGTTATAGAATTATAGAATCATAGAATGGTAGAGTTCGAAGGGACCTCCTGGGTCATCTGGTCCAATGCCCTGCTCAAAGCAGGATTCACTAAATCATCCCAGACAGTTGTCTGTCCAGCCTGTGTTGGAAGACTTCCATGGAAGGAAAACTTACCACCTCTCGTGGCAGCCTGTTCCACTTATTGATCACCCTGTCAAAAACATGTTTCTAATATCTAATCTGCCTCCTTCCATTCAGTTTTATTCCATTGCTTCTAATCTTTCCTTGTGCAAATGAGAATAAAGATGGTCCTTCTACAATGTGACAGCCCTTGAGATATTTGTAGACATCTATTAAGTCTCCTCTCAGTCTTCTTTTTTGCCAGCTACACATTCCCAAATCCTGTAATGGTTCCTCATAGGACATGACTTGCAGACTGGTCACCATTCTGGTCGCTCTTCTCTGGACTTGCTCGAGTTTGTTGATGTCTTTTTTAAAATGCGGTACCCAAAACTCGACACAGTATTCCGGGTGATGTCTGACCATAGAGGAGTAGAGGGCAATAATGACTTCATGTGATCTAGACTGTATGCTTCTGTTAATACATCCCAGATTTGCATTTGCCTTTTTTGCTTGCTGCTGCATCACACTGTTGACTCATGTTCAGTTTATGATCTATTAGTATACCCAAGTCTTTTTCACATGTGCTGTTACTTAGGTTATGACGCCTCAGTCCGTTATTTCCATAACTCCATTGAAAACCTTAGAACTCTTATTAATACTACTAGATTAATACTAGATCTTAATATTAAAGATTGGACAAAACGAGGCATTGAACTAGTGAAAGATTTGTATGAAGGTCCTAACCTCTCTTTTGCTTCTTTACATAATCATTCCCATTAAAGAGTTCTATAAATATTTCCAAATTTGGCATGCATTAAAACATTTTCCAATACCAGAGTAAATAGTTAACTCAGGATTAGTATTGACTCTTTCAAATGATTCATCCAATAGAGTGGGCCTGAAACCTACATATAATTTAATAGACATGAAAAATGTTTTTTTAAAGTTCACTGTTTTTAAAAAGAATTAAATAAGACATTCTTGGGCAGTGAATGGACAGGCTCACTAGTTTTTGCAGCTCACACCTTCAAATGTGCCTCTTATATTGAGTCCTATATGAAAACACTTTTAACCCCTTAAAGTTCATTGACAGACACAGTCTGTCATGTCCGGATGTAAGTTCCCGCACCCCGTGCTTGAGAAAGATCTGTTGGTTTGAAACGTTGCCACAGGAGACGGAATAAAATGTGATTTTTTTTCAACAACGTTTGAGGCTCTGTCTTTTCTACTACTTGGTATGGACTTTCTTCCGGAATGAACTCCCTGGTTGTGATGTGCGCCCTAAATAGTGTATTGTAGGACCCTGGCTATATGAGGTGGGGTTTAACTTATATTTTTTTGTAAACATGCAGTGGTAGTTCAGTGCTGACAGCTGTCACTGACAGCTAAGAGGCAAGGGAAGAGGTCCCCGCACCCAAATCGCTGTGATTGGTCAGTCAATCTGACTGACCGATCACAGCATGATCGCACAGGAGATGCTGAAATTTCAGCACTTCCTGCCCGATCAGTGCAGCAGCTCAGCACTGCCGGTGGCTGAGCTTCTACACTAGCAGCCAGGAGAGGCGGCCGTGCTGTCCCTGGCTGTTAACCCCCTAAGGAGCGTACTCAGGACAAATTGCACAATAACTTTTGGGGTCCAATTTCTCCTGTTACCCTCGTGAAATATAAATTTGGGGGCAATTTGGGGGCAAAAAGATGATTTTTGTGGAAAAAATATGATTTTTTATTTTCATGGCTCTATGTTATAAACTTCTGTAAAGCACTTGGGGTTCAAAGTTCTCACCACACATCTAGATAAGTTCCTTGGGGAGTCTAGTTTTCAAAATAGTGTAACTTGTGGGGGGTTTCCACTGTTTAGACACATCAGGGGCTCTCCAAATGCGACATGGTGTCCGATCTCAATTCCAGCAAATTTTGCTTTGAAAAAGTCAAAAGGCGCTCCTTCCCTTCCAAACTCTGCGATGCGCCCAAACAATGGTTCCCCCCCACATATGGGGTATCAGCTTACTCAGGATAAATTGCACAATAACTTTTGGGGTCCAATTTTTCTTGTTACCCTTGCGAAAATAAAAAATTGGGGGCAAAAAGATCATTTTTGTGGAGAAAATATGATTTCTTATTTTCATGGCTCTACGTTATTAACTTCTGTGAAGCACATGAGGGTTCAAAGTTCTTACCACACAGCCAGATATGTTCCTTTGGGGTCTAGTTTCCAAGATGGGGTCACTTATGGGGGGTTTTCACTGTTTAGGTACATCAGGGGCTCTCCATGGACATGGTGTCCGCTCTCGATTCCATCCAATTTTATGTTGAAAACCTCAAATGGCGCTCCTTCTCTTCCGAGCCCTGCCATGTACCTAAAGATTGGTCTTCCTCCACACATGGGATATTGGTGTACTTGGGAGAAATTGTACAACAAATATTCTGGTTTATTTTCTCCTGATACCCTTGTCAAAATAAAAAAATTGTGTCCGAATTAAAATTTTTGTGAAAAAAAGTTAAATGTTCATTTTTTCCTTCCACATTGCTTCAATTCTTGTGAAGCACCTGAAGGGTTTATAGACTTTTTGAATGTGGTTTTCAGCACCTTGAGGGGTGCAGTTTCTAGAATGGTGTCACTTTTGGGTATTTTTTGTCATATTGACTCCTCAAAGTGACTTAAAATGTGAGGTGGTCCCTAAAAAAATGGCTTTGTAAATTTTGTTGAAAAAATGAGAAGTCGCTGGTCAAATTTTAACCCTTATAAGATCCTAACAAAAAAATGTGCTTCCAAAAATGTGCTGATGTAAAGTAGAAATGTGAGAAATATTATTTATTAACTATTTTGTGCGACATAACTCTGATTTAACGGCATAAAAATTAAAAGTTTGAAAATTGCATTTTTTTTCAGCTTTTTCATAAATAAACGCGTTATATCAAAGATATTTTACTACTAACATGAAGAACAATATATCACAAAAAAACTTTCTCAGAATTAGTGGGATCCGTTGAAGCGTTCCAGAGTTATAACCTCAAAGTGACAAGGGTCAGATTTCAAAATTAAGGCCTGGTCATTAACCTACAAAGTGGCTTGGTCCTTAAGGGGTTAAGATGGCATTACACCCCAATGAGGCTTCACTCTCTGTTACCCTCTTCTACTAAACTGTGCTGGCGTAATTGTGGCCAAAAAGGTTCTTTAATCCACACATTTTGGAGCTGTCCAGTAATCACTTCCACCTGGTCTTTACTTTTCAACTGATCTCTTCTCCACTCCACCAAAAAATAAAACTCTCTCCTTCTTTAGCACTACTTTTGTTAGATATACTTTCTATTCCAATGGCAGAGTAATTGCCTCACATATTCTTCTAGCTATAAAAGTAGTGATTATAAGATATTGTAAGTCCCCAGGAACTGCTGCCAATGAAGAGATAATAGAATTGATAAATAAAACTTGTGCTTTTGAAAAAATGATAGCACACAAAAATAATAAGTTACAAGTTTTCAATGTTAATTGGAAGAGTTGGTTGAATCATCCAGAAAATATTGCTCTAATTTAATAGTAGTCATTAATGATTGCAATCCTTGAAATCTGTTGAATACAGCCCTGTATGTTATGTTGTATTTTATTTCCTGTAGGTTTAATCCCTATGTAGACTTCAATGTTTGTCAGTCTAAATTATTGTATACACTGTTGTTATTTTCGTAAAACCAAATAAAAAGATATTGTTAAAAAAATTCAATTCCACTTAAATAATAAATTCATGGCACTCTATTCACAATCCATCATGTAGCTTCTCTAAAGTGTTAGATGTTTTCTCCTGTATATAGGGCACTGCTGGGAGGTTTCTTCTAAAGCCAGTTAACTTGCATTGAAACACAGCTCATAAGATAGGGTAAAGATCCTATACATTTCTCAGTTTTAATTATTTCAGTAGACAACACAGAATAGACGAAAAGGAGGATTTTGTAATGGAAATAAACTTAAGCATCTATTGTCGTAATGAATGATCAATGTTTTAAGAGGAAAACCGCTGTAATTATTCATGTGCTAGAAGCAAAGGAGACACATCTAAGGTGGCTATAAAAAGTACAGACCCTTGTTAAAATGGCAAGTTTCAGCAATGTAAAAAATCATATCAAGAAGAGTCGTTGCAGAACTTTTTTCACCTGCCATTTTAACAAGGTTGTGAAGATGTTTTATATCCAATGTAAGTAAAGTATTAATCCATAGCAGTAAACAAGTGCATTATCATGCATCTGTATAAATTAGATAAAGTGTATGTAGAACTAGATAATCCTGGATATAAAGGTACCGTTACACTAAACGACTTACCAACGATCACGATCAGTGATACGACCTGGCCGTGATCGTTGGTAAGTCGTTGTGTGGTCGCTGGGGAGCTGTCACACAGACAGCTCTCTCCAGCGACCAACGATCAGGGGAACGACTTCGGCATCATTGAAACTGTCTTCAACGATGCCGAAGTCCCCCTGCAGCACCCGGGTAACCAGGGTAAACATCGGGTTACTAAGTGCAGGGCCGCGCTTAGTAACCCGATATTTACCCTGGTTACCATTGTAAAAGTTAAAAAAAAAAAAAAACACTACATACTCACATTCCGATGTCTGTCACGTCCCCCGCCGTCAGCTTCCTGCACTGACTGTGTCAGCGCCGGCCGTAAAGCAGAGCACAGCAGTGACGTCACCGCTGTGCTCTTCTTTACGGCCGGCACTGACAGTCAGTGCGGGAAGCTGACGGCGGGGGACGTGACAGACATCGGAATGTGAGTACGTAGTGGTTTTTTTTTTAACTTTAACAATGGTAACCAGGGTAAATATCGGGTTACTAAGCGCGGCCCTGCGCTTAGTAACCTGATATTTACCCTGGTTACAAGTGAATGACAGCGGGTGATTAGCGACCAAAAAAAGGTCCTGATCATTCCCTACGACCAACGATCTCCCAGCAGGGGCCTGATCGTTGGTCGCTGTCACACGTAACGAGATCATTAGCGGGATCGTTGCTACGTCACAAAAAAGCGTGATGTTGCAACGATATCGTTAACGAAATCGTTATGTGTGAAGGTACCTTTAGTAAAGGCCTTCAAGTAACTGTACTGACAAGTAAACATTAAGACTGGAGATGAGTGATCCCAAACGTAAATGTTCAGAGTTCGTAATGGATAGTTAGGCCACGTTCACACATTCAGTATTTGGTGAGTATTTTCCATCAGTATTTGTAATCCAAAACCAGGAGTGGGTGATAAATACAGAAGTGGTGACGTGTGTCTATTATACTTTTTCTCTAATTGTTCCTCTCCTGGTTTTGGCTTACAGATACTGATGTAAATTACTGACCAAATATTGACCGTGTGGACGTGGCCTGAGCATTCAGTGCTAATCGCTGAACACTGACTTCTCCTGGAAGTTTGTTTACAATGGGATTCGGGGTCTGGTTGAAGTTTGAATACAATTCTGGCACTTGAACCGAACTTTGGAATAAGTTTTGATCGGGTAACGGAACCCAATCTTTCATGGGTCCACTCATCCCTACTTAACACCTCAAAGAGGCCAGTTAATAGGGACATTTTGGGTTCCATTATTTCAAGAATTGAATTAATTTTTACAACATATACAATGA
Organism: Ranitomeya variabilis; assembly: GCF_051348905.1. NCBI lineage: Eukaryota > Metazoa > Chordata > Amphibia > Anura > Dendrobatidae > Ranitomeya > Ranitomeya variabilis. Next base: position 974,644,717 of record NC_135233.1, on the reverse strand, counting down.
TCATGTACTTGTAAAGGCTCTGCGGTACCACAGTGGCACATAAGTAACTTCTAATGACTAGAATTATGCTGGCAGTAAATGTAATATTCAGATAGATTTAACATGAAGTGAACATAATGAACCAGTGATTATTGGAGGTAGCCATGGAAATACTGCAATTATAGTGTTTAGGAACTTTTTTCTCTAATCTCACTTATGTTAGAGAATTGAAAATGCAAGATAAAGTAGAAATACCAGTGATAGACTGATAAACAATTTTCAAAGCATGACCCTGAATGTATAGCTTCAAAAGTGAATATATACCTTGAAATTGAAAATATATGGACTAACCCCTCTTTTCCAAGGTTACATTGTATCTAAACACAGCAATCTCTTTTTATACAAAAACTACAATACAATCATATGTAAAACTGACTACTTTTATTAAACAAAAAAGCATAAAAGTTAAAATGGTACATCTTGTCATAAATAACTAGATTAAAGAACATATATGATTTTAATTCCCTTAACTCATATAAAGAACTTTTGAGGCAGTAGATTAAAATGCCTATATTTTTTTGTTAGTAATTTTACTGGCTTATTTCTTGATATGTCAATGATGACAGCAAAGTAAAGGCCCCCATAAACATCTGTCTAATGTCAGCAAAACTCAGTGATATTGATGGGTTTGGCTAACAATTTAATGTGTATAGGGGTGCTGGTCAACTAAGTGTCTGTGGAGATGGCGATCATGCACATGAATTCAGACTGCTGATCGCTTTGTTTTCCCGGTGATAAGCTGCTGTCAGGTATCTCTGTCTCCAGCTTTCTCATTAAGAACACCGGTGTGCTTGGCCAAACCACTAGTGCTCCTGTTTTTAGTAGAGACAGTTTTGATGACTGTTGGTAGGACAATCAGCCCAAGCATCGATCAGTCAATAGCCATCCAATGTGTATGGCCGACTATGACAGACTGAGCTGTGCATATTTTAGTCACTATTGGCCATTAGAGTAATTCCATTTAGCATGCTGTGACCAAAAAAGCCTAAAATTTGGCATTTTGATTAGTGCCCTTGCAAAGCTAGAAAAAAAAAGTAGATCTCCTCGTCAGTTCTGATGGATCTCTCTGCTCCACCCTTACCTTCTCTCTGTGTTACTAATATCAGCAAATAGGGAGTTGTGCGCTAATTTCCATATTATGGAGAGATGAGAAGGCATGTTCAGTTGCAGGGAGGACAGAGAAAACAGGCTATGAATATGGATGAAACAACATAAAGGTGAAGTAAGTGCAAAATAGAACAACAGTATCCTCAATATGCACAGACTTCACATGTAAGCTTTATTAATGGAAGAGTCGCCTTCATAATACAAGACAAAATTTGAAACTTTGATCAAGCTGCAAACTGCACAGTAAGGGGTCGGAAATTGATTGAAGGTATGAAGATTACATGATGAAACTAAGTGCAATTGTATTAACTCTAGGTATCTACTATAGATAAGTGAATTAATTCAATAAAAATCGAATTTGTGTCACATTTTATTACATTTGCATTCATGCAAATCGCCAAACAAATGACCACCACCTTTTTACACATTGCAAAGCTTTGCATTAGCCACAACAGAAGGCACATATGCACTTAGGTTTCCCCGTAATGCTTTGCTATTATCACATCACATGGTGTAAGCACATGTCAAACACAGGTCAAAATTAACATACAAAATATACATTTTATTATTAAACTATCAGTTAACAACTGATGAGGGGGAAAAAAAGATATACCAAAATTGTCACACAATGTACTGTAAAAGATGGAGGGACATTACCCCGGGTAGGTGGCAGTGGAATATACATACATGGGACCCTCCAGTGTACAACATATTATTTCAATCAATACCTTTTGACAAAGGTATAAACACAGGGCATATCTCTAGAACATTAAAGATCCCTTCACCAAAATAGGTGCTGACCACTATTGAGCTTGGAAATGTGCAAGCGTCATAATAATCATATGGCAGCTTAGTAGCAATATTATGAAGGTGGTCATTACCTAAACAGGGTGCAGTCCACAGCCCAAACAAGTGTTCGTCCACCCCAACGTGCTGCTTTGTTAGGGGGCCTGCCCGTCTGACTGCATGCACAATTTTTATAGTACCACAGTCTCCGGTTGTAATCCGGAAGCAGTATCAAGTGACCGGAAGTGGCGGCCCCGGCCGGATATGAGACACGTGTCACCATGCCAACCGGGGTGGACGCGCACTTCTCTGGGCTGTGGACTGTGCCTTGTTTAGGTAAATACCACCTTCATAATATTACTGCTAAGCTGCCATATGATTATTATGATGGTCACACATTTGCATGCTCATTAGTGGTCAGCACCTATCTTGGAGCAGGGATCTTTAATGTTCTAGTGATTTGCCCTGTGTTTACTCCTTTTATCAAAAGCAGCATGTTGATTGAAATAATATATTGTGCACACGAGGGGTTTTTCCCCCCTCACCAGTTGTTAATTGATATTTTAATAATAACATTTATATTTTGCATATTAATTTTCACCAGTGTATCATCTTTCTTTTCTTTTGTTTTTTCATGTAGCTATGATGATAGGTCCTGTACCAGTCCTTTACATACACACACATGGTTTTCTTATATAATTGTGTTTTAGGTATTCCATTGAGGGTATTTACACCATGTGTAATCGTCACATAAGTTGTTTCTATCACATGGTATAGTACAGCCAATCAGGAGGAGCCATCATAGCCTACTTTTAAGCCTTAGACAGGGAATGCAGCAGCCATTTAAGAGTGATTTAGGAGAATCAGTGGAAACTAAAGCTCACAGCTTAGCAATAGAGATAGGAAGAGAAAACCATGAAACATTGGAGATATACTTCATATAATAAAGTATTGTACAACTGCAGCACTGAAGAGATGAGTTTGATTATCTGTGAATAACAGAAATATTTAATTGATGGGAAGAAAAAGATCAAAGAGATGCCAGCAGCAGTGAAAGACTGGCTGATCACTAAAATAATGTAGCTGAAAAATGTCTTGCTGCATTTAAATTATGATTACAGTTTTTTCTTCATTTTTCATGCACTAAAAAGCAGCAGCAAGCCAGAACAATATTTTTACAGAAAATAAAAATCTAAAATCAGTGTCAGTCAGAGACTGTGTGCTTGCTAGTCGCAAGCAGCTGCACTTAGCTTTGAATTTCTTGTGCAATCCTTTTTGATAAGGGAGAATAATATTTAAAAAAATATACAGAAAAAAATGTACCTTAATCCAGACATTTAAAGGTAACCAGTCATGTCAAAATTGCTATTAACCTGCAGATAGGGGGTTAATAGTCAGATATATAGCATTTTAAAGTGGTACAGCAACTACACTGAAAGTCATTGCTCAGTACATAATGAGCAGCAGCTGAAGCCAAGCCCTGGCAATGACTGACAGCTGACTCAGCACTGATTCACCTGCAGTGCACCTATTGCAGGTGCTGGCCTTTACGATATTTATCTACATTGCATTTATTATCATGTCATTTTTGATAAGGGGGTTGAATTTTGTAAAAAAAAAAAATAGATAACTGTGCATATCTGCTTTGCACACCTGTTTTACTAATCCAGTTTGACAACTTTACTTGCCTAACCTATACTGCATATGCCTATATATCTAGTGTAGCGGGCGTGGTGGAACCACTGTGCCATGGTCCAAGGAGAGCCTGGAGGGGCATGACTAGGTGAGCACCTTACTCTTCACTAGAGCCCCTGATGGTATGGTTAGGCTTGGCTCCAGATGGACACCAGGTGCCACTCCAGGACAGTCTTTGGACGCACGGCAGCTGACTCCCAATGGACTGGTAGCTGGATGGGCCAGGTAGGAGAGCACAGCTGATGCTGGCAGGCATGGCAGGAACACAGGTATCACAGACGCTGGCAAGTATGGCTGATATACAGATGAGCACAGCAGGTGCAGGCTGGTAAACAGGTGGACACTGGCAGATGCAGGCTGGTACAGCTGATATGCAGACAGGCAGACATTGCTGATATACAGGCAGGCAGGGAATTACAAGGAAACAAGGCAAGTATGGGCAGATAGGTACTGGACTGATAGACTGACTGTCGGGCACTGGGGACCTGACAACTAGCAAGTGTGCGTGTCTCCCAGCCATTGGCTGTGTACACTTTAGGATGGTGCACGACACCTTTTTAAGAAGGAGAAAGCACATGCGCACACTAAGCACAGTGCTCTGGATCTACACATGGTGCCAGAGTAGTAGGAGTAGGAAGTATGGAATGGAGGCCATGGTGGTGAGTCAGTCGGCATTCCTGACGAGGGGGGAGAGAAGCGTGCAGGGACAATGGCACTAAACAGCATATGGGTCCTTCCCATTCCAATGATAAAATACACTTGTTTATGGGTCTATGATAGAAACTACCTGCTGCTTTGTAGGTGGAAGTGCCCCCTTACCTCTCAGTTCCCTGTGCAGTTACACAAGTTGCACTAATAGTACGTAAACTCCAGATGCAGATTTCAAGAGAACTTGTCAGCACAATTTTGTAGTGTAAAGTAAAGGCATGGATGTAATGGTGCTGTAATTCTGATTACATTGATACCTTTGTTGAAGAAATCTGCTTTGTTGTTCTTGTTTAATCACCATGTGAAGTTTTCTGCTAATTAGACTTTGGTGCACATGGGCACGACTATGCACTGGGTCCTCTCCTCCCTGTCTGTGATCCCTCAGCCCCTCTGCCTGCCTCTGGTCTGTGAATAACAGCTCAATGCTGAGATATTTCAAACAGAGAAGGCCAGTTGTCCACCGACGGGATGCAGCAGAGTGGCCGAGGAATCATAGACATGGGTGAAGAAGCTCCGGAGCATGGTCCAGCCCCAGTGCACCAAAATCTAATTAGTAGAAAACTTCAAATGATGATTAAAGAAGAACAGCAAAGTGGATTTCTTCACCAGAGGTATCAATGTAATCAGTATTACAGCATCATAACTGAAATGTCTGTACATTATGAAATTATGCTGACAGGTTCTCTTCTAGAGCTTACAACTCGTAGAGTCTGCTGCTTGTTTAGTCTGTGTAGAGTTTTTCTTAAGGCTGAGATCACATATGCAGATTTCTGTGCAGTGTTGAACCAAAGCCAGAAGTAGATTCTAGCGTGATAGTAAATATAAAGGAACTACAGTATTCTTACCTTTGTTCCCTGATGGTTTCTTTTCTGGGTTTGGCAAAAATACAGTATCAAAAACTTCATGGATGTTTCCTGCCTTCTGGAAAGTGATATCTTAAAATGAATGGTATGTAGATAAAAAGAAAGAATCTAAAACTCCATTCACACTACACTTGGTATATTAGCCGAACACATACCATTGATTGCTTCAGCCTAATTGCAGTTTTGCAGAATGCACATGCATTGGCAAGCTTAGTCAACAAAGCTCCAATACAGTAAAAAATGTATGACAACTTTACCAGCTTTGGTTTGGCATTTGTCAGGTCCATGAAAGTCCTAGAATACTTCTGGTTTAAAAGTCAGAAAATATGTCTAATATACAGTGGGTATGGAAAGTATTCATACCCTTTTAAATTTTCACTCTTTGTTTCATTGCAGCCATTTGGTTCATTTTTTTTCTCATTAATGTACACTTTGCGCCCCATCTTGACTGAAAAAAAAAACAGAAATGTAGAAATTTCTGCAAATTTATTAAAAAAGAAAAACAAAAGTATCACATGGCCATAAGTATTCAGCCCCTTTGCTCAGTATTGAGTAGAAGCACCCTTTTGAGCTAGTACAGCCATGAGTTTTCTTGGGAATGATGCAACAAGTTTTCACACCTGGATTTGGGGATCCTCAGCCATTCTTCCTTGCAGACCCTCTCTAGTTTTGTCAGGTTGGATGCTGAACATTGGTAGACAGCCATTTTCAGATCTCTCCAGAGATGCTCAATTGGTTTTAGGTCAGGGCTCTGGCTGGGCCAGCCAAGAATGCTCACAGAGTTGTTCTGAAGCCACTCCTTTGTGATTTTAGCTCTGTGCTAAATGACATTGAATGTGCAGTGATAGTTGACTTTGTGGAACTTTTTCCCATTTCCCTACTGCATCTCTGGAGGTCAGTTACTGTGATCTTGGGGTTCCTTCTTACCGCTCTCCCATGATTGCTTAGTTTGGCTGGACAGCCAGGTCTAGGAAGACTTCTAGTAGTCCCAAACGTCTTCCATTAAGGATTATGGAGGCCACTCTGCTCTTATGAACCTTGAGTACTGCAGAAATTGAGTTGTAACCTTGGCCAGATCTGTGCCTTGCCACAATTCTGTCTCTGAGCTCCTTGACCAGTTCATTTGAGCTCATGATTCTCATTTGGTCTGACATGCACTGTGAGCTGTGAGGTCTTATATAGACAGGTGTCTGCCTTCCCAAATCAAGTCCTATCAGTTTAATTAAACACAGCTGGACTCAAATGAAGGAGTAGAACCATCTAAAGGAGGATCACAAGGAAATTGACAGCGTGTGACTTAAATATGAGAGTCTGAGCAAAGGGTGTGAATACTTATGACCATGTGATATTTCAGTTTTTCTTTTTTTATTAAATTTGGAAAAATTACTACATTTCTGGGTTCTTTTTCAGTCAAGATGGGATGTAGAGTGAACATTAATGTGAAAAAATGAACTTTTTTGAATTTAATGAAACAAAGAGTGAAAAATTTAAAGAGGTCTGAATTCTTTCTGTACCCATTGTATACCTAATGCCAGAAATATATACCCAAATGTGGTGTGAACAGAGCCTCAGTTTAACAAAATGTTGTGTGTTAAACCACTGACGAACTTAATAGGAGACCACCTGCTGTAGAGAGGGTGCGTCAACTGCTAATAGCAGTCAGCTGGTGTATAAATGCATCTGTGGGCTATAACACGGGGTCAATAAAATATAATCAATGTAATATATATGTAAAGTTATTCAATTTTTATGTATATTCAATTTATAAGTAAATTGTAAAATGGTGCTGAATCTATGTGAAGCACAAGCATTTTTTAATACATATTATATATTTGAATACCAAAGACGAACAATTAAATGAATTAAGCTATAATTTGCTTAGAAATATCTAATTATACAGGCAATTAGTTTTGTTCATTTGTGGTATCGATCCATGAATCACTGCAGGATACTTTATTAAAAGGCGCTGCATGCTACATAGAATCATTTTTATGGGACATGTAGCTTGATATAAACATTATTACTTTCACATTTAGGTATACACATAATTGTATCAATGGGAATATTACAGGAGTAATGCCTGACACATTCTTGGTTTGTATAGATACAGAGAGAGAGAGAGATATGGATATATTGATAGGGTAACATTGTTCAAAATAATTTTTGCTTACTTGGTATAATAGTCAAATGATGACCACTATATAGTCCTTCCTATGATCCTATTAAAGGGTATTAAGGGGAATTTGTCTTGATTTTTAGTTTTGGCTTAATAATTATTGATTATGTAGTAATTTATTTTAAGAAATAATTAATTAGTGTTTTGATATTTACTTCTTTATTATTTTTTTTATGCTGCCTCTGGGGGCTGCCATTTTAATTTGCATAACATTTACACAATGCAAATATAGCAGCCCTGGCACATAGGAGACTGTGGTCAGTGTCCAAATCGATCTCCTATGATGTGGCTGCCTAATTTCTGATCTGGGTATACTAATTGAGTGGTGAGAAGAGCTGCACCCTGCCTATGCAAAAGACTGTAAATTAATACATGATTTTGAATGCAATAAGTATAAAAAGCTGCCAGACATAGTCCTAGGGTGTTTGCATATATGATCAGAGAATGGTATAACTATCAATAAACCATGAATGGTAAATGGAAAAATATGTGTATTCGTGCAAAGGTAAAGATGATGTAATGGTGGCTATCGGCAGCAAAATATAAATTCTGAACACCAATACAATCAAGGAAACAACAGGAAAATCCTTTTGGAAAATCATGCTGGGCGTTAGACTCAGGTTCTCACCCCTGCTGCCTCCATTTGACCAATTTAGGTCCTGGACTTTCTGCCTCACATATGAGATAAATTTATGGCAAATCTGTTTCTGCTATTGACATTATTATATCTCTATCGCTCAGCATGGTATACACAGGATTTTCCTGTTGTTTCCTTGATTGTAGGGTTTTAGGTCTTTCTTGACATTATTTTGCTTGAGCATGTGACATACTTATTTTGTAACAGTAAGCATGGTCCGTTTCTCAGACTGATATGGCAGACTCTTATTTATTGTGAAATCTCAATCAGTGTGCTGTGCACAATCTATGGTATCCATAATTCATACATTGGTGCAGATAGCTACCGTTATATAATCTATACCTTTGCACGAATACACATTTTTCCACGTACTATTCATGGTTTGTTATTGATAGGTATAACATTTTCTGACCATATACGGGTGCTTCTCACAAAACTAGAATATCATCAAAAAGTTAATTTATTTCAGTTCTTCAATACAAAAAGACCAAAGTCTGCGGAGCCATCTACAAGAAATTTTTAGAGCACAACTTGCTTCCCTCTGCCGACAAGCTTTTTTGAGATGAAAATGTCATTCTCCAGCAGGACTTGGCCCCTGTCCACACTGCCAAAAGTATCAATACCTGGTTTAAAAACAACAGTATCACTGTGCTTGATTGGCCAGCAAACTCGCCTGATCTTAACCCCATAGAGAATCAATGGAGTATTGTCAAGAGAAAGATGAGAGACACCAGACTCAACAATGCAGATGAGCTGAAGACTCTATCAAAGCAACCTGGGCTTCCATAACAGCTCAGCAGTGCCACAGGCTGATCGCCTCCATGCCATGCTGCATTGATGCAGTAATTGATGTAAAAGGAGCACCGACCAATTATCAAATGCATTTAATGAACATACATTTCAGTAGGTCAAAATTTTGGATATTAAAATCATTTTTCAAGCTGGTGTTATAAAGTATTCTAATTTACTGAGATAATGACTCTTGGGTTTTCATTGGCTGTAAGCCATAATCATCAACATTAACTGAGATAAACGCTTGAAATAGATCACTCTGTAATGACTCTATATAATATAGGAGTTTCACTTTTTGCATTGAAAAACAGAAATAAACTAACTTTTTGATGATATTGTAATTTTGTAAGAAGCACCTGCATGTAAATACCCTAGGTTTATGTATGGTAGCTTAATTATACTTATTGTATTTATTATTATGTATTTATTTGGAGTCTTTTGGATAAGCAGGGTGTAGCCCTATTGTGGTTGATGTAATTGCATGTCAATCTGACTTTTTAAAGGTTTTAAATGCCTTTTTGTTTTTTTGTATTTTAATAAAGTATTGCTATTTTATGGTGATACCTATGTACATGGCATATTTCTTCTTGGTGTTCCATATAATGTTAAAAATGGACAGGAAGGAGATTGCACGTGAATAGCAATGTGTACAGTAAGTGATTTTTCATGGATTCATAGACTTGTTTGGGTAGGTTTGATCCGTGACTTGAACCAATAATGAACATATTTCAATTATATATTTTTGCCCCCGACACAGTCTGCAAATAAACTTTCATATGTGAAACTCCCCTTAGATTTTAATGTGGATCTGTTCTGTCTATGAAAAACACAGATAGAAAACAGAAGTGAAAAATTATTTAAGCTGCATTTATATTGAAAGATTATTATAAACGAGCGTTCCTAAGTATAAGCAGGCTGCTTAACGAAAACCTGTCAGCACGATTTTGTAATGTAAAGTAAAGATATACTGTAGCTGTAATGGAGCTATTATGCAGATTATATTGATACTTTTGGTGACAAAATGCACTTTGTGGTTCTTATCTAATTACCATATGAAGTTTTCTGCTCATTAGATTTTGGTGCACAGGAGCCGGACTGTGCACTGGGGCTTCTCCTCCCTCTCTGTGATTCCACACCTCTTCGCCTCTTTTATTTGAAGAGGAGATCTTACATAGAGGAGGAGGGTGACTTAAAAATCAGTCACCTCTTTTTCACAGACCAGAGGTGGGTGGAGGGGCCAGAGAATGACATACAGTGAGGAGAAGCCCCAGTGTACAGCCCGACCCCTGTGCACCAAAATCTCATTAGTGAAAAACTTCTAATGCTGATTAAAGAAAAACCACAACGCGGATTCCGTCACCAATGGTACAAATTTAATCTGTATTACAGCACCATTTCAGCATGTCTAGACTTTACAGGTTAATTTTCTATGGAGCACTCAGTCCACAAAAAATCACAGACAAGTGAATGGCACCATAGACTTTTACAGCTATGAGTGCTATCTATGAAAACCAAAGACAAGAATGAGGATTTAGACAGCATGGATTTCTGAATTGCAGACTAAGTATAGTGTGAACTCTGCCTGAAAATTTTTACAATAAATTGTACCTTCCTTCTAAAGCACAATTGCAATTCATGTCACGCGCAGGTAATGGTATTCATTTTACTGTTTATGTGCACTCCTGTGTATTAGTTTTCCTATTTTATTCAAGTTGGAGTCACACGGTTTATGGAGTCCACAGGAGTGGTAATTATTCACATATCTGTCATTTGTGGCCTTTTGATAAGTAATTGAATTAATAGCAAGTGTAACAGTCCTGACATGTGCATAAAACAATTATTGCATGCACAGCCGTGTGTGGTGACATTATAAAGTAAAAACACATATACAAATGTTTATCCTGATGCACAGCAAAAAAGGAGCCAGATGCCAGCTTGTTTTATTCCATTGGAAGATACATATATTAGCAAATGCAAAACAAAAGCTTTATATTATTTTATCAGCATCTACATACGCAGCCTCGGTTTATCAAAGCAGAATGCATGCACATATATCTGGGAGAGTTTACAGGCAGAAAACAAAATTATTGGACAAGCCTAGCAGTGTTCACAGGAAGGGTACAAATATCAAGAATTTACTGAAATGCAAAAAAAGTGTAAGATGTCCTTAGCTGTTGAAATTATATACTGTATTTCTGTTTTCACAGTGAGCCAAGTGTGTAACTAAAGGAGGCATAGATGTAGCAGAAACATTCAGACATCATGTATGAGCAGGTTCAATGTCCCCTATGAGAGAGTATACTATGAATAATTCACATAAGGTGGAAGACCCTATTGAAAATTTAGCATTGGGGCCCAAGAGCTTTAAATTACACGTCTTCATTAAGCTGGTGAAATGTACAATAATGAACCCCTTGAAACAATTCTAAGAACCATTTGAATTTTTGTATATATTTTGTATGCCTTTTTTATTTTTTACTTTTTTTTGTGTGACTTTAGGGTTCTTGATCCTTCAATCATGTGATCGGCTATTTTACATACTGCAATCCTGGAGTATTGCAGTGTATAGTGAAAACTGCAGTCTCTTATTACAGCATGTGCAGGATGCAGATTTCTGAGAATCACAAAAGTGTGCAGTGATTTTGCCCCCTGCACTCACACATGTCTGACATCTGGGTGAGATCACTGTGCTTCACATGCATGCGGTCAGAGGTGTGTAAGCACGGGAAGAGTCTGTCTCCATCTTACCCAGATGTCAGATGTCTGTGAGCGCAAGGGGCAAAATCACTTCACATGCTTCTGTGCCTCTCATCTATCTGCATCCTACTTATGCTGTGAGACCTGTGTGAGCTTGAGGAGCATCTCACATACACTGTGCACACTGAGGGAGGTAGGGTGTAGGTGTAGGGGATGTAAATGTGTCATTGTTCCCTCTTCTCCCCAACCCCTTTAAGTGTGTATAATGTATGTGTGTTTGTACATGGCGGTACTGCTACACATAGTGTATTATCACCATGTACAAGAGCATTGCTATACTGTCCGTAAATTGCTCTGTGTGTATATATATATACATATATATATATATATATATATATATATATATATATATATGTATATGTATGTGTGTGTGTGTTTTTGGCACACTTTATGTTAGGGAAAGTTTGTCCCCAGGCCCAGTATAGTGATAGGAGTGTAGTGTCCATAGTTGGCCATTAGAGGGGGGCACTGTAGTGTATACTTAGAGTAGTAGGGGCACAGTGGCATAAGAATAGTTAGGCTTCCTGGTTGTAGTCAGTCAGGGCCTGGGCACCCATGCAGCTCACAGAGCTGCCTGGCCAGAAGTTGCTGTGCCCTGCAACGTTACAAGAGAGGGGCTCAGCATAGAGCAGCTTGCACAGAAAGGTTCCTCTAGGAGGAAGAAGTGTGGCAGTGCTGCGGATGCAGCTGAAGGGAATCTGTCCCCAAAGAGAGAGAAGTTTGTTCAGCTGGGCAGCACAAGCAAGATGTGGCAGATCTTTGCCTGGGCGGCAGTTCTCAGGACCAGGGCAAAGTGGTGTGGGACCTCCCCATATGAGGCAAGAATTCCGGATGGAATAGATTCTGCTGGACCCAAAGATACAGTCCGACCTGGGGCTGAATATAGAGGAGAGGACAGAGCAGGAACAGAGAAGAAGATACTGACTATTATACCCGAAGTGCGTGTATTTGAGCAAGTTGTGCTGAGCAAACAAGTTCATATTGAAGTTAAGCCGGACTGTGTCTCCTTTATTTCAGAACCATCTATGAGGAATACATCCCCATACTGGGCAAGTCAAGTCCAGGTGGTACAGCTAATCAGCATAGAGGTAAAGCAGCAGAGAAATGTGAAATTATGCGGGAAGGGGTCCAGGGAGTGATACAGGGATTGCGGTCGGCCATGGATACCTCCCTGGCTCCCCCTTCCTATAGAGGAACTTTTTTATGATGACAGGAACTGTTTATGCTCTACCAGCTAATCGGCCACTAGGGGGATGAATAAAGCTTGCAGATGGAAAAATGGCAGGGGGTATTTTTCAGAAGATGAAAGGCTGTTATTTTTTAAATACTAATAATTTTTAATAACTGTAAATTCCAAAGCCATTTATTTCTACATTTTCTGCTTTGTTAAATGTATTGCTTATGGTGGCACAAGCCCTTTAATAAAAACAGAAAGCATGCCAACTCTTCCAATAGATGGAGGTCCCAGACTAGGAATACCCATGTTAGGCATTTATATTTGATATGCTATGACTGTTTTTTTTTCTGGAAAGACCCTTTAATGACCCTTTGATGTCTTTCATAGTTTGATGTCTCAGTAGTAAAATATTTGTTAGAATGGCTAAGAGCATAGTTATTATGCTTGACAATCAGAACATGAAAAGCACCAAAAGCAACTGATTAAAAAAAGACTAGGAGCAAAGAGGTTAAATCATAAATATGAAACTTTTTCGCAAAACATGTTGTCACGCTCAGACACGGGTAAGTCCCGTGGAACACACAGCATACAAATACGATGGAATGGAAAAGGGAGAGAAAGGACCTATCGGTAGGGATCGAGGGACAGGACACCTCCTGACACCAACTTGTGCCTGTTCCTATGCTCCCCTAACACCCTATGCAGGTGTACCCCCCACCGCCATCACGTGACCGGTACCTGATTGTCACCTCAATATACCCTGGCTAGTGCACTGGACGACAAGGACTCTAGCCTCACCACTGCAGATAGTAAAACACAGGGAAAGTGACAAATACAGGACAGACAAAGAAAAAGGGTGAAACACTCAGCTTCAGGTTCCGCTGCTAGGGTCCAAAGCGAATATGGCACCATGAATCTTCACTCCCCCAGCAGTGACACCACCAAAAAAGGAGAGCTCCAAACCCCTAGCTTGTCTTCAAAGAAGTAAATCTATTACCGACGATCAGCTGATGGGTCATGTGACTATTTAAAAGAAAGTGAGAGTGTTTACCAACCAACATCAGCTGACCAACCTAAAAGAACAGCCAGCAAGAGCCAGTAATTAACTCTTGCTGGCCAAAAAGGAAAAAAACACATTTAAATATTAGCAGAACCAGAGCTGCCACAAATCCCATAATGAATCATCATGACACATGTCCTTTGCAAAACCTGCACAAATGACTTTCCTAATGCTGTCCATACACGTTAAATGGCTGTGGTTCAAATAATACTTTGGCCAATCATTCAGCCAACAGACATTTCAGCTGACTCTCCCATACACCGGAGCGCTCACTTAAACATTTGTCTATGACAAAGCTGGCGACTGACACTTTGAATGGCAGCTTTCATCTGAGAGAACAATAAGATTGGCAGTCCAAAATTTGACGTGCACTATCAACATTTTCCCCTGACCATGTCACTAGTGTGTCAGATGCAACAGACTGTCGCTCTGCATCTGGCTACAGAAGGTCTCTGCATTTGGCATTACAGACGCCTCTTTTAATCCTTCTGACTCTTGGACCCAGCGGCAACCTCCCTCCGGCTCTAGTTGACACACCTGGACCTGAGTGTTTATACATCCCCATTCTGCTGCAGAGAGTCACCGGTGATATTCATATTTTTCCCTTGTGAAGGCTTGGAGCTATAGCAGTCGGCTAACTTCCTCTCTTGAGCTGTGTGAGGATGTTTGCTGTTACCTCTCTGAGTCTGCTCAAGCTAAGTTTATTCCCCTTGTCTGTTTACCTTTTTGTCTTTAGTTTATAGTGGCAACTGACTAGTGCATCCCATCCCCTCCCTATCTATGGCTTAGCTCTAGGGATATACAGGGCTTAGGTTTCCTGCTCGGCGATTGGTGAGGAATTAATTTAGGGATGGTAGGGCAGGTAGGGTGGTATTAGACCTGTCTAGGGGTCTCCACTCACCCTTTCCTTAGTGTCTGGGCATCCTTCTCCTCCTTCCTTCGTGTTGCACTTAGTCTTTCCCACACTGTGCATGACAGACCATCATTTGGCGGCCCCCCATACACATTAGATCATTAGTTTGTATGTTCTCCCCGTGTTTGCGTGGGTTTCCTCCGGGTACTCTGGTTTCCTCCTCCCACATTCAAAAGACATACTGATAGGAAATTTAGACTGTGAACCCCATCGGTACAGCGATTATAATGTCTGTAAAGTGCTGTGGAATATGTTGGCGCTATATAAATAAAGAGATGATGATAGTGTAACACATCAGTAACAGCGAAGTCACATGCCATTAATCTAATGTCTATAAGGGTGTGCTCCATTGTATCACCTGATATATTGATAACCATTATTAATTTATAGCAATGAAAATATAAACTTATATATGATGGACTAAATATCTAATGAACATGAAAAATGTAAATGCTAACCTATAAAGTACATTTCTTCCTTACTACATTTTTTATAGTTTTGCTTCTAAATTCAATAAAATTGAGCATGGTGTTGTATCGGTACAACTAATATCACCGAGGCATCTAAGCAGTGGTACAATATACTTGAAAGCGTTAACAATATCCTAGTACAGTAACCGATTTGTGTACAGTGCTTGACTGCAAAGTGAATTGTATCTGTACACTGCAGGACTGACATTTTCAGTCTAAGCTGGATTACTACAGCGCTGCCCAATTTCTTTATGCTCAGTCACCAAGGGTACTGGGTGAGAAGTTCGGAGGCTGTTGCTAGAGCTCAGCTGTTACCTTCACAGCAGAATCTGGTGTTTGATCTGGATGTGGAGGTTGAGTGGAAAATGCTAATGCCCCCAGCAATGGATCAAAGTTAGCTTTCAGTGCTTTCTCTTATCCGCTTTATATAATGTTGCTAAACTTTGCGCTTCTGTCTGCAGCATGTTTCATTCTGATGAAAACTGTTGTAAAATTAACGAAAAATGCTTTAACCCTGTAATCATGACCCTTCTTCTCAGAGCTGCTCCTGCCCTTCCCACTTCATTTCCCAGAGAATTTAGTTGGGCTGAAATAGCATTTGATCCCATCACATAAGTTAATTTACCTGACATAAATGTGATGAAGCAAGAAATTAAAGAGAAAAAAAACCTGTATGTAGTGGAAGATTGCTGGACCAAATTGCACAATTTCAAATTTAACAGATATTAACAAATATGCAATAACTCCAATCCCAAAAAATAGTTTATGATTATTAACTCTTTAACAGATAAGAAAATCAGTGAAAGCTCACTTCACCAAGCAAGAATAAGTGATTAGAGATTAGTGAACCCGAACTTGAAAGTTGGGGGTTCGTACTGAACAGTTTGTCCGCTGCAATGTTTGGAGTTCCGGGGGAAAATCCTAAAATGAGAGAGAAAATCCTAAAATGGTGCAGCCTGCCTTCCCTCCCTAATCTTATACAGTGGCTGTGAAAGTCCCCCTGATTGTTGAATTAAACCATGCGGCAAAGCATTACATGAAACCCTATGACGCCACGCCTGACATCATTAGCCTGATCTTAGACTGCTGCAGTCTTCAGCCGTGCATGAAATGGCACCAAAATTTTTTTTTTTTAGATCCACATGAATTTAGTAGCAAAGTGTTTGAATTCTCGGAACCTGGGAATTTAAGGAAAGTTAACTCAAAGTCAATCTGCAGAGTGTCAGTCCCACTCATTGCTATTCCTAGTTATTTGTGATCAGGGACAGTTCTGTGCAGGACACTGACCTAAGATGACAGCATTATCCTGTTATGCCGCACATAAATGAAGTGCAATATAATCCATTACAACCTCTGCTTTCATTCCACTAAGATATTTATTGAAGGCAAAGTAGGACAATTGTGGTGGTATTGCTAGTGGCTTCTATATTCTTAGCTCTTGGTACTATTTTTTTTCAATTATACTTCCGTGTCCTTTATCATTGCCACTTATAGTAATACCATACATTTAAAAAAAAAAAAAACTTGACAAATTTTTCAACTTAAATTATTCAACACAAGCCAAAAAGATGCAAGAAAAATGAAAGGTGAAGCGCCGGCGTCCCTGCTTGCTCCTCCCCTCCCCTAGCAGGGATGCTAACTCACTTATCGCCGTGGCCCCAGTTTCGCACTTCCTTCTCCTCAGGCTGCTGCCTGGAGTTTTGCACATGGCGCGCAGATACCAGGGCACTGTGCTTAGTGTGTGTGCATGCTCCCTCCTTCTTAAAGGGGCTGCGAACGCCATCCTAAAGTGTCCTCAGCCAATGGTTGGCAGACACATTATTAATGGCACCTTAACCTGAATGGAGGTGCCTGAGCAATGTGTATAGTTGGCTCCCTGCATGCTTGCTAGTTGTCAGGTCCCCAGTACCCACCAGTTAGTCTACCTGTCTGCCCGTACTTGCCTTGTATTTCAGCCGTGTCTGCCTGTCTGTATATCAACTCTAGCAGTCTGCACCTGCCTGTGCCTATCTATATATCAGCCATACCAGCCTGCCCCTGCCAGTGCTTATCTGTTTACCTGCCATAACGCCTGCAGTTGCCAGTGCTTATTTGTATACCAGCCATACCCGACAGTATCTTTGATTACTGTGTTCCTGCCAGCATCAATTGTACACTCCTACTGGGCATTTCCAGCTACCAGTCATTTGGGGGTCAGCTGCCGTGTCTCCAAGGTTGGTCCTGAAGTAGCACCTGATGTCCATCGGGAGCCAAAGCCTGACACCACCATCAGGGACTCTAGTGAAGAGTCAGGTGCTCACCTAGTCACACCCCTCCAGGCTCTCCTCAGACCATGGCACAGTGGTTCCACCACAACCATTACATACTGTTCCTGTAAAGGGGTTTTATTCCGTCTGTGACCATCCCTGGTCTGCAGGTTTCTTACTTTAGATCTGCATTGTAAAGGGCTAATATAGACGAACTCTAGTGTTTCTCTACTTTTCTCCCTAGTGTTATGCTGTAAGAATCAGGCTGCACTCAGATGTCACCCGAGTGCAGTCCTATTTAAGTGTGACGATTCAAAGAGGGAAAACGGAGAGTGGACCCCCTAGACCACGACGACGAACCCCTCACGGACGAGCTGACCACATAGACCGCCCCTATACAGGGAGAGTTAGGGGCAGGCCCGTGAGGGACTATCGCCATGGAAGCTGGAGGACCAGGACAGGAGAAGACCAAGAAGAGACGGAGATAGTAGGACCACAGGATAGGTGAGTACTGCAGAGAAACAGGACTGATGGGTAAAACAGGACTGATGGGTAAACTGCAGCAGTACAGGGACTGGCGGAGGAACCGAGGAAACGCAGAGGCTAGCAGGATACAGGAAAGACAGGATAAACCCAAAGTCAGAGGGAAAACGAACTTCACAGAGACTAAGAGCGGCCAGGAACACCTGAAGGAACAAATAATAACCAGGCACAGAGGGATGGCAGGAAGCAGTTTAAATATCTAAAGGCAGGGTAGCACTTCCGGGTAAGAAACCTCCAGAACCATAGAGAGGACAATAGGGAGGGCCAACTTCCAGGTACTAGTCCTCCAGGACCATAGACGAGATGAAGAGGAACGCCAACAGAAGATCAGAAGTGCACACGCGCAGCACTGAACCTGGTACGCGCGCGCGCACGAGAAGCAGAGGCCGGGAGCGAGTGAGGAGGCGGCAGCAGCGGTATGATAGTACCCCCATCTTTACATCCCTCCTCTTTAGGTCAGAAAGAAACTTAGCTAAAATTCGGGGAGCCTGAATATTCTCCCGAGGCTCCCAGGATCTCTCCTCAGGACCAAAATCCTTCCAGTCGACCAAAAACAAAGTTCTACCCCTAATTTTTTTCATGGCCAAAATGTCCGTAACCTCAAAAACATTGTCTGCGGAAACAGGCGAAGGTGAAGAAAGAGTCGAGGTATGAAACCGATTAAAAACTACAGGCTTAAGGAGAGATACATGAAAGGAATTAGGGATACGAAGGGAGGCAGGTAACTTAAGTTTGTAAGAAACGTTGTTAATACCCAGTTTATGTGAAGGGATTTTAAGGCGAATAAATCTAGAAGAAAGCCAGACCTTATCCCCAGGATGGTACACAGGAGAATCGAGATGCCTTTTATCTGCATGCCTCTTCATCCTATGCTGAGCTAGTTCGAGAGCAGACTTGGTCTCATGCCAAACTCTGGAGAATTCTCTAGACAGAAGATCTGCCGCCAGCACAGTAGAGACAGGAGGAACTGGTAGAGGAAGACCAGGGTGTTGTCCATAGACGACAAAAAATGGAGATTTGGTAGAAGCTTCGCTGGTGTGGTTATTATAAGAAAACTTGGCCCATGGTAGTAAGTCAGACCAATCATTTTGATGAGCGTTGGAGAAATGCCGGAGATAAGTAACCAGGATCTGATTGGAACACTCCACTTGGCCGTTGGACTGTGGATGATAGGCCGAAGAAAAATCAAGCAAAATGTTCAATGACTTACAGAGAGATCTCCAGAAACGAGCGGTGAACTGAACTCCCCGGTCAGAAACAATGTGTTGTGGAAGACCATGAATGCGAAAAAATATGTTGAACAAAAATCTTTGCCAGTTCAGGAGCCGAAGGCAGACCAGGAAGAGCAATGAAATGTGCCATTTTAGAAAAACAGTCCACAACCACGAGGATGATGGTACAACCACAGGAACGAAGCAGATCAGTTAAGAAATCCATTGCGATATGTTGCCACGGAGCGGTAGGCACTGGAAAAGGAAGAAGAAGCCCGGAAGGAAGCCGCCTGGGTACTTTGTTCTTGGCACAGGAAGGACAAGAGACCACAAAAGCTTGGACATCCTTCAAAAGAGTCAGCCACCAGTAGTAACGAGATATTAGATCAAGAGTTTTCTTGAAACCGACATGTCCCGCTAGCTTGGAAGCATGTCCCCAGAGTAACACACGTCTCCTGTTCCTCTCAGAAACGAAAGTCTTACCCGGAGGTAAAGAGGTCATAGATACTGGAGCAAGTGTGATGATTTTAGTGGGGTCAATGATGTGCGAGGACTCCTCAGTGTCCACCGACAAGAAGGACCTGGATAGAGCGTCAGCTTTGAAGTTCTTTTCTCCAGGTAGGAAGCGAAGTTCAAAGTCAAATCAGGCAAAGAACAAGGCCCACCTGGCCTGTCGGGGATTCAGTCAGTGCGCTGAACGGATGTATGCCAAATTCTTATGATCTGTAAAGATGACAAAGGGATGTAAGGCTCCTTCCAACAGATATCTCCACTCCTCTAAAGCCAATTTAATGGCCAAAAGTTCTCTGTTGCCAATGGAATAATTTCTTTCAGAAGAAGAGAAAGTCTTGGAGAAGAAACCACAGGGCACAAGACGACCAGTAGAAGACTTCTGAGAAAGCACAGCTCCGGCACCGACAGCAGAGGCGTCAACCTCTAGGAAGAAGGGTTTATTAGCTTCAGGGCGATGGAGTAAAGGAGCGGAGGCAAATGTTTCTTTGAGAGAATGAAAAGCCTTTTCAGCCTCTGCTGGCCAAAGACGAGGATTGGCACCCTTCTTTATCAAAGAAGAGATGGAAGCCGACAAGGGGGAGAAATGAGGAATAAATTGCCAATAGTAATTCGCAAATCCTAGAAAACGCTGAATCGCCTTAACCCTGTCATGCTCGCGCCCAGACTGGTTGGCGCGGGCGTGCGGGGGAGTGGCCCCACTGGACCACAGACCAAACCTCCCTGGAAGGGGCGTAACTAAGTAGCTTCCTAGGTGTTCGCTGGAGCCTCTGATGGTGAGGTCAGACTTGTGCAATAGGAAGCTACCAGGTACCACTCCAGGGTGGAGTCTGGTTGTGGCTGCTGATCCCACCAGGGAACGGAACATAGACACGCAAGCGGGCACGGCTGGCACATAGGCAGGCAGACAGGTACAACAGGAACACTGTCAGGCAGGCGGGCACGGCTGGCTCTCTGGTAGGCAGGCGGGCACGGCTGGCTCTCTGGCAGGACTGGCGGACAAGACTGGTACACTGGAAGAACCGGTAGGGACCGGTCTGCAGGCAGGTATGTAGAACGGGTAAGAACCTGTTCAGACACGAGGACCTAGGAATAAGTAGATAAAGACCGCAAGAGCGGATGCAGAGCGAAAGCACAGGAGCTAGAGCCAAGAACAGAAATGCAGGAGGCGGAGCCAAGAGCAGGAGGCGGAGCCAAGTGCAAAACCGCAGGAGGCGGAGCCAAGAGCTGGAGGCGGAGCCAAGTGCAAAACCGCAGGAGGCGGAGCCAAGTGCAGACAGGCAGGAGGCGGAGCCAAGTGCAGACAGGCAGGAGGCGGAGCCAAGAGCTGGCGGCGGAGCCAAGTGCAGGAGAAGTAGAACCGCAAGGAGCGAAGCCAGGTAGAACCGCAAGGAGCGGAGCCAGGTAGAACCGCAAGGAGCGGAGCCATGTAGAACCGCAAGGAGCGGAGCCAGGTAGAACCGCAAGGAGCGGAGCCAGGTAGAACCGCAAGGAGCGGAGCCAGGTAGAACCGCAAGGAGCGGAGCCAGGTAGAACCGCAAGGAGCGGAGCCAGGTAGAACCGCAAGGAGCGGAGCCAGGTAGAACCGCAAGGAGCGGAGCCAGGTAGAACCGCAAGGAGCGGAGAGGTGCTGCGGGAGGGGTCTCTGCAGCAAAGCTGAGCAGAGCCACAAAGAATGTGGAGAGAAGCTGCAGCAAGGGATAACTGCAACAGCAGAAGATAAGCTGAGTAGAAAGGAGCAGAAGTGCAGAAGTGAGGAGCAGAGGTAAAGTCACAAAGGTTCAGAGCAGGCAGAGCTGCAAGAGTGCGGAGTGAAAGCAGACTGAGAATACAAGGAAAGACAACAGGGAAGGAAGCCAAAGACTAGGAGACAGAGATAAGACTAAGTACAGACAAGGCAATGGAACAAGACACAAGGACAAAGACACTGGGACCAGGATATTCTGCCTCCTGGTGGGCGGACAACAAGACCAAGGAAATAACACAGAGAATCCTCCAGAGAGGGAGTAACTCAGAGCAAGGCCAGGCAAACTCAGAAGCAAGACACTAACTGAGCTAACACATTGCACAGGCCCAGACCACTGGGTGGAGCTGAACTAAATACTGGAGGTCTCCTGGCAATTGGTCAGGAACAGATTGGACAGATGCACCTGATTCCTATAAGAACCAGAAAGTTCTTCCCTCCCAAAACAGGCTTCACAAATCTCATGGGAGCACATACTGGAAGACGGTGCCCTTTTATCATTAGAAAAATTGCACAAAATTTCGGGTCTCTCAGGCCTCACATTTCTGCAACACAGAAAACTTTCCCATATAATCAATCAATATGCCCGTCAGGCCGATCTTAATAGATCATTAACCGCTTACGAAAGATTATGTGCTGAACTGAGGCCCCCTACCAAAATTTTGTCAACCATATATCAATCATTAATCAAAATTGACACAACGTTGAAACGCGCCTACTTAGCCAGATGGGAGAGAGATCTAGGTTGTTCCTTTTCTGACTCACAAATCAAACACATTTATAGGAACTCACATGGCCACTCAAAATGTGTGAGAATCCAAGAAAATTCTTTTAAACTACTCACCAGATGGTATATCACGCCCAAACAAATCCAAAAATGGAATCCTGCTGCGTCTACAGACTGTTGGAGATGTGGAGTGGAGGAAGGAAATTATCTACACATATGGTGGTCCTGCTCGGCATTAGCCCCCTACTGGAAAGATGTTAACTCATTATTATGCAAGCTACTACATAAACGCATTATGTGTGAACCAGAGAATGTATTCCTCCACTTCCCAACTGTGACAGGCGACAAAACAACCGACAAACTAGCTCAATTTATTATAGCAGCGGGGAAATCCTTGATTCCTCAACACTGGAACTCCAAAACAATACCCACTAATACCCAACTACTTCTCAAAATAGAACAATTATATCACATCGAAGAATTGGCTGCCAAAGTCAATCATAATCTAGAAAACTTTAACCACGTCTGGAAACCTTGGACTCTTTACAGAACACAACAACCCTTTATTTCTGAAATAACAGAAAAAACATCATAAACCTACTCATTGATATCACAGGTGCTGTAGTCCCCCCCCCCCTTCCTCCTCTTCCATACCTATTCTTTTGACCCAAATTTTCACTCCTTTGCCTATTCCTCTCTTCTTCCTGCTAATGTACAGGTGATTTCTCTTTAAACCAGAACTGTTTATCAAATGTGCGCCAAGAATGCAGTTTATTCTATTATTTACATATGTTACTATGTAGGTATGCGTGTATATACTTACTAGACAGTGGCGCTTAAAGAATGAGAAACCGGTGTTATTCTGTAATTTTACTCTATATGCTAAAATTACCTTATATTAATGGGTATTCATTGTTTTGTTTGTATAAACATGCTTTTCAATAAAAAGAACGTTGAAAGAAAGAAAGAACCAGAAAGTTCAGGCGCCGCCCCTCTATACACAGAACTATGAAGCATGCAGAGAGCAGAGACACAGAACATGGTGCTGGCAAGAAACAGAAAACACAACATGACCTGGAGCAGTGGGTAAGATAGTGTGAGAGACGGGAGGCCATGCCGAGATGCCAGCAGAGTTGTTACAAACCCCAAGAGGATGTGGCCAGTTGAGTACGGCAGAAACTTTAGCCAGATCCATACACAGACCAGAATCAGAGATGATGAAGCCCAGGAACGGTAGGGACGACTGTTCGAAGGCACATTTCTCAAGTTTAGCATACAGACAATTCTCCCTCAGACGGAGAAGAACTTGCCGCACATGTCTCCTATGAGAAAGCAGATCCGGTGAAAACACAAGGATGTCGTCCAAGTATACCACTACACAGGTGTAAATTAGGTCCCAAGAAACATCATTCACCAACTCTTGAAAAACTGCAGAAGCATTACATAAGCCGAAAGGCATCACCAAATACTCATAATGACCGTCTCTGGTGTTAAACGCAGTCTTCCATTAATCTCCCGAACGAATTCGGATCAAGTTGTAGGCTCCTCTGAGATCCAGTTTAGTGAAGATTCGTGCTCCACGCAGACGATCAAAAAGTTCTGGGATGAGAGGACGTGGATACTTGTTTTTAATGGTGATGTTATTGAGGCCACGGTAATCAAAGCAGGGACGAAGGGAACCGTCCTTCTTCTTGACGAAGAAAAAACCAGCGCCTGCAGGAGAGGAGGACTTCCGTATAAAGGCTCTGGCTAGATTCTCTTGAACATATTCAGACATGGCTTGAGTCTCGGAGGGTGACAGAGGATAAATACGACCTCTAGGAGGAGTAGAGCCGGATACAAGATCTATCGGACAGTCATATGGGCGATGCGGAGGTAAGACCTCTGCTTCCTTTTTGTTGAAAACGTCTGAAAAAGAGTGATAAGCTGCGGGTACATTCGCTAGTTCCGGAGCCGAGGGAGGGAGACTAGCAGGCTTGACGGGAAGCAGGCATCTGTTTTGACAAAACTGTCCCCAGGATAGGACGTCCCCAGTACGCCAATTCAGAGTAGGTTCATGGTTTCTTAGCCAGGGGAGTCCTAAAAGAAATGCATGGGATAAAGGCGGTAAAACATAACATGCCAACTTTTCTCGATGTAAAGCTCCAATTTGAATCTCAATCTCCTCTGTGACAGAAGAAACGACCTCCCACAAAGGCTGACCGTCGACAGAAGCTATTTGCCTAGGAACCTCCAAGGATCTGACAGGAATCCCAAGCCTCTCGACCAGCTCAAGTTGAACAAAATTCCCAGCCGCACCAGAATCTACATTAGCCTCAAGAGAGACGCGACTGGAACCCATGTGTAAAATGACAGGCAAAATCAAAGGTGGAGAGGAATCATGGCTACCTAGGGAGGCCTCTCTTACCTGACCTAGGCGGAGGCGTTTGCCGGCTTCTGGGGACAAGAACGCAGAAGATGAGAAGCGCTGCCACAATAAAAGCATAAGCCCTGTGCAAGTCTCTCCTTTCGGCGTTGTTCGGCAGGCTTGAGGCGATCAACCTGCAGAGGCTCAGGGGAAGAAGAGGAAGAAACTGCAGTGGTTTGGGAAAGAGAAGTACCACGTGTAACGGAGGATAAATGAGGAGGTCTCCTCTCTCTGACCACCTCACGAGAATGCTCCTGGAACCACAAATCAATGCGAGTCGCCAAAGAGATAAGGTTATCTAAAGCAGAAGGAGTATCCCGCCCTGCCAGCTCATCCTTAATGTGGGAAGACAAACCTCGCCAAAATGCTCCCACCAAAGCCTCATTATTCCAACCTAAATCAGAGGACAGCATCTGGAAACGGATGGCATATTGAGCTACAGAAAGGGTCCCCTGACCAAGGTTGAAAAGGGACTCAGTAGTCGATACCAGACAACCAGGTTCATCAAACACCGTGCGGAAGGTGTCTAAAAAGAGAGTAAGTTGAGAAACCACAGGATCATCTCGCTCCCAAAGAGGGTTCACCCAAGCCAAAGCCTCGCCCTCCAAATGGGACACCACAAAAGCCACCTTAGCTCGGTCAGTTGGGTACAGTAGCGGGGATAATTCAAAGTGTAGTTGACACTGGTTGAGAAACCCGTGACATAATTTAGGATCCCCACCATACCGAGGTGGCCTGGCAAGACGGGACGAGGGCTGTGGAGCGGACGCCTGTACAGGAGCAGAAGCGGCAGTCTGAAGAGAGAGAAGTCGATTATCGACAGAGGCCATAAAATTCAAAATATGGGACTGAGTGTCCCGTTGTTGACTTAACTCTTGCTGAAGAGACGCCAACTGAGTAGCGTTACCAGGGTAGGTAGACTGTAACATCGCGAGACGAGACTCCATGTTCTTGAGAAAGGACATGATTCTAGTCTGGTTCTCCCGCAAAAAAAGTAACTCCTTTTGAGTAGTAGAGACACCAGTGGGGTCCATGGCCTAATTATACTGTTATGCTGTAAGAATCAGGCTGCACTCAGATGTCACCCGAGTGCAGTCCTATTTAAGTGTGACAATTCAAAGAGGGAAAACAGAGAGTGGACCCTCTAGACCGCGACGACGAACCCCTCACGGACGAGCTGACCAGATAGACCGCCCCCTATACAGGGAGAGTTAGGGGCAGGCCCGTGAGGGACTATCGCCACGGAAGCTGGAGGACCAGGACGGGAGAAGACCAAGAAGAGACGGAGATAGTAGGACCACAGGATAGGTGAGTACTGCAGAGAAACAGGACTGATGGGTAAAACAGGACTGATGGGTAAACTGCAGCAGTACAGGGACTGGCGGAGGAACTGAGGAAACGCAGAGCCTAGCAGGATACAGGAAAGACAGGATAAACCCAAAGTCAGAGGGAAAACGAACTTAACAGAGACTAAGAGCGGCCAGGAACACCTGAAGGAACAAATGAAAACCAGGAAGCAGTTTAAATACCTAAAGGCAGGGTAGCACTTCCGGGTAACAGACCTCCAGAACCATAGAGAGGACAATAAGGAGGGCCGACATCCAGGTACTAGTCCTCCAGGACCATAAAGGAGACGAAGAGGAGCGCCAACAGAAGATCAGAAGTGCACACGCGCAGCACTGAACCTGGTATGTGCGCGCGCACGAGAAGCAGAGGCCGGGAGCGAGCGAGGAGGCGGCAGCAGCGGTATAATACCTAGCTTCCTTCTAGATATAAATAGATAATGTGAATACATTTATTAAACCCACTTTTGGCTAGTTAGCTGAAAATCATGTTGAAACATTAGAGTAGCTTGTAAATTAATTCTTTACAAATCTCACACAAACATTAAAATAGCGCACGTGTAAAATCATTATTCATCAACATGAATTTCGATGCATTTTAATATTAACAAAGTGAAAATTATTATTCAGATACTGCATCAGCTTTGAGATTCTTTTCAACTCTTATGAATATAAATCACTTCTTCTTTTTATACCTAAAGCACAAGGTTGCAATATGTAAAACGGAGCAGAATAATGCTTCAGCAATGTGCTCTTTTGTTATACATGGAAATGTGCTACGCTGAGTCCCCTCCTCCTCACTTTTAATGTACCTTCATGATTTATGCTGCACATTAATGTTAATTATTTTTTGAATAATATCTCTTTGCTTTCTTGTAATTCATTTCATTGAAGGAGTTAATTTCATTATTGGCCAAAGAAAAGCCAAGTAATATAATATTCTACCCACTTTAAAACATGCAGTGTTTTAGACCATGGGGAATCTTCGATGTATTTTTGGCTTAGGAGAAGATGAGCATTTTAGATTACATTATCCTGTGAGAAGGATTTCTGCTTAATATGATGCCTCAAGGCTATTCAGTAGCCAAACAAAATCAATCACAAGCCTTTCCCTATAGATATTAAATAGGCCATTTTCTTTATCCCTTCTTCACCTATGAGTCTGACAATGTCACTGAGTTCTTCTTACCCAAATCAATATACCGGCAAGTTCAGTGCATTATTGTCGTAGCTTCTCACATACAGGGTAAATAAAAGAGAATATAAATGATAATAATATATTAACCTATACAGGATGCAGATGTTTTTTCTGGTTTCCATTACTGTGTTCCAATAGCCATTTCTATGGACAGACACATGAGAGCTTTTTTTCTGCTAGATGAGTTATAACTTTAATGGTACCATTTTGCGTATATGTGATTTTTTTTCCCGAACACAGATGAATAAAAGACAGCATTTCTGAAATTGTTTTTGTTTGTTTACTATATAGATTAATGAATGTGACATTTTAATGCAGTGCCTGGAGTCATTACGCATATAGCAAGAGCGATTATAGAGAAAATAAGAGTGAATAAATTGGATATCAGCACTGCCCGATTTGAACTTTGATCTGAGTGTTATCCAATAAAATTGGACAGCGCTCATCTGATGTCTATGGTGGTGTGAGCGAGCCCTTAAGCTAACACTAAATGGCATCATAATTTGAATTTATTTTTGCCAGTGTGTAATATTAGGACAAAGATGGCAGCTGTGAGGACCCATATTAAGCCTTCATCTACAAAGACAACATTTTGGCACCCTGATGAGCAGATAACATATGGCCAGTGGGCAGACTTCGTCAGTCTACATAACCACTTAGATGCAATGGTTGCCATTGACCAAAAAATTGAAGAGGTTCGACTGTGGGAATATGTATTGCACCAGTTCTTCCAGTTGCATCATGAGCCTGTCGATGTGTATCCTGTAGGTACAGAGGAGGTACCCAAGCATTCAGCATGACATATTTCTCTGTCATAGAGCACTTATATGTTAACTTAATATTCTAAAGAAGAAATAAGGAACAATTACAGTAATGATATCATAATTTATCATAATCTTATATAACTAGGAAAACAGAACATGAAAATATTTGTATTATATTAATAAGTGTACGTCATGCATTTTTGTAAACGGATATGACATGACTTTGAGAAGAAAACGTATGTTAGTTTCTTTTAATCATGGAAAATCCCTTTTAATAAATTGTCTGTCTTATAGATTCAAAACAGAAGGATCTCCATTTAGGAGCCATATGCATAAAGACCATTTCTCTTTCTGGAAGACTCAACATATCTGTGCAACACAAGGGCATTTAGTCGATTCTTTATTTTCTCTGTGGTGGCTCGGCAGAAAAATTAACAATTTTCTACAAAATCTACTCACAGAAAACAGTGAATGTCTGTGGGTCTTGAGATATCTTGCTATCAGTTAATCATTGGTTGACTTTTTATAATAAGTAAGGAATTTAAAATGAATTGATTATATATAGTACTTCAGAATATTTTCAGGAAGTATTGTTTCTCCTTGCAGAGAGCGACATGTTAAGCATGTCAAGATGAGGAGACTTAAAGCCACAATAATCCTCTGGGAAATATGCAAATTGTATCTTCAGAGAGGAAGAGGACTAGAACTCTAGTGCCACCTACTGGAGGTCGCAATTCTAAAAGTCAATATCCTAACATTGTTAGGATTGCTACTTCCAATAGGTGGCACTAGAGTTCTAGTCCTCTTCCTCTCTGAAGAGACAATTTTCAGAATATATTAAAATCATTAATATGGACGGATCAACAAAAGTATTAGAACATGGTTGAAATTGTCAATTTCCAGAATTGTCAGTAGTCTGTCAATATCAGATCTGGCCATATTCAGGAATTTAAGACGCAATCTAAATTCTAATCTTACACTGTAATGTATCAGTCTTTTAGTGGGTTATTTTCAATCTGCTTTGCACAATGGGCTTATAAAAGTTAAGGGCCAATTCACATGAGCTATGTTTTCACAAAGACTGTTGTTCGTGGTGGAGCAAATTGCATCAAGTAAGTTTCACCATATTGCGGATGAGAGAAATATAGTAAAATTATACCGAATGACAGTCAGAAGGTTTGCTTGTCTTCATTGTAGAAGGTCACACAGGTAAATGAGGAATGTGGTCACGTCTACAATTCGCAATCATGGTTGACCCAATAGATAATGTGGAGTAAAAATCCAGTGTGGAAGCAGGTAAGTAAAATGTCCAATATTATTGAAGAAATAGATCACATCCATAAAAACATGGCAAATGTGGTTCTGGTCACAGTGGATACAGCCGACGCATTTCTGCTCCAATGAGCCTTATCCACGGTTATTTAGACAGTAGATGCTTCAATAAAATTGGACATTTTACTTACCTGCTTCCACGCTGGATTTTTCCTCTTCGTTTGCCTCAGCCGGATCCCAGGCTTTCCGTGCGCTTCTCAGCAGGATTGGGGCGGCATCAACGGTGAGCTGCCTCTCCTTTTTCCCCTCCTCCACTTGTTTCCAAGAGATAGCATGGTTATGAGAATTTGGTTGGTCTAGGACCAAGATTCGGATTGTTAGGACTACAACAAGGAGACACTGTTTTCAGATATGAACGTTTTGTGGATGAACTGATACTTCTCTATGAGAATAGTTCAGCTAAAGTGACAGGAGGTCATTAGCAAGTGTAACTAACTGTTCGTAATGTGAATACTGTGGAGATAATATGAGTGAAGAAATTCATTTTGTGAACCATGATTTTTATGCCTCACTGTATTATGGCAGATTACAGAGTATAAAATGTTAAGTAAATTTCAATATTTGTATATTTAGTAAAAGGGAAATGAAAGTAATAATTTTCAGTGGTTTTAATATATTTTTGTCAAAAAATTTAAATTGCTACTTAAAGAAAACATATAAAAAACCATCTAATAGTTGCGACTGGATTGTTTAGAGGGTACTGAAGGAAGGGCAGGACTTCAAAGACTTTTTTCTCCCATTATTCTGGTACACTAAAAATGATGCTTAGGGAGTAAATTATGTGCACCGCCAAAAGAATAAACTTTATGAACACCATATAGACTCTGCATACACAGCGTTTAGACATTAGACCTTTATGTCGATTCTGTATGTTCATTGTATGAAGTCATAAAAGGGCATTAAGTCATATCAACAAGGTCCAACTGTACCACTACATGGTTCTAATTCTTCAAGGCATGCCACTGACATTATTGCCATCTAATGCCCATGCACACCGCTCATTTCGCTAGCCACAAACAAAAAGAGCAGCATCCAGTCTAGTTGAGGAAGAGGAAAGATCTTTATTCTGCCATGATACAACATTTCGACCAATATTGGTCTTTATCAAGTATATGATTTACGGTTGGGTGCTCTGGAGTTGGAGCGTGCATCTAAATATTGAAGTGCTGTCGGCTACTATTTATATGCTCTCATTTCACTAGCATCAGTGTTTTTCTGTAGCTGGGTATACCCTTCCCATCTTCAGAGGTGCAGTGTGCATGACCGGACATGCAGAAGTCTGCTCACGTCCATGGAGAAGTCGAAGAACAGCCATACTCAGCAGGAACAAGAAGAACGGCTGGGATGATGTAAGTGAAAAAAGCTGAACGCATGCACAAGATATGCAGGAGCTGGAGATGATGTTGGAACCTGCAAATTATGTTATCACACCCACTGGGGCATGACAACACGGAGAGAGGGCTGACCAGTCTGGGGAAACTAATGCCCCATGAACTGGTCAAAGCCCTAATTTGCATAGCAAATGGGAAATTATAAATGTTTTTTTAAACAATGTTTTCACTGAATAACATTATTCAGGGTCGGTTAGGCAGAAAATTTGGTCCTACATATGTGAATGCTCCTAGTTTGGTTGGAGGACATCAGGGACCTGACAGGTTCTCTAAAGAGGTATTCCCTGCAATAAGCAATGGATATTACAAATCATAATAATAGGAAGATGTTTTTGAAAGTTCTCCACAATTTATTTTGCAACATTAGTATGATATTATTATATCAGTATTAGAATCGTACTGTGCCTTAAACAACAACTCACCAACCCCATGCCTCTAAAGGAGTGTTGCCCAATGTGCTAATTGTTGGAACTCAGTCTTGTAGGAAACCTCTTCTCAATCACAAATATCTATATCACCTGGTGAAGACCTGAAATTATTTCCCCCAATCCACATGAAATGTACCTCCTTCAAAGAGTTCATTTCGAGCTGCATTTACAAAAGTAACAAATAAAAGAGAAAAAGATTGGGAAAGATAACTCAAACGTTACTTATAGCACCTAAATTAGGGTGGATGGGTGGGATAATGCTCATTGGTCTCCTGCAGTCCTGAGCTACCACCCTTCACCTATATATCTTTCATATACCAGCCAGTCAGCGAAGCTTGCCACATCAATCCAGCCCACTGTAGTCCAAACCCCACCTTATTGTGAATTAACCCCTCATATCCACTACCTTGACATCCTTTGTCCAGTCATGTGGTCCTGCCCTAAGGTCTTCTTCTCTCTGGGTCTATGCTGGATCTGGGATGCATGAAACCTAACCTTGAAAGAGAATTTGTTAACACAGTTTTGCTACCTCATCTAAATATAGCATAATGTAGGAAAAGAGACCCTGATTCCACCAATGTATCAGTTAGTTTACTGGGTACAGCAGTTGTGACACAATCTGAGTTCTTAGATGCAACATGCAGCTGAGCTCAGAAATCTGACCCAGCCCACATAACAGATATCTGTGTATACTGTCTGTTGATAGTGAGCTACTTATCAGAGGAGGGGGCGTGGTCGGTACAGTGCTCATGTGCACTGTGGCAATGATAATCTCCTAGTCATAAAACCTTCATTGTAGGTAAGCAAGATCATACAGTGTAATAAGTGACACATCCCCGAATTCAGTGTTTTAGCTCCTACATCATGCTATCCTCAGATTACATAGCAAAAACCTGCTGACAGGTTCCCGTTAAGAAATATTCTCTCTGATAGAGGAATTTACTTATATTCATGAAGTTGAGCACTGCATCCATACCTAAAGCAAATCAAATATTTATTTTATTGGGACAAAAATTATATTTGAAATAAACTGAACTTGTTTATATACATTTTGTTGAACTAAGCAACTACTGCATGTCCCTGACATAAGCAATCAAATCCTATTGTTCCATGTTTGCCCCCATTACATTTATGTTTATTTACTCGCAGCCTTGGAAAGCAATTTGCATTGAGGGCTGTAAATAAATATAGCTTTTAGAGTATGTCTGAACTGGAGTCTGCAATGTAACTAGATTTTTCTTTCATTGTGATTGACTGCCCACACGATTGTCAGAGTTAATGCAGCAGAAGGAAACAGGTTGATGAAAAGTTCCTTTTACGTCAATGTTTGTTGATCTATGGTACTATTCATATTGCTCCAAGCAAAGAACTTGCTGTTATATGTTTCCATTTTTTCAAAGGATTTCAATTAAATTCAAATGGAAAAAAGGGTCCCAGAACAATTTTATTTCTTATTGTGCATCAACAACACAGAACATTATTCTTAGCACAAGGACTTATGTGTCATACGGTAAAGATGGCTATACTGTATGGAAAAATTGCAATTAGCTGATAAAAGTGAACTCTCAATTAACTTGCTGCCTGTATGCATAATTGATGATACAAAGGCCAGTGAAAAGGCACTTTTACGGTGCAGAGTTGAAATGATCCTGTTAGTAAGTATTAGTATTTTATTTAAAAAGTAAAAGTATTTAAAGAAGAACTCCACTTCTGGAAAATCATTTCAGAAATCTGCATCTGTGCTCTCAAACATTTAAATTGTATCACCAAAAAGGAAAAATGCAGAGAAAATGGAAGTCAATGAGGTTATTAATGGATGTTTGAAGAATGTTCTGCCATGATAATTGTACTTGGGCACGCAAATCATCAATTCCCGCTGCTGGCAGATCTCCTTGCAATTACCGACCAATGATGTGCTGGATGGAAGATAAGTCTGGAGATGCCACAGGCCATGGTAGCATGTTTAGGCCATGAAGGCTGCTTACAGTAGAAGAAGCAACATGCCGACTGGAGTTGTTGGGTTGAAAAATTGCTCCTTGAACACTTTCATGTTCCTTCATGCAGGCCTCTTCGTGATGTTGCTGGCATTGACCTAGAAGGTTTTTTCCATCTTATATTATGCTGGCATATTACTAGAACCGTTTGATGATCTTCTGACCTTTAATTTTCTTTTTCTATAGTGGCACTCTTGTCTACTTGTAAGACAGCTCCATTTACCTGAATGGGAAACTGCTGCACTTTTCTGCATAGCTAACTTACTGAGATTGAAAACAGTATGCCATCACATTATGAGATAGGAAAGCCCCATTTATGGCACCATATTAGAGGTCTTTACTAGACCAATCTTCAAGCCTAAACGTGCTGCAACCTAGAGACAGTAAATTAAGGAGATAAAAAAGTGCAAATAGGGTCTTATCCTTCGGATTAATTGTAGTTTTTAACAAGGAGCTGCTCACCTGATGGCATAAGGCAAAAGCATGTGTGTATCGGCTGCTGCAGATCCACGGGCCGTCCACGCGACCTTCTCAGAGACATTTGTAAAAGATAATTTGTGGATTAAATCCACGCTGCCATGATGATGCAAATTCAGATAAATTAAAGAATTCTGGTGGTTTATTCAATGCGTTTCAAGGTCCATCTGACCTCTTCATCAGGATATTACCACAAAAACATACCATGTCTTTGTGGCAATATCCTGATGTAGGGGTGAGATAGACCTTAAAATGCATAGAATAAACCACCAGAATTCTTTAATATATCTGAATTTGCATCATTGTGGCAGCGCGGATTTAATCCACAAATTATCCTTTACAAACGCAACCTAGAGACAGAAATGCATGTGCGGTCGGTTCAGCTGATGTGGTATGGGGGACCCATTCGATAACACAATCATAATCAACATACATGTAGTTTCTGACACAGAATGCTACTTTCTTAAGTCCCAGTGAAGACTCTCTACCATCATAGAAGACCCTCCTAGCCCTAACATGTTAACTGTGCTAAATCAATGCCTTTATAAAAAAAAAATTTGCAGCTCAACCTACATTGTGTAAGGAAGAAGGTGGAAACTCTAACAGTGAGTCAGTAAAAGGATTAAATAAACTTTTAGCATATAGTTTCCTCTTTTTAGCTATTTTTGGCATTCTTTGGTAAAATTACTGGAAAATATATAGTATTTTCACAGTTAATTTGAACACAATTTGTATTCATGTGCTAATATGTATATGCATACAGAATATGTAAATGCATGTGTAGTGTATGTACACATTCAAATTTTATACAACGTATATGTGTGCGTACACAAAAATTGGAGTATATAGTCCAAGATGAAATATAAAAATATTTTATTCATGATTAAACATACAAGGCAAAAAAATCATAAAATATGTATCAAGGAACAAAGTAATTACCCATATTCCAATTTGTGAGACCACGTGCACAGCCCCAGCATATACAGCTCTGGCAAAAATTAAGAGACCACTGCAAAGTGTTCAGTTTGTCTGATTTTTCTCTTTATAGGTATATTTTTGAGTAACATGTAAATTGTTCCTTTAGTCTGTAAACTTCTGACAACATGTCTCCAAATTTCCAAGCGATAAATGTATTTTTTTTCCAAAAAGGAGAAAGTCACAAAAAAAACAGTGCTTTCAGGCCTCAAATAATTCAAAGAAAATAAGATCATAATCATTTAGAAACAACAATACTAATGTTTTAACTCAGGAAGAGTTCAGAAATCTATAAAATATATTGTGAAATAACCATGATTTTTAATCACAGTTTACATGCATCTTGACATGCTTTCCACCAGTCTTTCACACTGCTTCTGGAGCAAAAATGTAAGAAGTTCTTCTTTGATTCATGGCTTGTGACTATCCATCATCCTCTTGATTACATTCCAGAGGTTTTCAATGGGGCTCAGGTCTGGAGATTGGGCTGCCCATAACAGGGTTTTGATGTGGTGGTCTTTTAATTTTTGCCAGAGCTGTATAAGTGTATATTTGTGTGACTAAGGCTACTTTCACACTTCCGTCTTTATAAAGACCTCAAGTCACAATGCGTCATTCTGGGCAAAAAACGCATCCTGCAAAGTTGCCCGCAGGATGCGTTTCTTGCACATAGACTTGTATTACCGACGCATTACGACGTATGGACACACGTTCCATACGTCATGGCACTGGATGCATCGGTAATTGGCGGACCATCGTCACAAAAAAACGTTCAATGTAACGTTTTTTTGTGCGATGCATCCGCCATTTTCGACCATGCATGCATGGCCGAACCTCCGCCCCCTCCTCCCCGCTCATCACAATGGGCAGCGGATGCGTTGTAAAACTGCATCTGCTGCCCACGTTGTGCTAAATTTAGCACAACGTCCGTCGGTATGTAGGACCGACGGTTTGTGATGGCCCTGTACCGACGGAAGTGTGAAAGTAGCCTTACATGAACTTGCCCATGTGCGTGTGTGTCGCTCCTGCCGCTTCTCTCCCTAACCGCCAACATACTTACCCGGCCGTGCACACTCCTGCTGCTGCCGCGTCTTCCGGGTCTTCCTTTGGCTCCTGGCATTCCTCTCCGCACGTGCCCATCATCCTCCTTGCTTCCGGTTTCTTCACCATCTCCTGGCTCCCGTCGGGTGCGCATGCGCACTTCACCTCCTGGCTTCTGTGGCGCACACGCATCTCCACTGGCTGGTTCTCGGTTGCTCCGTTCCTCCTTCCCTTGATCCTGGAGCATCCTGACCAGGATGTTCTATGGTGCTCCTCCATATATCAGGTAGCCTCTCCCCCTGTTCCTTGCCTGATTGTCAATTGTGTTTTGCACTTGATTCAGGTCCCTCGCTTTCCTGTGTTTTGCTGTCTGCCTGTCAGTCCTGTATTTTGTCCTGCCCTGTTTCCTGTGCTCTCTTTCTCTGTTACCTTCCTGTGTGCCCACCTAGCACCATTCGTGCATCTCCATTTGTCCCTTGTCCGTCTCATGTCCCCATCGTGTCCTGCTTCTCATACCTCCTTTCAGACTATTAGTAGCTCTATCCTAGTCTCCACTCTCCACTACCCGCTTCCTCGTCCACCTTTTCCTGTGACTCCTACCTCCTGTCCCCTGGTATCAGCTTCCACAGCAATAGTCTCCCCTGGGCCTGTCCCTGATGCTCCCTGTATAGGGGGTGGTCCACCAGGCCAGCTCACCCTAGGGAGGTTCGTTGTCGCGGTCCTGCGAGTTCACTCTAGGAGTTTCTCTCTCTCCTTATTCCGTGACATTACAGTGTGTAGTACATGTGTGTATGTCCATGTGTATACACCAATGGAGTATTTAGGAGCGGAAACCGATACACACTTCCTGCATTTCAGCCCTTGGATGTTAGATTTGGCCACTACAAAAATTATGAACTAGTGCTACTGTTAGCCACTCAGGGGTCAGTATAAATAGTAAATAGTCATAGTATAATAGTACATATACATAGTCTTACAATGATAATCACCTACCTACAACTTACTAGTAAATATCCAAGTAAAAACAGTGCTGGCAAGCGCATCGCTGAACATGCATATCCATATCTCGGAAATTCTTATCACAATAGCCACGGGCTATAGTAAGAATCCAAAGATTATTGTAAAGTCTATCACTTGTCTTGATATACTAGGAACAATATTATTTAATCATGATAAAGCATCAAAAATGCCTAACAGGAAAGTTTTAAGACACTTATGTGTTTCAGACTAAACCCATGATCCTTCGTCACAGCTTGAGTAATTCTTTATTTTGTATAGATAGGGAGCACTGCTAAAAATCACAATGTATATAGCCTACTGTATATCCTAAAGAGGTCGGCAATGCTATCTTTTATGTAGTGGAGATGATGAGTTTGCTCAGGAGCATAACTGCAATGAGCACAAACTATTCACTGGGTTTGGGGGTCAACAACTTTTGCCACCCCAGATGTTGTGAATCTACAGCTCATAGCCTGTGACTGTTCAAGACGTAATCAGAGTATTTGTAATCCCAGTGGGGCTTCAGATGTAAAAAAAATTCTAAACGGGGTATTCAGCATCCAGCACTTGCTGAGTGAGTTTGATTTCTATTATCATAATGTATTCCCCCCTCTGCTATGTATGGACGGCATTGTACAACAAATTCTGCATCTGTCTGGGCTCACTGTGGATTTTATGACCTAACTAACAGTATAATAGTGTTGTTAATGCTGTTAGGTGAGGATTTGTGGTAACTGTACATATAACAGCTGTCTGAATGAGTCTTTCTAGAAGTGGGACTGAACTGCAATATCACATGCAACCTGCAGATAGTTGTGGGTGGCAGTATTTATTTATTTTTTTAATTAACCAGTTTTGTTTTCCTAATCTAGTTCAATCCCACTAAAGGGATATTCTCAAGTTTTGTCTTGAGCAGCTCAGAGCAATGCAGCCTCTTTAGTTTCCTTACTTCCTTTCTTCCTGTTTTCTGGCAGGGCGGCTCTCCTCCTTGAGTGATAGCTTTGGTTAATAGGACTGTAGTATTAGTAGAAGTAAAAAGCTCAGCACAAGTTCTGCTGTAACACGTTCAGCTATCAATGGTTTGTTCTGAGTCCATACTGTTATCCCTGTCAGGGCATTTAAACAAGAACACTGGTCAGATAGGTAGAGAAGAGAGCAATGATTAGGAAACCTACTGTGAAAGTTTCAGGGAGGTGAATTATAACTGCATCTCTTCAGCAGATGAGAAGGAGCTGTGAGAAATGAGCATCTAAATGCTTATAGCAATCAATGGACTGGAGGGAGCTGACTGGGATGTTAAGAGTTAACCCCTCTCCTGGATGTAACTAATGCACACTTTTGGCCAGAGTCTGGACATGTACTAGAGGCTGGACTCCATGGAAAAACACTGTACGCTATAAAAGATAAAACTTCTCATTACAGGAGAATGACAACAGATAGAAAAAACAAATTAATGTCAAACTTGCTGATTTTCATAGTGTCTAACTAATTAAAGCAATTTAAGGACTTGAGAAAAAAACCTTTAAGTTAACTGGGTTGGATAATTCAGATAACACTTGTATTTTCTTGGTTAGTGTCAGTGGTTTAACCAAGAGCAATTGTGGATTGTGTGCTACAGTTAGAAATTTACTATAAAATGTAATAAATAGTTAAAAAAATTGTATCTACATTGTATCTTCTTTTAAAGTCATTTACCTTATTTTTTAAAATAGCAGTATCCTTGGCAGTAGGCAGAATACATAGGAGGACGAAAGGATGTTTATCTATCGCTTTTGTCTTTCACATTAACGCTGCTTGTTTTGCATGGAGATAATGTCAAGCATACAGTGAAATTACTTTTTCTATTTTATATTTAAAGTATTTCATCTAGAAGTAAAGCTGCTGGGCAACATGATTAGAATGTGCTCGGTGTATCTGAGATCAGTGTCCCAGTGCTGGAGCTTGCATGAAATAATCCTAGTAATATATTTCTCTCTGGTGGAAAGCTGATTTTATTTCTCTGCATTTGCTAAAAGTATTTTTATACATTCAGCCATTTGGGGAGAAATTATCCAGGTATTAGTTATGCAAATCTGCACAGAGCGGGGTCACTGGCAGTGCTTGGTTTCCCCTGCAGTAACATGCTCAATTTCTGTAAATACTAAGAATGTCAGGGTACAAGGGGAATGCAATCAAAGGAAACATGTATGTGGTCATATCTTTATAGCTAGCTCTTAAGAAGAAGAATTTCCCGTGTTTTGTGAATGAGCAGCAATGTAAGAACATACTAATAAGAATGGGGATTTTTCAGCTGGAAATTAATTT
The DNA here is from genome assembly GCF_051348905.1 of Ranitomeya variabilis. Classification (NCBI taxonomy): domain Eukaryota; kingdom Metazoa; phylum Chordata; class Amphibia; order Anura; family Dendrobatidae; genus Ranitomeya; species Ranitomeya variabilis. The sequence continues at coordinate 974,605,903 of NC_135233.1, read as the reverse complement.
GTATCGCAGTCCAGCAATCTGTCTGTAAGCCCCCTACAGTTACAAAAATACCTTTCATAATTATCCAGCGCTGTATGCAGGCTCAGACTGGCCCACAGGAGAACAGGAGAATCCTCCAGTGGGCCTCTATGCAAGTGGATTGCCCCCATGGGGCCGTGGGGTACTCGGTACCGGGTACCGGGTCCTGACCTGGTCCGTGGCCCTGGGACGTCCGTGTAAAAGGGAAAGGTCTTTAACGGGATAAAGTTTGTGTTTGTGACGCCACCTGTGGTATTCGGTCAGGGTGACCGACGCTGCTTTAAGGGGTCCGCTGGGGTGATGTTATGGCAGCTAGATGGTATACCTTCCCAAAGGTGAAGTATATCCCCAGGGCTTCCCAGTGTGTAGATGGTGGATGGTGAGAGGCACAGAGAAGAATGAGGACACAAGGTTGCAGTCTCTTTACCTTTACTGAAGACTTCAGCATCCACAGTCCAGAGCACCAGATCACAGGGCAGGCAGAGTCCGGCCAGTTTAGAGGCAAGTCCAGAGTCCTCTTGTCCAGGTGGAAATCAAAGCCTTCCTCTAGCGCCGTGGTGTTGTGGTCCCTTACTGCTAAGCTTCTCATAAGGTCCTCACAACTGTCGTAGATGTTATGTCTCTCTCGGTCCCCCAGATAGGATAGGACAAACCCGTATGACTGTTGGCTTGAGGCGGTTTACAGGGACTCTAGCATGCCCCAGCTTCTAAGGGGTGCCAACGTGCCTCCTGGGTGTAGGGGCAGACAGGTAACTTGCAATTAGCTGTCCTGCCGGTCTCTGGAGTAAAGCATATAGGTCCTTACTCCCTCGGTGTTCTGGCTACCGGGATCCTGCGCCTCAGAAGGAGGCAGCCTGTGTAGGGCTGGTCCCCTTCTGATATCATCTTCTTTGCTTCCTCTCCTTTCATGCTCACTGCAATACAGTTCTGAATTCTGAGTGTCTCATTCTGGGAGCTGCAGCTCTGAGGGCATGCACAGCTCCTTTAACCTTCCATCCTCCTCAGACTCTGGTCTGGAACTTTCTAACTTTCCCTACAGACTACCAGTTGTATGTATATGGGGGGTGACCTAATAAATAGGAGCAAAAGCTCCCCCTGTTGGTCTGGAGTGTGAAATGTGTTGCATGTTTGTGATACCTGGATGCAGTTATGCTTCTTTGCCTCCAAACATAGCATCACTGTCCCCGAGAGGAAAGCAATACCACTGCGACGACCAGGACCCTGGGGTGCCGCACTCCCCCCCGTTAAATCCAGTACTCCCGGACTGGGAAAAGAAAACAACAGTTACAGGTCAGCAAAGACATAAAAAATTTTGAAATGCTATAAAACAAATTAATATTATACTAAAGCTTCCCTTTATGGGAGGTGAGGACACTTGAACGTTGCAAAACGTGTTTATAAAAGTACATCTGTTATTGTCTTTGGTCAGATGAAGCAAACAAGGTTCTACCCATACTGGCAAAGTGGGCAGAACCAAGGTGCACCTTGAAAGTGCCAAACTATTTACAAAGAAAGTTTTTGGAGAAGCATTGTCCATTACCGCAATGTCCATTTTTAAACCTGGAATGAAGATAAGCAAGCCATTCAAACATGTAACAGCAATTTTTGACACTTTTAATCCCTGTAACAAGCTGGGATTTGACCTTTGGTACCGAGGTAGTGCAAACAGTACTCTGGTCAATTGTTAACTTTAAAACAGCAGCAATAATAACTTTCACGAAGCAGTCCCTTCAAAAGCTTCTCTTGTAAAACCAGTAGGAAGCACCTTTAAGAAGGTGCAAACTATTTACAAGACAGTTTGTGAATCATTCACCGTCCATGACTCCAATGTTCTTTAAATGGAAAGTAACTGTGCAAAACACAGGATCCCTTTAAACATGGGACCCCTTTAAGAAGAAACCCTGGTTGGGTTTATGAACTTGTAAAATGTAGCAGCAAAAAGTTAACAGTTAACTATATACAGTCCTTTTCAGATTCTTCTTTTACTTTCTCTTATGCTGGGAGCGGGCCTACCAGTGACTCGTCAGCCTGCAGTGTGGCACAGTCAGGGGCCGCGGTGAGATTAGTCACTGGAGTGGGGTCAGTAGCTGTGGCATAAGCAGTCGCTAGAGTGGGGTTGGTCAGCGGGGCAGGGTTGTTCATCATACCTGCTCCAGATGCGGTCCCTCCGTTGCCGGTCTGCTTCGCCTCCGCTGGGGTCTGGAATGCTGGTTGCAGGGCCTTGTGCTGAGGCGTTGTCATCTCTGTTTGCAACATCTTGCTTTCCGGCAGGGCCTTGCTTTTTGGCTTCGAAGTGCCGGAACTTCTTTCTTGCTCCAGACCAGATGAGGCTGCCGATGGACGACGGGTGAGGCTCCTGATGAAGGTCTCCTTCCACCCGGCCACAGCTTCCAGCTCCTGGTGCACGAGCTGACAGGTGGGTTCTTCCTTTTCTTTGCACAGGAGGTCCGGATTCGTCATCGGTGAAGGGTGAAGCTCTTGCAGGCCCTGGTTGGGAGAGTCATCGTGCTCTATCCAACGCTCCGGGGTCCGCTCACCTCCCTCTGCCATGTTGCTTTTTGGCACCTCCTCCTTCCTCACATCACAGTTTTGGCATGGGGCGGGCATATCTATCGTGCCGCTCTGCTGGACCAGCCCACGATGGCACGCCCTTCTCCGGCACTCCTCGTGGCGCTGTAATGGCGGTGGTTTTGGCGGCAATTTTGGCGTTCTTTTGCGATACACAGCCTCTGAGCACAAAAACAGTTAGGCACAGTTCTGGCACAGTCCTTAGGTGCACATGACCCAATTTACAGGGTTTAGTAGATCCTGTTCATGACACCAAAGTTGGATCACTCCCATGGGGCCGTGGGGTACTCGGTACTGGGTCCTGCGGTTCACAGGGGGATGTCACGGTGGCTGACCTGATCCATGGCCCTGGGACGTCCATGTAAAAAGGAAAGGTCTTTAAAGGGATAAAGTTTGTTTTCGTGACGCCACCTGTGGTATTCGGTCAGGGTGACCGACGCTGCTTTAAGGGGTCCGCTGGGGTGATGTTATGGCAGCTAGATGGTATACCTTCCCACAGGTGAAGTATATCC